>NC_089646.1:133642266-133957433 GCF_037042795.1 Molothrus aeneus | reverse complement strand
ACCTCACAGACACAACAAAGTTATGGAGACATATCTCTTGTTTCTCTAAAATCATATGTGCAGGAATCAGTTAAATTCTTTCATTGTTGGTACAGCTGAAAAGACACATCAGAGCACTCTCCTTACCGAAATGGCGCAGCTGATGACAGGCTGTCAGGCCCATCAGAACCTTCTGAGTGCTTTTGCTAAGTGGCTGAACATGAAATCAAAATCAACCCAAGAAATGCATTTTTGTCAGCAGCTTTCAAAACCTTCTCCATCATAAATAGAATATACACGTATAGGTGAGTATATATTTATGTGTACGCAATAGCTAAATGTGTCTAAGTTCTGATTTATGAAAAAATGTCTTATTTCTCTCATGACAGAAAGACTTTGATTTTTAGAGTATGCTCCTATTTAACAGCAAATGTTGAATGGAAGAACTATTCAGAATAAAAAAGATAGTTTGGGTAAAGTGACTGATTATAACAATGGGAAAGGGTTTGCTTGTGTGGAAAATATAAATAAGATGTCGTTCAATGACATAGCTAACTCCTGTGAATTTTGCAAGGGCACCATAAAATAGTAACTGTCCAAAGGATCATTAACAGCTTATTAGCAGTATGAAACTGTAATTGAGGCACAGAATATATTACCTCTGAAAGAAAATTACCTTATTTTAAGCTATACCTCTCACCCTCTGAAAGTCTCGGGGGAAAGCATTAAATTTCTTTTTGTGGAAAACTCTGCAGTATTAAAGGGATGAGTAGATTGTGTGGAAACTGGTTCAACTTCCCAGTCCCAGTTTTATACCACTACCAAGAAGAAAGATGAAAACCTGGTGCTATTTTAAGTGATGACTTTTTTGTGGGGATAAGCATAGGGGGACTTTGTGAGCATCTTTGAGTAAGAGCGCAGACCACTGCAAGTGTGTGTATGGCAGCAATAGTAGTTTAGTGAGCCTTGATCTTTGCTGCTTTTATGGAGAAGGTGGGTTATCTCTGGATCACAAATAATAGAGGACAACTACAAAACCTGAGACTGGTTTGACTCTTCTCTGGTCAGCTGCAGGCTGAGGTGTGTCTTTATAGGCTACCTAGCAGAAAAAAACCTCTCAGTACCTAAACCAATATCAGAACTATTTTCTTGACATTGTTCTCTAAGTAAATTCCACTGATATTTAATGCTATTTAAAATGCCTTTTGCCTGATAGCGTGAATTTGCTTTTTAAAATCTCATAATAGAGCATGGGAGTACAAAGAATATTTTAGGCTAATAAGTAGTCGATTTTTTGGCAGCAGTAATCTTCAAATAATTTGAATGTGAAATTGCTGCAGCTCTGAGTTTTGAAACCTTGGGTTTCACAGCCACATTTTAGTAAAAGCATTGGTCTCAATGAGTACAAAAGGTGAATTAGAGGTCTCTTACACAATGGAAAGAAAGTGGGCAGGTCAGGCTCTGCCTTTAGCTGGAGGACACTGGATAATAGCCAGCAAACTAACTGCAGTGTGCTTGCAAAGACAGAATCAACACTTGATCTGAGCTGAAAATCCACTTTTTCCTCTATGAAGCCACCCAGGCCTCCTCTTTATCTCAGTCAACAGACCTTTCCTGAAAGCTCATTATTGGCTAGCACATTCTTTGTCAAATGCTGGGTGTCCATTTTGAGGGCCAGGAGTCTGAATGGCTTTACGTAAGTTTTCTTGAACAGCGTCCACACAGCTTTCAGAAAAAGCTATTTGATGTACTACGTAAATGGGAACAATCTGGAATTACTGGATAATTTTTTTAATCTAAGGAAGGAGAGTCAAGTCCAAGTACCAACTTTAATATCATACTGCTCGGCACGTACCACACATTTCATGAGAGTCCCATCAGCAGTTTCCAAATCAAGCTTCATGCTGATGTAAGAGAAACAAAATACAGCTATTGGGTTTGGAAACTGCTATATTAAGGGAGAAAGTCCCTTCAGCCGCTGAACTCCATACTATCACTATTCAGTTGCTTCCGTGAATGCTGAGCATGCTTGGCTCTTCACTGGGGGTGGTGAGCCATATCAGACCCTATTGGATTTGCTCATCTTCCCTCATTAAGTCAATATCAGAATCAGAAATAGAATTTGAAAGGTAAAACTTCCAGTTATCTTTCCTAAGTGAAGAAGTACAGTCTTTTTCAGGCACTGTTCACACCTTCTTCTTGCATCAGTGCTGGCTCCACAGATATTCAAAAAGACTAAATAAAATTCTTCAATAACAAATAAATTAGTATTTGTTAGTCTAAAACAAAAAGAGTTGTTATACCTCTTTCTAGATGCAAAGCTATTTGATCAATTCTAAGTATTGTTAAATAATGCACTTTAAAAAATCAATTATGGCTGCAAGTGAAGCAAATTGCTCACATTTCTGTGGCAGCTTAGTCATAATTACATATGCCTTTAAACAAGTATATAAAATTCAGATATACGATAGAAGAGAAAAGATATCTTGAAATTATCTATTGTATCAGCAGTGATACTTTCTATTGACTTCTACACATTCTATTCAGTCCTCAGTTTTAAAATTAGATACTGACCCAAAGGTGGTCACTGTAGAAATTTTGCAGGCCTGGCTTGTTTCCAGCTGTTTTTTAATTAGCTCTCTAGGTCAGATTTCTTATTATCAGGAAAAAAATACAGACTCATTTAATAATAAAACCGCAGTCTCACTGCACTCAGAGTGACATAAATGAGTCGTTGATTTAAGTTCAGAGAAGTGAATTCTCAAACTGTAACCCTATAACCCAACAAACTCTCTTTTTTGAATTGCAGTGCTGAAGAGTGAAATTCAGAGAAAACACAATGGTTCCCTGCTTCCTATCAAGTTGTCTAAGCTATACAATTGTTGAGCAGCTGTATGAGGAGAAGCTGGTTATCTTCAGCCTCTTCCGAAAATGGGAGTAAGGCATGTGAGAATTTTCTGCTTGCAGTTCTGTTAAAGTTCAAGAAAGGAAATCCTAAGAAATTCATTCTTAGCCATAATTAATATGCTGACTTACTTGGGTTACATATTTGGGGGTTTTTTAGAATAGACTACATACAGTGACTGCCCTATTAACTTCACTCAGATGTTATCACTATTAGGAATGGTGACAGAGCATTGGTTCAAAATCACAGGTAGCACTACATCACATTATTTCTTATCAAATTATCTTTTTAATTTAAATTTCTGAAATAGAACTTTATTCTGCTTTGTAGAAAACTTAAATTGCTATTGATGCTTATTTGTATTGAATGAAGAGAGAAAAGTTAAATGACTTATGGTGAAGTGTCTGGAATGTGGCAAGGAATACATTACTTGTAAATGAAAAAGTTTCATTAGTGAAAAATAAAAAGATCTTAAGGGCAAGGAAGAAATATTCTGTGTATCTAAAAATCGAAAGTATTGGCATGTTATGCTCACATTGCTCTGTGCTAAATATATTTTCTTCAAGTCAAGTTACAAAGTAACTGTCTTACCTCAACTATGCCTATTTTTCCATCAGTAGATTTCCCGTATTGGTCCACAAAAGCTTTCATTTCAGGAGTTAAATCCTACAAAGTTACAATGATAGAATCATTACTTTAAAATACAATAAACATATATAAACATACTTGAATAATCTATTATTTGCAAATAATATACCACCTTTAATGAAGTATTCACACATTGCAGCTAGACTCATCAAGTTTAAATGAATTTTTTTTTCATTTTACTTCCTAGGGAATTCTATTATAGCCAGTGTGAATGATTGACATCTAAATGCTTAGAATGTTATTTTCATTTACAGAATGAAAAAAATATAAAGACAGATGTGTTGGAAGACGTGTCTAACAGTTCCTTTGTTTGAGATGGTGACAGTGAAGTTCATAGGCAATTATTACTGCATTTTCTCAGTTTTCATTTTTAAATTAGTAACTTGAAGGCAGTGCAGAATCTTTCAAAATAAAGAAAAAATTTCATATAATACATCTGAACACCAAAATAGTCTTTCCACGTCTTTGAGTGGATTTTTCCTGAACAATGGATGCTATTTTAGTCTTAAAATCTCATCACAATATCATATTTTTCACTGTTTAGTATTTGGTTATCATGGAAACAGAGTCAAAATGTCACTGCTTAAAAGTAGAAAGGGAGATTTAGTCAGGAGAAAACCTTAAGCAGTACCTTTAATCTGACAGAATAAACCATCATTGTTGTCCATATAAATTATGGTCCCTCTATACATCTGTCTTCTAAAGACTATTCTCATTCTAGGCTACGGCAAAAAGTGCCAGCCTTAGGGTAAATATCTAAATATTTGATTTCACACTTCAACTTGACCTGCATTTCTTTGACATGAGATGTCATCAACCTTCAATACTGATTAAACTTTTAATTTTCATTGTATTTCTTAGAGGTGGAAGCTAGTGAAACCATTCAGCAAGAATAGGGTTGCAGTTATATTGAAACAATGGACAATTCTACAGTTATAGATGAAGTTATGTCAGACTTTGGAAATTAAAGGTTTAGTTGTTTTAATAGATCTGATTATATAGGACCTAAGTGATTTTCTCACTGGAGACACGGGGACTCTCAGCTGTACAAAGTCCATTGTAGCTTGTCCCAAATTTCACCTGCCACAGCTAACTAAAATGTCAGTTCCTTGTGGCTGATACAGCCACGGCCTAGTATCCTATTTCTGTCAAAGTCATCCATAGCAAGTTAGTAATTTGCCGTGCCTTTAATTAGAGATGTGGTTATTAATACAATGGACTTCAAAGTCACCTTTCATCTATGATCCCATAGTGGGGACAAGTTTGCTTAGCAGATAGAATGGAGAATTAGACACTTGGATTTTAATTAGTCCTGGTTAAATATTTTACTAATCTTTCTAATAGCAGCTCTTCAGTGCTGGACAATGTCCAGCCATTGAAAGAGGCACAGTTGATTACAGGTTAAACAAACCAGGAAACTTATCCTCTAGTTCATTATTCAGAAATTATGGTGAGGTTTTTTGGTGTTCACTTAACCTGCTCATGAGCTGCTTGAAGAGTTATTTGAGTTATGTTATTCAAATAAATATTTTTGGTCAAAAAAATTGCCTAAACTTAACCAAGTCTAGTCCTAAACCTGATACAAATGCAGTGCTCAATTTTTGAAATAAAGAAACCAGCCCTTCATGCCTTAATCAGACACCTCAGAAAAGATACTTTTCCAAGAAGTGGAAAAAAATTAGCTTTTTCTGAGACCATTTGACAATGTAAGGATAATTGGCACTACGGAAACACTGACATAATTGTACTCATAAATAACATACTTCTGTGCAGAAATATTGTCATTATCTATACCAGCAGGGAAAGTTAAAAACAGATGTGGAATAGCTCAGACAAGACCCACCTATTGGCACTTTATCAACCTCTGCACTGGTCACTTATTCCCCAGGGTTTCTTTTTTTCTTTTGGCACTTGGCACTCCCAAATAGAGAATGTATTGCATAAATGTGGGTCACAATAAACAGAAACTATGTTGATACACTTTTGTGGCTTTTATCTTTAAAAAATAGTTCATTTAGCACGGCTGAAGTTATACCAGATAAATTCAGTATCTACCATAACGCATGAAAAAAAAGGCCTAATGTTTCCAAAGCCCAAGCACTAAACCTTTTGAGTAGACATTCCCCCCTTCCAGGGGGGCTAGCCTGAATCAAGCTGCATGCCACTTCTCTGTCTGAGAAAAAAGCAGCTGTGAAAGTACAGGCTTACTGAGTGGATTAATGCAAGGATTAGCATCAGAACATAATTAGAACAGTTCTGCAGTTGGGAAGAATATTGGAAAATATTAAACCATCCTATTCAATGACAGCATCAATGTGATTCTTTAATGCATATGGCATGACTGATGTAAAATCCAGCTATGAAGAATGCATAATTGAATATTTCAAAAATAGTGAGCAGAAGAGCGACCTGAAATGCAGAAGTTAATGATGACAAAGAAGCTTTGGGGTGTTAAAAGAAGGACAGACAAGGAAATGACATATAGCCTACACTAGTTTCTCAATGTGTCCCTCCTGGCAAAAGAATAGATATTCAAAGATACTGAATTAGTGTCCCATGAGACAAGAAATGAACTAATGAGATGCTTGTTTAGCAAATGAGCCTTCAAGTGCAAGAACCAGGTTAGATTTGAAACCTAAGATGACATATAGCTGTACTCCAGAGCCCACAGAGCAGGTGCTGAATTTGGTTTTGCTACTGTAGATTGCTCTTTCCAGCAGAACACTCCAAAGCTAGGTTTGAATCAGAGAAATGGGACAGAAAAACCTAAACATCTGAGCATTTTTAAAATACAGTGTCAGATACTGTCAGGAGTTATTTTAAAAAAACCCATATACGTTATAACATTTGTAGCAGATAAGAATAATCCTGCAAGGGTTTCCATGTTGCTTTGAGTAGGCTATGTTTTTAAGAGATCCACACTTGCTTTGAGAGAGAATAGATCCTGACCTTAAAATTATGAATTTTTTTTACCTTGAGCCTCTAATCAATTTTTAACTACTCAATAATATATTAGCATTTCTACTAACAATGACATTTATACTAAATATAAAAAGGCTTCAATATCTTCTTTCTAGTGAGCAAACTTCAGTTTCCAGCACTTTAGCATAGAAGAGAGATTTGTTCTGTTGCAGTACTTGAAATGTATCAAAGTTGTTTAATCTTTTCTGTGAAAAAAAAAAAAATAGACCTTTTCCTTCTAAAACACCCACACTGATTTTCCAATTTTGTGTTTTGTTTTGAACTTTTAAACTTCAATTTTGCTTTATTTCATTTTTAATTTTAGTTTGAACTTACACTCAGGAAAATGAGAGCCTACACCGACATTTCTTGTCAGAATTAACTGCTACCTAGACTGCAGTCACATTAGAGGCATTGCTGAGGGACAGATTTTCATACGTGTAAAGTTTGTGCTCATACAACTTATATGATACAACTTTCCACAAAACCAATTAAGGTTCATATAAATTATTTTTTTCTGAATTTAGGTCTAAAATATATAGGAACTTTCAAAGCAAAGTCAATTATTGAAAAGCTATTTCTCAATTTGGAGGCATTCTTACTAGAAAGTGTAATCTATTTTCTCCATGCACACATCATCACTTAAATTATTTCTTTTTCTGTTTTTTCAGAATTCTTTTAGCATAGATTCACTTAGACTGATTCTGTTAAGTTATATATTGGGCTTTGATGCTAAAAGTGGCTGTATTTTTACAGAGAATCTTTAATTTCTTTCTTTCTCCCTTTTCCTTTCCCTCCCTCCATGGGTATCGTTTGGAAGAAATTAATAATAAATTTTTCAATAACTCATACACAGATGTGTTTTGACAACACTTTCAAGAACTTCGCTGTCTCTCTGAGCCATTTAAACAGCCAGGATTTGGCATTCATACTCCTGGTGAAGAGCAATAAGTGTTTAGGAGTCATCTGCAGATCTATTTAGTGACCACCAAGGGGCAGAAACGCATTTCAGCCCGTGCTGCCCATTAGGTGAGAAATTAAGAGTCCAACTACCCTGAAGTGATGGGTATTTTTCCTCTTTCTCGTTTTTTTTTTTTTTTTTTTTTTGGTGCGAGAGTGTCTCTCCCCCTGACCCCGCTAGTTTTAATGAGTACATATTTGGACCAGATCAGATTAATTGCCGTGGGATAAGGTCCCATCCAGGACAGAAAGACAGCATCCATACATTTCTTGACTTTTCTTTTTCAGCACTGTCAGAAGTATCAGCTTGTAGCCTCGCAAGGTACGAGCGGGAGCCGCTCATCAGCGAGGCGGACCCTGGTACCCTGGTTTCACCTTTCCAAACGAGACGATTTATCGGATTTGCAACCTGCTCATTCCTAACCAAGCTATTTCCCTTTGCCCGGTGCGGCAGGTGCGTGAACCGCGGGATGGCAAGAGAGAACACAAGGAACCGGGGCACTGGAGTTTGCTCAAGAAAACTCTTCTTTCCCGAAGAAGACGGAAAAGTGGGGCGAAACATTAACCTACCAAGCCTGCCTTCTTCCGTGCCTGCTGCAGCTCCTGGATGAAGTTTTGTAGCTCCTTCCCGTCCATGAACCCATTGCCTGAATGAACAACAGAAAGAGTTACGGCTGCCGTCACCGCTCCCTCCAAACTCTCTCCGTTCTCCAGCGCCGGCAGGGGAGTCTCCGACCCGGCCGCTCCCTCCCGGCGAGCGGCTCCCCCGCGCCTCTCCCGGCACCGACCCCGCTCCCGATGGCTCCGGGGCTGCGGCGGCGGGCGGGGACCGGGCCGCTCCGGGCGGGCAGCGCTGCTGTCCCCCCAGCCTCCCGCGGGCTCGCCCCCCGCGCCCCCCGCGCCCCCGCCGCCCCGGAGGGAAAGGAGTCACCGTCGGAGTCGTAGTGGTGCCAGATCTCGAAGAACTGGGCGGCCGAGATCTCCACGCCCTGCAGGTGGGTCTCCGCCGTCATGGTGGGCGCGGGGCGGCGCGGGGGGGGGGCGCTGTCCGCGGTCCTGACTCGCCTCCGACCGCGGCCGGCGCGCAACCACAGCGGCGGCTCCGACGGCTCCTCCCGCCGCCGCCCCGCCGAGGGCTATTTATGAGGCCGTCCCGGCCGGGCCACTCCCCCCGGCGCTGCCCTCCCTCTCCGAGGGCCCCAGCGCGCCCTCCCCGCCCTGCGCGGGGGGGCCGGGGTCTCCCGACGGCGGCACCTCGGCCGGGGCCGGCCCGGCGGCGGAGCCCTCGGGAACCGACACCCCGCGACGTGGGAGGGGTGTGCGGGTGCCGAGCGAGCAGCCCCGAGCAGAGGGAGCAGCGCTGAACGACCCACTTAGGAGTTACTGCGCACCCCTTGTGCGGAGAGCATGCCCATGAGACGTGGGGACGGAGGGTGAGCACAGCCTCCCAGTTTAGCCGTGGGTTTCCTTGTGGAAGAGGGTCCTGAATTTAGAGTGTGGCTTGCAGCATCTCAGGATGTCCCGGTACAAGAAAAAAAAAAACCAAAAACAATCGTTTGGGGCACCATGTAGGCTGCAAGGAACCCGTTTTTCATTGGTCCATCCCCAGTCCAGAGCTGCAGACAGTTTTTCAGAGGTGATCTCTGAAGAGACGCAACCCTTTACCTGATACTCCTTCTGAGATATAATGGGATCTTGAGATACCCATATTGAGACAGCCTAGAAACAGTGCCGAGGCAAGAGGGACACTACCACAGTCTGCTCTGACTGAGCAAGAGCTTCTTTTTCATATATTAGCTTTGGAGCCTTGCTCTCTTATAAGCCGTGAGTTAGAGGAAGGGAACAGAGCAGCCTATAAAAATCTTCCTTTTGCAGTGGGGAAACATGGTGCTGTGCTGGTAATACTGACTGAGTCCCTTTTGGGATGATTAATTTTAGTCATTAGGGCTACTTGGATACTCTGAGGCACTGAAACTGCCTTTCTCCTTCCAGCAGCATCCTTCAGATACTATGCTGAGTTACGATGGTTTGATGGTCAAGATGACTGGCTGATAGGACACTGGCAAATGCAGTAGGTAGTACAGTAAAGATGAGAGATGCAAACAGCTGGGAAACCCAGAAATCTCCATGTGTTAAGTGATTGGTAGGGCAAAAGTATGTTAAGACTCACAAATAGCATGAGCATAAAAAAATAGCAGGATAATGCAGAAGACAGCAAAATGCCAATGGGGATGGATAACCCATCAAAATGAGAGGGGGATGTTTAGTTAAAGACTGACATGTTGTGAGAGGGATTTCGGTAGATTGGGTGGCTGAAATCTTGTATGCATTATGGAACAAGATGTGGACATAGTGATTAAGAAATCATGAGACCTTATACTTGATTCCTTCCATCTTTCCATTCTCCTGTTTCTCCACCTGTTATGTGCAGCCCTCTCTCCTGCTGGTACTGCTGTTTGGCTGTGAGTTGTACAAAAGATGCACCAGGTTGGCCTGTGTTTTTTTAGCTACTGAACAAAGCAGCAGCTAAGAGAAAAGACACAAGAAACTGATTATTAATCTCTTCAGTTCAAAATATTTGTATTCGTGAAAAATGTTTAGACTAGTTTTGCCATCACAGATACCCATTATACTTCCAAAAGCGCTGAAGAAATTTTAACATTTTCTTACAATCAGGCTCTGGGTTTTACCGTGTAAAAAAGAAATAAATAATTGAGACTGGACCAATTTCCCATCTAGGAACTACTTTTCAGGCATGGCTTTCTCAGAGAAGGAGACTTCAGTGGGACCAATATAATGAAACTTTTGTAATCTGCCTACATCTTTTCTTGAAAATAAAAACCTGAACCTAACACATTTCCTTCCATAAAGTAGCAATAATGACCAGAAAAGAGAGAATTCATGAGGTTTATTATTACAAGGAGCAAGGACATGGCAGTGCTCTGGCCTCAACAAATGGAAGCACAGTGAATCAAGCCTGGGATTATTCTTTGTATTTGGAAAAGACAATGGGGTGCCAGTGACGCAAGGACACTGGAAGGAGACAAAGGTGGAACTAGCATTTCCTTCATTTTTAGATAGAAGATGTCTGTGCCAGTGAGGCAACTTCTTATACGCCAAGCGTATTGAATTACCCTGTCCAGTGCAGAATTTCAGCTTCCAGCAAGCCTGCAGGAAAAGAAACCAAGTACTGAACCTGTTTCAACAAACCTCTGACTTGCATCTGATGTTGATTTGCTTCTTGCTGCTTACCATTTTCCAATGGCACATCACATCTTGTTCTTGTCCCTTTTCCTTGACCCAAAAGATTGTAGCTGAATGGGAACGAAGAACTTAGCATTGTTTGGGGCCACTTCAACCTTGTTCATCTGACTGTTCAGACTTTTAAACGAACAGGAACTGCAATGTTTACATTTTTAAATGTTCTCAGAATAAAATATTTTACATAGGTCATATGTGGCCAGGAGGATTCAAAAGAAGTCTCACATGAACTTTTGCTGCTTCTCCCTGTAACTGCACAATTGAATGCAGATGCTTGGACACGTTGACCTCTCATTATGCTAACATCTACAAAATCAGGATTGGCTCCAGAGCAATTTATGAATCTTTGTGTGTTTTTTATAAAGGAATATATCAAGGTGAATGGGTTTCTAAGTTCTCTGCTGCACTTGATATTATCCTTCTGCACAGGCATAAAAGTAGCAGACATTTCCGTGCCAAAATAATCACTTACATAACTAACTGTACACCATATTTTTATGATTAATGAATAAGCAAGCCAGCCACTGGACTCTGCTTATGCAAAACTAAATCAGAAACTGGTCATTTCAATTCAAGAAGCTATTAATTTCCATTGAAAGAGGAAGCACTGGAAAAGATTTAAAAATGTAGATATATACAGGATGTGATCCATAACTCAATGAAGTCCATGCAAATTTTCCCAGTGATTCTAGAGGGCTTTATGCAAGGACAAAATTCTTCTCATTTTCAGAAATTATATGTATGATAAGCATATATTGATTAATGAATTACTTTACTGAGAAGCCCAAGCCTTGTCGGTCATTTTTGCAAAAGCTACATAAGCCAGATCCATATCTGGCAGAAATCAGAAGACCTACACTGAAGCCAGCTGGGGATTTGACCCAGTATCCAAGTGATGATGATTTTCTTTGAAAACATTTGTTGTTCGAATGCTTTTCATTAATTTTTTTTTGTATGTGGCTTTTCTGAGACTTCTTAGCTCCAACTACCAGTCTTCTCTCCTCACTCTCAGGAAAGCACCTAATGATAATAGCCCAAGGATTTCTCAAGATGTGTGGAAATCAAAGATGCCAATTATAACATAGACTATCCCCCAAATAAATAACAGGGCAAGTAATTCTCAGTCAGAAAACACAAAAATTTAAGCATCATGTGAAGCATCATAAGCTTGATTTTGTTGAGCAGAGATCAAAAGAGATGCAAAATGTAAGAAATTTCAAATGAACATGTCCAACATGAATGACACAAGAGCTCCATGAGGGCCACAGAAGTTGTTTACTTGTCTATTCTCATCCTTCATCAGAAATTATATCAAAGGTAGGGACTGTTTTTTCACCTATCTTTTAAAAGGCCACATTCTTGTGTGATCCTGAATTGTGGCTGGATTTGCCTTATGAATTTCTTCTTTCCTGTTAGAGCCTTAGTGATTATTAGCAGCCCAGTCATTCCTGAAAGCTGTGGAAGGAAATCCTGATCTTTGTCTGAAGTTGCCAGTTTTTCCATATGGAATCATAACAGTCAGAAGCTTTTTGAAGCAAGTGATTTCAGAGATTTTAATTATGACCTTTTCATGATACAGGGAAGGTCTCTCTCGCATTCTAACACTAAAATTGCACTCTAACATTAAAATACATATCTGAAAAATATTGTAACTGGAAGTCTTTCATAAGAGAAAAAATATGAAGATTATGTTAATTCTCAAAAAGGGAAAACCCTTTTACCTATACAGAGTATAGCATAGCATAGCATAATAAATACTGCTGTTGTCAGTCTTAATGGTGGCAGATGTACAGACCAGATGATAGATAAGCTTTATAAAGTGATCCTTGGAACCCAAACCTTGGAAGACATTTTTCTTTTAAATCTTTTATTTACATACTCAAATAAGATCCCCAAGCTTATGCCTGACACATAAGCCAGGCAGAGAAGCTGGAACAGTGTTGGTACCTGGTTTGGGCTGTGGCAGAATTTGTTGGGCTCTGGAATGCAGTTTGAGATGTGTGCAACTACCATCAAGTATGGCTGCCTGTGGTTGGGGGAATGTGTCTTTTCAGAATATTCTCAGAATAAACCACAGAATATTTTATTGCTTACTTTTTCTTTATCTACATTTCAATCCGTATTTGTGTTCCTTAAAAGTGAAAAAGAAAATGCAGCGTTGAAATGCACTCTCTGTGTTAAGCTGCCCTTGGATTATACAGTCATTATGGTAAACCACTATTGGCACAGGAAATATATTATGTAAATAGTATAAAAGCCTTTGCTGGTTTCTGCAGACAGTATTAGATAGAGACAGAAATATACTTTTCATGCACAAGACAGAATTGTCCAAAATAATTTTGAGGATTTAAAATGTATTTTAATAGAAAGTGCAAATTGATGAGTCATTTGTGAATTCAGATTGCAGCATAATCCAAGCCTTGACCTTCTGACAGGTGAAGCTAGGGCCTAATTCATCCCTTTCTAATCCACTTTATATCTTTACCGTCTCATCTGTAGCTTACCAAGAAGAAGCATAATGACAAGGCAATGCTTAATAACAGGTTTGTTAGCATTAGAAGGCAAATAGTCTATGCAACCATGCTTTGTCATGTCTTCCCTCAGAGATCCTCAGAAATCCTTGTAAGGAATCCCTTGTAAGAACCTCAGAGACATCAGAACATTTCATTTTTCACTTTTTAGCTCCCTTCCCTCAAGAAATAAATGGATGCCAGCACAGACTTCACAGGTGGCACTGACTTGATTGCAACCCAGCCATTCCCAAGAGATGGGAGCATGATAGCCTGTGGCTCTAGACATGGGGAAACAGCTTTTTTGTTTGAAGGAATACAACACCATGTTCATGTATGAAAGGTTGTACTGGGTTGTCAGAGTATCAGTACCACCAGAAATAGTCCCTGATGTGGATGGGATCTGTGTGATGATCTGTTCAGTGCTATAGACCAACAATAGCCAAGCAGAAAACAAGTGCAATCATGCAGCATTCTTGCATTTAGCCTCCACTTTCCCAAGATAATGCCTTACTTTGTATTGTCTTGTACTTTACTGCTGAGTCCCTGGCTAATTATGCGATTCAAAAGAGCCTTAGGGATGGCCTAAGTCATACCAGTAGAAAGCAGTTTGGGATGACCTAACTCATGCCAGGAAAAGCAGCTCCTCTTGCCCACCTGCCACAATCCCATAATACCTTTACCCTGGTGGCCTGTGAGGTGTTGTGCAGGTGCTGCTACAGCCAAAGCTACTCCTGCCACAAGGAGACCTTCAGCTGTTGCCTTGAGTGTTCTCCACAGCTCAGACTGCCTGGGCATGGGCTGCAGGTCACTGGACACAAAGCTATCTGTGAGAGCCTGATCCAGTGTTTACTAACATCAGTGTTTATCCTTGATTGAGTTTCAGTGGGGTTTTTAGTGGCTTCTGTTGCTATAGGACAGACTTGATCTTTATTTTCTTTTTGTTGGGATTTTTCTCCTGTTCCACTGTTTGAATAATGTATATTTGCATGCAATCCCAAGCAAATTCAGCAGAGTTTAATTGTCTAGCAAGTACTTATCTGGGATGTTAGTGCTACTAATAGTGGTGGTAGTTACTAAAGCTTTCAGAGATCTGCCTTGAGAGACATTTTGGTAGAAGACAGCTGGAAATTTAGGATCCTAATTTAAAAGGTTTGCCTACCTCTTTGGATGATTTTAGAGTTCCTATAGAGTATTTAGGACATTTGCATTCTGGAGAACTCAGACTGTCTCGTTTACAGGGCAGTATCCATGCTTTGGCCAAGCATTAGCTCTGCAGTGGGAGGAGAGCTGGGTGTGTGTCAGTGGTCCCTGTTCCCAGAGTCCTCACTTCCTGAGCATTGACTTCTTTTTTTTTTTGCAAAGAAACTTGAGCTGACAGCTGAAAGGAAAAATAGTACACCCACAGGTCCTGCTGTCCTGGTGAGCGGGGGAGCAGGGCTGTGGGGAGCACTCCGGGGCACACCTGCCCTGCAGTCCAGGCACATCCACAGGACACTGTTCTGCTTGGAGGAAAAGCTGATTGTGTGACCAAAGGCATGGAACTTAGGGGTACATTAGATGTGATAGGATCCATGTTGAGTGGTTTGGTGGGTCAATGCCCTGGCTACAGAATGAGAGACAGATCTTCCTCTCTGTTTCCTTTACATCATCTGAGCTGAACTCAATGCTCTTTAAGAAGAGCATGAATCATGAGAAACACAACCTGTGTCCCAGAGTAGTTATGTAGGATGGTTGCATACTGTTAATTTGTAACTGGGAAATGCAGTGTTCTTCATAAAGGTTGAATTAAAAACATAAACCATAGTCTTTTCTTGTTTGAATTCACAGCATAGGCCTATCCCATACAATCTGTGTGCTGCAAGGGTCTGCCCCAACGTAACAGTTGCTTGAAAAAGTACTAATTTTAGCAAAGTTACAGAATATGAAGTTGTTTAATAAGTAGCTTCAACCTTTTGTAAGTAATGGAAAAACTTGTGTTATCTCATTCCAAATTCTTTTATTACAGTTATAGGTCAACCCAAACAACTTCAAAGCCATAAAATTACATGGTGAGAGTCTCAAAGGGTAATATGGAAAAAACAATAAATAGAGCAAACAATATTATAAGGTGAACAGGTTCATCTTCCAACTGTGCTGAACTCAAAACTAGCTCAGCAAAAATAATGTAAGTGCCATTGTAATAAAAATTTCAGTTGCTGCATGCTGCTACACAGCATTGTGAGTTCTTGGTATGGACAAAACTATGTGTGATAAATTATTACTGTAACTAGAAGTCTATAGAAGCAGGCATGTAACTCTGTTTACTCTGTTTACTTTTACCACGCAAATACCATAACTATAATTCAGCTGTAAAAATCCATTCCTATGCACAGCTCTCACTGAAGATCAGAGCCTGGTAATCCTGTATGTCAAAGGGAGAATAACTCTTCTATATGCTGTTTGTCTCCCAAATTATATGAGCTGTTTTTACATAGATTTTTGCATTCTTCTATTTTTAACTTTTATTCTACATTTTATATTTCCACCATCTTATCTTCTTTCTTATCCACATACTAAAGTATGTGTGTGATTTTTTTAAGACTATAGAATATTTCACTGTGCAAGCAGACTTTAGAGCACTGTTTTCCATCCCCCTGATCTATTAAAAAAATAGATTATAAAAAAAAGTTCTTTAGAAATTTAAATAATTTACTTTATAGATGAGTTCAAAATTAGAAAAGAGAAATTTAGTAAGGAATCCCTTTTTTAATTCTCTTAGGCATATTACTTTTGAAGGGAATTGACAGCTTCTTCTAAGTAGCTCCTGGAAATGATTGCAGCATCTGATAAGCACAGCGGCTTCTTGGAACCTTGTAAATGATACATTAAACAGCATTTATTTTATTTCAAAATTTGATCCATTCTACATGCCTGCACTCAAATTCAATATTAGAAGCTTTCCTTGCAACAATTCATAACATAACTACTTATCAAAATTGTCCAAGGTTTGCAGTAAAATTATGACTAGAAGGTTTGATATAAAAGCTGGACCCTTTTCTGAGCAAAGATCAGGGCCTCACCTCATGATTGTGGAAAGAAATGACATTTACAACAGCCAGAGAATGGAAAATGTTAGCAAGTTAAAGCAAACAGAAGTTAAACGTTAGGCTTTCACAACACAACAGTGCAGTGTGTCCAACCTGTTATCAGTTTACAGCTTTAGCCTCACAGTCCTCTTTCCAAACTCACTGAGTTCTTTGTTACTTTTTGATTGAGATCGACCTGGATTGCTCGGCCATTCCCACCATCCTTCGTGCAGCTCTGCTGCTGTGGGAGACAGCAGAAGTGTAAGGGCTGTGCAGACCAACCTGCTGCATTATTCCTCATCACTGAATGGCAGTATTTAGTACCTTCATGGAAAGGTCTTGAGGAGCTTGCTTTCCCTTCTCAGTTAAGGACTAGCTGTGGCCAACAGCAGGGCTGCCAGTTTGACCAAGTGGAAGCAAAGTAAATCAAGAGAAGTTCATCCTGTATTTAAATAGCTCTGAACTAAGCAAAAACAGTGAAATTTTGCACTCAGTCATACAGGAAAAAAATGTAATTCATACTTCAATTGGTCTCTGTACTCTCAGGGCACAAACCTACTTGCCCAGGTGGTTTTGTCTTGGTCTCACCAATTGCAACACAAGACTGACCTCAGCTCCAGGTTTCTAGTCCCACGTCAGTTTGTATGAGAATCATAGAGACACTTCCAGACAGCCTCTTGTCTTCCACAGTCCCACCAGCAGGATTTTTACACAGGTTTTCTTTATATTCCACCATTAGCTCTTCACATGAGCAAGTAAGGCTCTTCACATGAATCCTACACATTCACGTGCTTGGGCTGACTCTCAGATGCCAGTTTGTCTGAGTGAACCTATCCCAGACTTGCTGGGAATGAGAATAATGGCCAGAGGTTTCCCACAACTTTTCAGCAACATCTCACTGGCTGTATCAATCACTCAGTTTCAAAATTACTATTTTGAAATGTCTTTCCTTCTGCTTCTCAGCATATCCCTACTCCTCCCACTGCCTGGAGAAAGGTAAGGAAGTACTTTCCTCTGTGCCGTGGAAAAGCATGGAAAAGGCAAAAGTGACAGATAAAAACTGTACTCTCAAAATGAGTGTGAAACAGCCTGAAACAATATATGAATCTGTGGCCAGAATAGACAGAGGAAAATATCCTAGAAAGCCACAAAAAAATGAATAAACTAGCTGAGAAATAGTGGAACTTGTGAGCTTTAACATCAGCATTGCTGCAACCTGACAGAGCCTGAGTTAGATCTGAAGGAGGACCCAAGAAAGGATTATTATTCTCCCTCCACCTGTATGAGAGTGTGTCTCTATCCAGGCATACCAAAGAAGATGAACTGTTCTGATGCAGACAGCTCCAGTAACTTCTCTTGAAGTCATTCTAAAGGACAGACTAAAGGACAGACTAAGGGACAGACACACCAGAAAGTAAATATTTGTTCTGGCAGCAAGTTCCATTCAAGTCCAGCATTTAGATAATGGAGCATATGCTTGACTGACCAAAATCTTGCACTGTGGGTACCTCACATACTTTAGAGCAGGCTTATTCTGATTTGCCAAACTTTATTGTTCCCTTCATTTCATGAATATCCTATATGCCTTTTGGGGTGGCAATTTTGCTCTTCTCTGTGATATTCTCTAGTGTACAGATAAGTGGAGGAATTAGGAGTGTTTCACATGGCTGCTCTTCAGATTCTGAAACACATAGAGCCTTTATCTTTGAGAAAAGTTTGCTAATTTCAGTGAGCCTTTCCAGTGCTGTTTCTAAAGACTTAGAACAATCTCTTTCACCATACATTTTCCATTGACAAGCCAAGTTCCTAGAGTAGGATCAATCTTTCATCTTTATAGTTAATGTTTCTAGTAGCCTGAAGATGTATTTTTAAATACTGCAAGCTGCATTTTCCCTGGATGCCAGGACAGGACTTTTTTTAGTTCACAATGCACATGTGTGTGTCTGGTTTGTTGATGCTTTGCATTTGATATAAAAGCCATAATACTTCTCCAGTTTCTTACACAGGACTCATATTCTTCCCTTTTGCTGCACATACAGCTTCAAGGTCATTTGTTCTTAAAACTAATGTACAAAGCAGATACAATTCAAGAAAGTGGGAGGAAGCTTTGGTTTCACAGGAGGCACAGTGGGCAGGCTGGATTCTTTAGGCAACAGAGTCGGCGGAAGCTTTCTTCATGGTCACTTCTTCATGGGGAGAGCACCAGTAATTGCAATTCATTATCTCCTCTCTCTCCTTATCATTGAAAGACTGTAAAGCACAAACAAACAGCAATAGGGTGCTGCTAAACTGTTGGCAACCAGAAAGTATCTGTAATTTGCATGTTGAAGACATGGCCCAGGAAATCCCACCAGAGGTGACCCCCATGGAGCAGCCCGAGCTCAAGCAGGATCTTTGCACTGAGCTAAGTGAACACCCAATGAGCTAAGTGAACACTGGATCTTTGCACTGAGCTAAGTGAACACCCAATGTTTCTGTTCTTGGAACCAAAGTTGTTAAGAAGTGGTACAAAACAAGTAAAAACATAACACTCCACAGCTCAGTTTTTCAAGTGGATCTTTCTTTCTCCTAAAAGGAGGAAAGTTTGGCAAGAGAATAACGCGTATTGTTTAGTCAAATTGCCTGATAAAGGTAATACAGTTTAGAGATATGTATCTGTCTCCAAAGTCTATATCTAGGCACCTGTGAACACTGGATGACTTTCCAAAACTCAAATACACACAGATCCTATTAAGCATTAGAAACAGCAGATGCTCACCATCATTTCCAGAAGGCTTTTTCCTGAAGTGGTAAAGATTATCATCCTTCTCAGTTTTAGAATTTTTTGTGGTGTGTACTGGAGTGTGTACTTCCACTCAAGAAGAAGTGGAATAATATTTTTTTTTAATCATGACCATAGCTACTTTATGATTACAACTGCAAGGACCATTGAAACACACATATTTGTGCCTGAAAGTTCTTCATATTTAGGTGTCTGATGTTTCATTTAACTCCACTGAGCTCAAGCTATAAGTTAGGAAAGTCCACAAATTTCCTGTATCTACAATTCAGTGCAAGCTACATAATGATCAAGACATTGTATCAAATTTTCCCAGCACTGAAAGAGAAAAGATGAAATGTAGCAACTAGTCTAAGATAAAACTAGTTGGATCAGATATAGTTAACTTTAATTGCTTGTGAAGATCTATTTTAAACTTAAGATTAACAAGTTTGTGTTGCTGCAGGCATCGCACTCTCAGACTGGTTAACACCAGTTGCTCTCCCGGACATGCTCTCCAGATTAACCAGGCATGAAGTAACAGAACCTAAATATAGGTTTCTATTTTTGTTAGAAGGTGCTGTCCTTACCAGGTAAAATTTCTCATTCCTTCTCTTAGTAGCATATATAGTTTTTATACAGTCACTTTCTTTAGAGCAGAGGCAAAGCCTGTATAGAGTGATCACTGATAAGTGTTTGACATTGGCAAATAAAAATATCTGGAACCATCAAAAGGAATTTGGTGCAATTGTTTTAGTAGCTATCATTAATGATGCTGAAGTCTTTCTAATGCCTTTAAGTATGTGGTGTTTATAAAAATATGACTTAAATCACTGCTCATGCAAATGCTGTTAGCTGTCAGGGAGTGCTAGTCTGGGAGATGTACCTTGGCTTCAGTCTCCACCATCAGCTTTTCTGGTTTGTCTGTTGCTTTATTTTTCTATCTCACTTTGGACCTGAATTCTTTTCTAAGAAAACATTTGTGCATTTGTGTATAATTCAGAATATTCTGGAGTCTTTTTTATTTTGTTAGTTTGTGGGGGGAAAAAAAAGACAACAAAAACTTTCAAATGTGTCAATTTCTGTGGTGTTAGAAAAACAAGAAAATTAGTTGCTCATTTTCTTTTTTTTCCCCTCAAGATGTTAGAAGACGATAAGGAGAGAGGTCCTTTAAGCTTTAGCAGGAAATACCCTTGTTTTACCAGCTCCTGCAATCTTGGCTCAGTAAGGCACCTCGTTACTAGTACCAGGTCACCATGCCCAAGAAATCTCACACCACTGGAAGGAGTCCCAGATACTCTTGTGCAAACACTCCCCTAGCTCAGCTTTGTATCATCCACACAAAGCAGCCATAACATCAGATTAACTGGCCTCCAGATGATCCCCAGCTTGGGGTGACCCTTGGTACTGAGAAAAATCAGTTTGCCATGGCACCTCTGTGGTCTGAGGCAGCTGGGTAGGTGAGAAAATTATTCTCAGTAATTAGAGAAATCCTTCAGCATCTCTAATGACCAAGATAGGACATATAGGGAAGACTAAGAAGAGGGTGAACACCCAGGTCAGGGGGCATAAAAGCCACCTAAGTGCTTCTTCATTAAAGTGATGAGCAGCACCACAAGTCTCTGTGGCTATATATTTGTGTTAATGCATTGAACCCTAATTTTTTTTCACTGCATGATACTCCACATTAGTGGATTAGTGACTGACCTGCTTGTAAATGAGTTGGGCAATTTCTTGTTCCCACCTGTGCTTAAAAAAAAGAGTGGTTCTGGGAGGGAAAGCCAACTCCTGCAGAATAGAGATAAAAATCTAATAAAGGAAGGGAATTCAGAAAAAAGCAGTAAGTGGGAATCACTTCTAAGTTAGTTGCTGTTATTTGTATTTTCTTGACATTTGCAGCTTCAAGACCTGTAGGGTCTGTATTCAAGATTTTTGCACCCGTGGTAAATATGGCTCCAAAATTGACGCATCTTCATTTGTATGTAGACAAAGCTTAGAAATACTTTGTTTTACAAGGTATTAGTACAAATGTTGCCTGCAGAGCAAGAGTCTGACCCAGAAGAAAAGAATCCTGTTTTCTCCAGAGGAATTTGAGTGAAGTCTGAAATGCATTTGTATTGAAAACGGTGTGCAGATTTGTCCCAGGTGTGCAGATTTGTTTCTAAAGGTATCTCTTAAAACCATCCAAGACACTATTTCATATCTAGTTCTCTTGGGTAATATGAAATGCAAGAAAGGATTAATCAGTCTTCTAAGATACGTGACACAGAGTTCATTATTTACCTGTTAGACATAAAAAGTTCCTGTTTGTTTAATAGAGGTTTGAAATAAATTTTTATTGTATAAGTTAACTTCTTGATGGTGACCTGCATCTGATGAAGGACACAGAACTCTTTCCATGCTGGTTCTGCTTGCTCAAACCCTGTTACCAAGGCTTGTGTGGTGACAGCTGGGTATGGCATAGATGTGACAAATTCTCTTCATCCACAGGAATCTCTTGTCTTTCATTTCTTCTGCATAACCTAAAAATCCAGAAGGCATTTGACTCTATGACTCACATTTGAAAATAAGTATATAAAGAGCACAGGTAAATTTTTCAAGGAATATTTTCCCATTTTCATGGGTGATTCAGAGCTAAATAACCAAGGAATGCAAGTTGTGCTTTTACTGATGTGTAGAGTGGATGACCCTAAGGCAACCATCAAGCTGGGACACATGGGTCCTCTGCCTCAATTCTCTCTTCAGAGGTTGTCAGGTCTTCTCCTGAATGTCAGATATTAAACCCTAGTGCTGCTCTTCCCAGGCTTGTGACACCTGCTAGTGCACCTCTAGATGTCACCTTTCTTTATTTCTGTTTCCCTCAAATCCCTCTTTCTTTGCGGAGGGGTACGTTGAGCTCAGGAGAGGAGAATCCTTCTAGAACTATGGCTGCTCCAGATTTCAGTGGATTCCAATTCTTGTGGACCCTGGAGAGGAGTCTATCTTAGTCCAGGATTTGTACCTCTCCCCTTTCTCTTCCTGCATCTCCAAAACTGTAAAGAGCAGTTTTACCCTCTTCTTTCTGCCCGTGAGTCAGCACATGGTGGGGTACTTCAGGCTGGGGTTCTCTCCCATCCTGCCCTTGCAGCTGTTTGACACTGAATTGTGTAGCTGCATGTTCCCTTGTCCAAAGAGAAGGAGTACTGTTCTGTGGCTGCCCCATTCTTAAGTGTTCTTTACACTGTAAGAGGAGACATAACTGTTCTAAGGAGAAATGCTTTAAAATACCCCATTGTCACATCATACAGCCAGCATTTAGGGACTGTGAGTAATACCCTTGAGGCCTGGGTGGCCCCAACCAGACTGAGCACGTTGGAAATTTCCACTTGGTTTGTAAGAATCTTCGACCCTGCCTTGGTCCAGCTCCCAGCTCCCAAGTCTGGAGACAAAGGTCAGAACACATGGCCACAACATTTACTGGTGGAATAGATGGGTTTTACAAGGTCTGAGGACTGCCTTTCAACAAAGTACTGGCCCATTAAGAATTGTATTCTTACAGTATGTAAAACTTAGAAATTCGCCATCTCAGAGTATTTTGCTGCCTAAGTAGGAGCATGAAAAACACACTGTTTACTTTTATGGTCAATAAAGTAAAGCCTGTTCTCAGATGCAGGGCTCTTAAGTGGCTGTCCATTGCTAACATGAGACTTTAGACAGATTTTATCCTTCTGACGTTCAGTGGAACAAATATCCTGTAGTTTGCAGATAAGGATCACTCCAGGCTCAGTTTCAGTTTGACACAGTTGTTTCAAAATTCACCTTGGGTATATTTTTTCCCTTCAACTTTATCTAAAAAACAAA
Source organism: Molothrus aeneus (assembly GCF_037042795.1). Taxonomy (NCBI): domain Eukaryota; kingdom Metazoa; phylum Chordata; class Aves; order Passeriformes; family Icteridae; genus Molothrus; species Molothrus aeneus. Next base: position 133,934,543 of record NC_089646.1, on the reverse strand, counting down.
TCAGCCTGGCTAATGAATTAAAGGGGTCAGAGGAATCAATGGTCCTTATTTGCATTAATTTAAATTAATACATACCTGTTTTATTGAATAGGGAGAGACAGGTATTGTGTCCATAAATAACTGATAGAGTATGAACATAATTCAGTAAAAATATTCTGGTTCTCTTGTTATGAACATACACTGAAAATATAAGTATTTTTTTAATTAAAAACACTTATCATGTGAAAGTGATCTCTGGACAGGTAAATGGTGCAATTGAAAGGCAGGATGATTGAATAGCTGAGGTCCTGCTGTTAGACTTAGGAGGTCTGGACTCAGTGCTCCCTGAACTGACTCCCTGAATGGCTCTGGGAGCTCTTTGGATCTCTGGTGCTTGAATTCCCCATTCATGAATTTTCTTTCTTGGAGCAGTATGGTGAAAATGAATACCTGAGAAGCTAAGGATGTCAGATTTTCAGTTGTGCAATATGGTAAGAATAGAAGACCAATACAAAAGAAAAAAGGTCAGTCTCTTCTGAATGGATTAAAGAAATGTAGTGGGAAAACTGGAAGGGCTGACAATGCTTTTTTGTTTAAGTCCCTCTTTTTTTTCCCATGATATGCTAAACCAGCTCTGTAATATGGAAGGCTATAAACCTTATTTGAAAGCACAAGTTTTGTTTCCAAAACTGTATGGTCCCTAATCATTCTTGAGACCTCTGGAAAATTGCACTACATTCTTCTGGAAATTATTATATGTATTTAAGGTAATGGACTTACTTGACTGACTGCAGGCTGCAGAGTCTATTCCTGTAATATTTGCTCAGAAGAAAAATATTCTAAATTTAGGTCCCACTTCTGCTGAAGCATACCTGCTTTTCATTGCAAGGCCAGGGGATGTCAGCTGGCAGGACTATTAGAGTCAGTGAGATGGCTTAGATGGGAAACAAAACTTTTCTGAGCAAGTTCCCTCTATGCAGAAGAAATGGAAGTTCAATGCCACGCAGTTCAGTGCCATGCAAAGAAACCTGACCCATTCCAGTGGCTCCAGCTGGGACCAGGGGAGTTGGGTTAGCTGTGGCAGTCAGTGTGAAGTGCTGCACTAGCATGGCCCCCGTTGAGGCAAAATGGGTTCATTTGCAGTAAATACTAAAGGTGAAACATTTTATGCAACCAACCCATTTTAGTTCCTGAAAAGTTATAAAAATTAACTCCTCAGATTTTCTGTGGTGATCTTTATTGAAAATTACTTTATATAAGGGCCATAGTAACTCTTAGGTGTCTTATTTCTCATATAAACTTCCTCAGCCACTAGACAGAGAAAATATTTGTTCTCCTCTTCCATGCAAAAATGGCTTTTATGTCAGGGAGGAGATGCCTTTTTTGCAGGCCACAAAGACGCGTAGACGGGGCCCTCATGCTCAGAGTTCAACCCTGTTAGGACAAAAGCAGGAGCTAAATGCAGATCTCTGCATCTCAGACAGCTGCAGACACCAACAGGGGAAGCAGATCCCCATCAAAGGTTTGAATGAAAGGCCTGTGTCATGATCAGTTTAGAAAAGAAACAAACTTCAGCAAGATTCACAAGCACTGTGGCACCAGTTCAGCCTTAAGCAGCACCCAGTGTAAGTCCTGCAGTCAGGAGAGGATTGTCTGCTATGACACCAATTCCTGAGAAGCCACCTCCATCTCCCTGAGGACCTCAGTGCTTGCCTGTATGGGAGGAGATTCTGAGCTAATGTTTGCCAAAAGGGATGGTTTTAAGACACCTCTTTGGGGCTTTTCTGCTTTGCTGACTTAGGTGGCTTTCCCTGGGTTACCAGTTTTGCCTATCTCTTTAGAAATGCTGCTCTATTCCAGCCTGTGTAAGCAAGGCAGGCTCCCTCTCAGGGCCATACTTGGAGGGCTAGAGGACAGCTCTCTAAGATCCCTCGTGTTTCTAGCCCTTTGTTGGTATTCATAACAATAGTTCAAAACTGAAGGCATTCAGATCTTTTATGTCTATAGAGAAAGAAATGAAACAAATATTTAATTTGATTTAACAGCAGGGCAGGAAGGAATGTTCCGCAGAGCATCATGATGTTCCTATTGACTTTCTCTGTTCATCATGCTTTTGAATTTCTTCCCTCTTATTTGGTGAAAATGTAAGGACAAAACTCCTCAAGCTCTTTTTATCTCTGCAACAAGTTCTGGTTTTAAGAGGAGTCATTTTCGGGGTGCTAGAGAAAGAAGAAGGAACACTGGACCCTGGGGACACATTTCCATAGCGTAATGCCATTGAGCTGCTTGATTTGTGCACAGCATTCTGCCTTGGGATTAAAGCTAGGAAGGCATTTGGAAAACTACCTGCTCACTCAAGTTTGGTTGAAGTGTACTCACAAAGTACCCATTTGTGTTTATAACTGCTCTGTGCAGATTTTTGGCAGATGTTGTGCTGTTAGCCTGAAATATGGCCCTTTCTTTTCCTTAATGATCAAGAGCTGTTAATACCATGCTGTGTTTCTGATGTCTTTTTGTTGGTCAGTACTCTCCCTCTTTGCTCCAGCAGAAGCAGGAATGGAAGCAGTGATAGCAGACCATTGCAACTCCCGCTCATCTGATGTTACAGGCTGGAAAAGTGAGAAGATGTCTGGGAGGAAGAGCCATTTTCTTTTAATAAATTATTAACTGGTAAGTCACTCCAGCTAATCTTTGCTCAGCTGAGTGAACCTTGTGAGCAGGTTTTTGAGCAGACCAGGCTTAGCTGAAAACAAGTGCTAGAAAAATAATATACTGGGCAAACCTACTGAAAAAAATTAGGCAGATGACAAACTGTGGAGAAAATGAGTGTATGCCTACTTATATTTATAGACATGTTCTTATCCTAAGCATCATAAAGCTCTTTAGAAACCTAGAAATACACATAGTGTGTGAGGACTGTTTTGCTTTGCCCCTAGAAAAATAAGTGACTGAAAGAGAATTTCTATTACCACACATGGTAGCACTGCAGTGAAGAACACCCTATCTAGTAGCAGGTTATGTTGGCCAAATATAACTACCTAGTACCAGCTTGGCACTGTGTTGTTACTAGGACAGCTATTTTTACTGGGACTGATATAACACCTGTAGCTGGTAGATGTTGTCAAAACATTGATGATGTCTTCATCACCACAATACCCCTTAAAATGGAGAAGTGCAGAGATGCAGTACAGAAATAAAGCCCTCATTTAAACTATTTTTTTTCCCCCAGGGAAAAAAATGCAAAGCTACTAAATTATGGGGTTTTTAAATTTTTTCTCACAATAAACACCAATTTTCCTCACAATGAACACTAATTTTTAATATGATAAAAAGAAACGTATCTCCAGTTTAGTAGTCACACAAGCTAGGCATTATAACAAAGGTCATGAAAAGGTGCATATCATTTAAGGGAATAGGGTCAAAGTTTTGGATTTGCAATGACATTGGAAGTAAAGCGAGTATGATCCAGATTAAGGTACATCATAGTAAGCACCCAAGTTGACCTGCGGGAAAAAGTAATTACTGTAAGTTTTCTGTTTAAAGCTGATATATGTTCTTTACCTCTGATTCATGGTTGACAAGACACACAAACCTTGTCACCTTTTAACACCAGGAAGACTTTTTATGGCTTTGCAATTGTAGCTTTCTTGGAAGAAGCCCTCTGGGACCTCAGATTACCAGACATATTGCAACAGTGTGCTAGAGTTTAAATAGGGACCTGAAGTAAACAAAGACCAAACATTTGTTAGAATTGATTAAATGTTCTCAGAACACCAGTTTGTTAAAAAAAATGCATCTGTGTATAATTGTTATAGTTGTCTTTAAAAGAGAACTTCCTCTAAGCCACAGAGGTGTATCGTTAATGAACAGCAAATTAATCAAAACATTCTTCTGATAATGTGCTTTTCTTACATAAGCATTACTTTCAGCAAAGAATTTGCTAATGAATTTCCTGCCACAGGAGGACTTACTTATCAGAAAAAAAATGGAACGATGCACAGAGAGAGCTATGTGAGAGTATAATGCTTCTAAATTATCAGAGTTATTCAGATGCAGTTCTCAGAGCAGCTCCAGTGTGAGCTGTCACTTCTATACATTAAAAAACCCCTGCTTTATATGCTTTTTATTTACTTTAATGCACTATTTTGGATCAGAAGAGTGTTTTGAAACAAATGTCTCTGCTCATGCTTTGGTTCCTGTAATATATTTGAAACTTGAACTGGATTCCTTTTGCATAAAAGTAAAGGGGAAAATGCTCTCTCGTAGCGTAGCTAATGCATTGCAACCACAAACAGGTCGTCAGTCTGTGGGACTGGACTAGAGCTGCTCTGGAGAAAAAGGCAAAACAAAACCCTGTGAGAGGTACTGCGTGGATGTTGGGTTCTCAGACTCTTTCCTTGTATAAATCAACTCCTACTGATCCACAAAATTAAATAAGCAGATGGAGGTTGTATCATCAATTCTTGCTGAACCAAACTAAAAAAGCTGCTGTTTGATTTTGTGTGTCATTTTACAAGTTTTCTTCTAGTCCAGTCATATTCTAGTCCATTCCTATGTACAATCAACAGTGTTGCTTAATGAAATGCAAAGGATAGCATTTGGCAATCACACTGAAGTAATAAAGGTTGCAAAGGTCTCACTGCAGAGTATTTGAAATGCCATGGAGTCCATATACACAGCTTTATTTGACCTTGGCTGTCTTGTTAATGCAAGTAGGAATAACATTTTTAGTACTGATCCCCTGCTGAGTTCTCTGGGCTGTAGTGCATGTACCTTATATGTACAGGTAAGATGGTACAGGTAGATCCTAGCAGTACTGCTTTCAGAGAGGAGAAATGGAGTTGACACGAAGAAGAGACCCAAACTAAGAGATTGGAGAGGGATTTTAATGTATAATTAATGGACCAAGAGACAGCATTCATAAAAGACTAAAGCTGTTTGGTTACTAGAGTTCTGTAGTTACTTTCTGTGTTAGTTGATAATGTGTGGGTTTGTCTACTCAACCCGTTTGTCTACTGAAGCTGTTACAAATAATCCACCTGGCAGCAGAAGGACAGAGCCAGGGTCCATCAGGAATGAGCACAGGCAAATACCATCACATGCATAAACTCTAATGCACTCACCACTGCCCTGGTGGTAATATATCAATCTCTGTATTAGATTTGTATGTCTCTGTATATAAATGAAAGTGAAACCAATGTATATTTCAGTGGTAGTGGTACAATTAAAAATAAATTTTAGAAAAATTCTAAGCATATGTATGTCTTCACAGAGAAAATTCTGCAGATTTCTGATAGGATGGGCTTTGGCTAATACCATTCTGTGATGCATTTATATGCCTTAGATAATAGTGTAGGTTTTCAAACTGCAGATGGAGGTGAAACAAGTATCTCTTTTCAAGTTAATTTCACTTCCAAGCCATCTCAGTAGTGCTACTAATGAATCTCTGTCTCTATGTATATGATATTTCTGAATGTCAATCACCAGGGTACCCAAATGTCATTATAAATTTAATGAACAGCTGCTGCCCATTAAAAGTAAGTGTAACTTCTATTGCTTAAATTAAACTAGTTTAAAGTAAAATGAGCATTTAGGTTAGGGAGGTTTTGCTGCTATTTATATCCAAAAGTTGAATTTCTCCCAGACTTAGAGCTAGTTTCAAATTGCATTTTTTTCTGCCACTGTTATTTTGACAGGGAAAAAAAAAGCTCCATAAATTAGTATCTAAACTGCATCTCAGCTCTGGTCATTTCTAAAATATAAGTAATCATGGCAGAGGATTGAATGATATTAGATGAGGAACTTTTAGCATTTGCTTTTTATATTGCCAATTGAAGATACTGTGCTGAGGTTAATTGGGCCATTCAGTCGTGCTCTGCCACTTTGTCTTTCCTGAAAGGATTCAGTGAGATGGCTTGCTAAAATTCCTATTATCTCTGTAACAAATCTTAGTTTTACTACTGCTGGTCTAAGAGCAGAGGGAAAAGATTGGGGCAGTTTCAGAGTAGAAATAATTTAGTAGAAATAATTTACTTTAGAAAAAAGTAGAGCTCTTTTGAATACTCCATTACCAGAGTTCACAGGGGTGTCCAGAACCAAACTTTGTCAGGACAAACATACCAGGACAATTGTAAACTCTCTACCAGGTAACTAATAGCAGCAAAAAAGGCCAGGTTCAATGTGTCTGAGACTTCTCTTCACAAGTGACTGAGCAAGGTTCAGTCTCAAATCACAGAGCAGTGCCCTGTGCTGGCAGAACATCCAACTGCTAGCTCTCTCTAATTGTAGCAAATCTGTTTGTTAGGGTGCAGAAAATGGACATAATTGTAGGGAAATAGAGAGGCATGTCACACATGCACAAATATTGACAGCATCTGCAAGTCAAGAGGAAATGATGTTGTAAATAAGCCATTGAACATCCTTCCTCTTCACCAATGAGTATCTCTTATCACTCCACTTTGGATATCAACCCCACCCTCTCCTCAGCTTAGCTCTGCAAAGAGCAGCTCTGTGAAGGTCTCTTTGCCTGTCTCAGGTCCTCAGGGAGCTTTTTCAATTCAGCTGTGAGCTGCTGCTCCATAGTGATTCAGCTGCATGAAGAGGCTGAGAAAGCAGGACTTGATAGTAGAATCCACTGAGTGGTGCTTTCCATCCCACTTTGACACATGCTGAGGGGCAAACTTTTTAGTAGAACCCGTTCACATAGGACAAGGGGTAATGGATTTAATCTAAAGGAGGGTCTATTTAAACTTGAAAAAGAAGAATTTTTTTACAATGAGGGTGGTAAGCCACTGAAAGAGATTGCCCAGACAGGTGGTAGATGCCCAATCACTAGAAACATTCAAGGCCAGGTTGGCCAGCCCTGTCCAGCCCAAAGTATTCTATGAATCTATGATTCAAAGACTTCTGGGCAGCCTATTGAATCCTGCTTAATACTGACCTTGAGGTGTTACAAGTAAGTGTAAAGTACTTCAGAGATTTAAGTACATTTTTCTGCCTCATAATATAATTGATCTTGTTCAAATTCCAGAAAGGTTTGAAAAATATGGTAGTATTTTTCACACTGCAGCAGCTGCAGTGGTGTGAAACATTAATCAGTTCTACACGATTTTTAATTAATGGTCTTCAGCCTCTATGAGTGTACAGTGGGAGTAGTTTTCATTTGTGCTCTACTACAGTATTTGCCTTCCTTTAAGAAAACATAAACAGTCTAAGTCCATAGCACTGCTCAACATGAAGACTGAGTTCTTAAATTTTAAAGCAAAACTTCAGTTAACTCTGTGGATCTGCAAAACCCTCAGGGAAGTGACATTCAGAAGTTCATGTCTGAATGTTGATTCATTAGGAATCCCATTTCAGAAAAGTTAGTCATTTAAAGAGCACAGGATGTCTCCACATCCCTCCCAAAAAGTAGAATTAGGATAGTAGAGATGTCATCATCAAACAGAACAAGAACTGTTAAAACAGCAGTGATCTGCTTAACAAAAAAGCAATACAGTAGAATTATGAGTGCATGTAAATTACTTCTTGCTGAGGACACAAGTTACTGGAAACTCCTTTTTAAGGAATATTTTGCTTTATCTTGGACATGTGTATTGCTTCAGTTAGGTAGTTTGCTCTTTAACTTGGAAGCATGAGGTGTCTGGACAGCATTATTAGAGCTAGCTGTATTCTCAGAGCCCTGCTGCGCAGTCAGCAGGAATAATTTTACCATTCTCATTTATGAGCCTTTGGAGCCATAAACACCTCCCAGCTTTTCATGGGGAGCCCTGTAACTGAATAAGCAGTAAGTTCATTAGCAGTCTGGTTGCAGAGAGGGAGCAGGAGAGAGTGTACTCCTACAGAAAACCATAACCTTCCATGTACTAGTTGGTGCAGCCTTCTAATGAGGACTGACAGCAAATTCCTGCTTCAACACCACCACGTGAAAAATAAAAGGAAAGCAGGTGGAGATCAGACAAGCAGAATCAACCAAAGCTTTTCTTCCCCTTTAAACATATAGATGTGTATATAACTAACCCTTTGTCCCTTAACTGGGACAGTTCACACCCAGTTCTTGTTAGCAGTACTTAAAACTGCCACAAGATAATGCTTTAACTTCTGTAAGATGTTCCTTTCCATGTAGATGGAGAGTGACATCACAAATTCCATGACTGTAGCTGGCCCCAAATCTGACAGTCTCAGCTGGAGCTCAGAGGTGTAGCCAAACCTCTTAGCTCAGAGATGGGTCTTTCTGCATCAGGGTTGATGGGGACTGGTGGGTTAAGTGAAAGATGCTGGTCATCTCTACCATTTCTCTATGAGCGTTAAATTTCCTTGATATTATGAGAAGTGTATTAGAGGATTAAGTGTCTTGCATCTTCATCTCTGCAGAATTTTCTGCTGCCTGGCTGTGGAATGGTGTGAGGAACTGTCCTATGTGACAGGTTAATTAGAAACAGATTTTTACATGCATGAGACCTCCGCAAGCATGTGGTGGGAGGGAGCAGTGCATGAGGCTTTTTATCAAACTTCTTGCAAGGCAGAGAACACATGACCTTAAATGCACAACTTCTTCATATTCATTGTGTAAATCTGACCCAACCCAATTCTATGGGAACATTAACAGGGAAACACAAACCTTCACTGAGTAAATCTGGCTTCCTTGCAAGTGCCATCTTTCTTCTTCATTCGTACATTCATTAATTCCTTGTTAGACCATGGAGAAGCATTCCTCAGCAGCAGGGATGAAGGGACAAGACAATTATTCCTCTTGTTCTAATGAACGTATACAGTTGAATGATTTTAAAGTGTAGTGGTTTAAATCCAGTTTGTCTCTCCATACAAAGTCTCTTGAAGGAAAGAGATAGGAAAACAGGAAGGATTTCACCATGAAAGCAAGAATTCCCAGTTTTACAGCTGGGACAGAGACACGCTGAAGCCACACATACTCTCCGTGGACCTTTAAAGAATGGTTCCTCCACTGGCCAGCAGCTAACAGAGCTCCCTGCAGTGTCTGTTCTGTCCAATAGGGTCAGAAAATGTCACTGGACAGTAAAATCTTATTATATACTGCACTAGACTGTTTAAACTGTCCCCATTGCAGCTCAGGCTAGCTGCCACTCTTCCATAGAGTTTCCATGAAATCTGAGGCCCAGTGCAAGCTGAGGACTACTACCCACACACAGTTTGTCTTGGAGGCTGTTTAACACCATGGTCACAGTCTGTTTGATGATAAAGAAATGGCATAACTATAGTGTAAACAGAGCTGGCTGGAGGGCAATACATCTTTCAGTCTCTGTTAGAAGATGAGTGGTTAAACTTTAAATAAAATGTGCTCATCTCCTGGTGTAAATTGTTTTCTTGCTTCTGAAAAAGTAGTAGTGGTTTGGTTTTGGGAAGAGTGGTTGAAGTGCTGAGTTTGTCACTGGGAACAGTTTTGTGGAGCACTTTATGGGTGTTAAAACTCAGCTGTCCAGAAGGTACATGCAGATGAGAAATGTGCACTATGATCTGAGACATAAGAAAAAGTTGGAAGAATTCCTTCAGGAAAAAGACAAAGGCCGATACCAGAGGGGGTGAGTAGGAGGCCAGAAAGGAGTTGAAAGTGCAGGGACATCTGGCTTTGCTGAAACAGCAAGCAAACTATGACTTGTGATTAGCTCATCAGCTGTGTCATCTGTGCAAGTCACAAGAACCCAGGAGTGCATGGGAGGCTGCCCTCCTCCTCAGGAGTTTTCCACACTGATGTTAGCACAGGCAGACCTTGATCCTGGGCAGCACAACATGTGCAAGGCATCAAGGAACACAGCTAGACCCTTACTTAGAACGTTTAGAACCTCGTTTAGACTCTTATGTAGACTCTTACATAAAGTGTACATGATACGACTCCCTAAATTCTTATTAAGAAATAAATCACAAGGTGACTGAGACCAGTTTGGAATAATCAAATAGGAAATGAATCTACAGGAAATGAAATGCGTCTGGAGCAGAGAACATGAATTTATGCATCCAGCCAGTAACTGGATCTCTGTTCCTTGCCCACTCATTAGCCTCTTTCAGCAGAAGTTTCACAGTGAAAGGGATGACTGTTTTAAGCGCAGTATCAATGAGAAAAATACAAGTTAAGCTCCCTTTTTGACTCCAGCTTTGTTCTCAAGCTGAAGCATGTGCAATCAGGATGGGATGCAGGGTAAGGCAATATGCTGGGAATGCAATGTCTTATTAAGGGGCTTGTGAGTGAAATACTTCCACAATCTGCACACATTCACCCAGCGTAAAATAATTGTTACATCCTGAAAGTAAATCAGCACAATGAGATAGGGAAGCTGAGTACCAAGTTGTTTATGCCCCTTCTTGATGTAAGATTTTGGGAGTCCAACAGCTGTTGGAAGAGATAACTCCCTGATTGCTTTTAATCCTCACAGCTAAGGCTGATTTCCATCTCACCTTCTAACACAAAGTTTCATGCTACACTGCTAAAAAAGTTTTCAGGGTTTATGTACAGGAACCTGATGTGTTTGCATTTTTCTCTCCCCGCCCTGATGTCTCTTTTCAGGGGTAAAAAACAGCTGCAGTATTAAAAGAGTAGTTGCAGAGACTGCAGGCTTAGCATGATATCCAAAGTTTAGGTTAGCACCACCATCAGAGTCATGGGAAGTGAAAAGAGATGGGGAGAATCATTACATATGCAAGATAGTTCAACAGAAGGTGGCATTTTGGTCAGTGGTCAAAACTATATTGTTACTTTTCCCAGTAAATTAGTCCAGTTCTTCTTCTTTTTCTTTTTACTTTTTTTAATTATGAAAATCTTTGATTCTGCTCTCCAAGCACTGTATGTGATTTCTAGTATTTTTATCCCCAAAGCAGGAATGCAAAGGAGGCAATTATCTTCAGCTCCTGTTCTTTACTAAAATAATGCAAACTTCCTCAAGGAACTTTTTTGGATACTAAATCTGCGGGTCTTACTTTCTAACCTTCTTACTTGCCAAAAAGGATGAAGAAATTTGTTTAGAGTACGGTAACAAATTTGAGTGATGATTAAAGCAAAGGATTTCCTCTGTCATTCACATTTAGATTACTTCAAGCCTTCCAACCTGAATCCTGAGATTACACGTGTAGTAGATTACATGTTTTCAGGTCCATATGGGATTTCACAAAAGTGCTGCACAGTTGAACTGATAAGATTTAAGGTGACCTGATGCTTATGGGAGGCCAAGGCTCTGCTCTTGAACCTGGAGGACAAAGCCCATTTGCTTTAAGTCCTAGTTTAGCAGGAGGAGAGTTTGCAAATCAAATTGGCTCCTGCCCTTGTTCACCCTGATATTATGTTGATATACACAGCATGAAACCTTCTTATATACAAGAGCAGATATCATAGATTACGGCAAATCCAACATTTTCCTGGAGAACAGGAGATAATCAGGATTGCCTCTCTTTCTCATTTTGGAAGAAAAGTTCTTTCTTTTCCTTTAATTTTTTCTTAAATGTCCTTTTCAGTTTTAATCAATAAATAAGGGTTATTAAATTAAAGAAAAAATAAAATTAATCTAAAAACATTTTTTTATTTTGTTTATTTTATCCAATGTCCCTCTTGCATTTCTTTGTGATCTCTTCTTTTACCTTGTCCTTCAAACCTTTCACCCTCCTTTGCACTTTTGCAAGGCTACAAACATGTTTGAGTAAAATGGACCTGGTTGCCCTGCAGTCTGAGTTTTGTAATTAGGACACTGAATGCTTTTCTTTTAAAGTAAGTAAATCAAGTCTGATGAAGATTGGCTGTAATCACGCCTTTCTATCTTCTAGAAGTTGTCCACAGAGCAGTGTTTAATGCTCCTTATTTCCTTCCTGACAGAGAATGTCTCGGCACAGAAATGTCTGACATTATAATTAGTTCTTCTGTTGACAGCTTTAATAGAAAGACCTAGGTCAGAAAGAACTGGAGACCAGACTATCTTAGCAACAGCGATCTGCTTATTTATCTGATCTGTGGCTAGCCCAGGGCTTTCCAGACGAGGGAAATTAGGTTCTTCACTCAGATCTATTGAAGGTTTAGTTGTTCCTGCTATGTTTTGTATTCAAGGGCAGCACACCTGATAGTCCACACTGCCAGACCTGCTTTCTCTAAGCAGTGGAGAGAAATGGGAACTGAATTCAGGCTGCCCTCTACAGCTATGTAATATAAATGTTTAGCATGAATTGGAGAGTTCACCATGGCCATGCAGCAACAGGGCTCCCTATGCAGTCATGGGGCTTCCTTGGCAGCCAGGACAGCGATCAGGATGGTGAAAATAAAGAAACTGTGGTGTGTCTGACAGCCCAGACTGTCACCAAGCTGGATGTCACATACATCACCCTGAAATGGAGTCTGACTCTTGCCAGCAATTGAGACACTGCAGCTCAGGTCTTGAACTTGCTGCTGCTGCTGTGCTTGGCTTCTTGTGTGCCTCTTGCCAGAGGACAAGTAGTCCATGAGTAGTCCTCATCCACCTCTGTGAAGAGGGTGTTTGCTGAAAGTCACCTTGTCCTTCAGTGTAAGTTAAGTTAATAACTTCAGCCTTTTGGCCGTCTCCACAACAGTGGTCAACTGTGGGTTCTGAATAACTCTGCCAGGCCAGGAAACTACATCTAAGTGATATAACACTGAATGTTGGGCCACCTGAAATTGCATAGAGAAAAAGTCTCTTTTCCTAGGAAGTTATTAATCCAATGCACTGTTAATCCCATTTTCCCAGGGTCCAAATCTGTTGCTTTGTCTTTGCAATCTCAATATACATGACATTAATAGAAGTCAGGAATGAACACATTTCCCTTAAAGCATCCTAAAATCCTTTTTTTTCACTCTATACACAAACATTGTTATTGCCCACATTTGTGTATGATTGTGGAGTATGATGGATTAGGGGGTGTGAGTGTCATTCTTTTCCTAATATCACTCTCTGGAGAGCTTGATTTTTATCTCTTTTCATGCTTCCTGATTTATCAAGATAAAGATGACATCAGCTGTTTAAAATGGCTCAAAACTGCTGTTCTTTGGCAAAAAGTGAGTCATTCATAGCTAAAAGGAATAAAATTAACATTTCAAATTCTTGCTCCAAACAATAAACAGGCACAATAGCAATACTGATTTTTCTGTTCACTGTTTTTGCTGTCTGTCTTTTGCTTTATTTCAACCTGCACAGCATGGGGCTGATCAAGGAGTATATTGAGCATTCACAACACTTTGACCAAAAGTGCAATTTATGGAAATCCTGTGTGTCTTGAACTTTGATCCTGTTAAAGAAATTCAACAGGATATGCAGAAAAATCTCTTTTCTTTGCATAAGCTCCAGCTGAAGCTTTTCAATCCCCACTTGAGACAAGTCTTTAGCAACTGTACTTCATGTCATGGATGCTTGTTTTTATGCAGTAAGTTTGGTTTGGGGTTCTGTATTTAACACTGACATGCTACAAATAACCACACCTCAGCTCTATGCTGAAATCCTGTTTCCCAGGTCCTTAAAACTTCAGTGAGAAAGAATGTGGGTCTGGTTACATCCCAGCCTTGCAAGATTATAAATATTTCTAAGCACATTTTGGGGCAGAGGCTCTTACAACTCAGTCTTTTCAGTGATGTTTACGACGGTCCCTGCCTAAGTCCACAACAGGACTAAACGTAATATAATATAAAATAAAGGATAAAATATACAGAAGTTTCAAAGTCTCTTTCGGGGTGTTTGTGGCTGTGTGACACTGCTGTGGGGCAGTGAGTGCCTGCCCTCCTGGCTGCTCCTGTGTGTGCAGGATCTCAGGCTGCTAAGGTTATATCTGCTCAGGTAAAGCTGTTTCTCACCAGGAGTTTTTATAGCTTCCCTAGACTAGGCTTAGAAAGTTGATTTCAATTTTATAAAAAGCAATCATTTCAGATGGATTTTTTATGTTTACAACAAAGAATCAAATTTCCTTAGTGATACACAATAAGCCCATTTGTTTTCATGACAAAACAGTAGAATAATTTAAATGAGATATTCAGTGTCAATTTTATATTTTCTGACATATTGGAATAAAGTTAAAAATCTCTTAATTCAGAATTAGTCGCCGAGCTTTAGTTGGCTTCAGAATGATATACTGAGTCTGTGTGTTGGGAGGGTTCATTGGCAAAGAGGCTTTAAATGTCCTTTCTAAATTTAGTTTTTTTAAAGTATATATGATTTGTTAAAAAATTCTTTAGGAATTTAAGCCAAAAAATCCCTGTGTATTTGAGTGAATAAATTGTTCACCTAAAAAGTTCAGCCAGCTCTGTATTATCTGGTCTAACACATTCACCACAGTGAGTTTTTGAACCATATCCAGTATTTTTTAATGAATGATAGGCCAAGTCCTGATGTTTGAATGCAAACCCACACATCATATCTTTAAAGGTTCTTATCTGGATGAGGTTTGGTGTTACTACCACTAAACTCCACTGTGAAATGAAGCTGAACACAGAACTGAACTCTCTGAACACAGAGCTCAACTAAGTATCTCAACAGATTTTCAATGTTACATCTGTATGAACAGAAATAAGCCAAAATTGGCTTTTCTGGAATCTGCCAGTTCTAAATAAAACTTGTACCAGGAAAATCCCTATTGTGTACTGCATCAGTTGACATGTCAATAAACTGAATTTGCAAGAGACTCAATGTATAAAAAAATCAATGTCTCCTTGGGCTCTTAACAGCTCTTGTCAAGAGACTTCTACTCTTAATGCACTTAAATGCCTTTAGCCTTCACTACAGCCCTTACATTTGCTTTGCTATGATGTATATGTGATAAAGATATTTAGGATAATGTAGGATCTCAAGATTTGCTCCTTGTGTGATGGATGAGTAGGGAAGGAGAAGGCTGAAATTTAACTACAAAGACAGATAAAATATTTTTGGGTAAATTTGCTAGCTAGAAAACTGATAGAGCTTTATTCAGCTTACTCATTTAGAAAACTTCAAGTTATGGAGGAGGAACAATTAATTTCATTCTCCAAGCTGGCAGACTCTGACTCTTATGAAGTCTTTCAAGAGAGGACGGTGAGACACTCAGGTTAGACCAGTGTGTTTTAACAACTGGATCTCTTAATGAAATGTGCAGGAGGTCCAGAGATGACAGCCCTGGACAGCAGTGAGCTTGGATCAATAAGCATCTATCTTAGATTAATTCTGATTCCTTAACTCCACCTCTGCATTTTGTATTTACCATATGCAGCTACTCTAGGCACCACCCTCACCTTTGCTGCCCATCTGTAAAAGATGTACAGATTATATTATTACTGACTCCCCTCCAAATGCCAGTGAGGATAATGCTGCCAAAACCCAGGTCTGATCACCACCAGGCTGTGTGTTCCTCCACCTTGTATTTGGACAAGAAATCTGCAGACAATACCAGAATTTGAGACACACTGCAGATCTGTGTGGCCCATCATCCTTCTTTGATGATAGAGAACACTGGGAAAAGTATACAGAAGGGACATGAGCATCATGTCCTCCAAGATCTCAGCTTTCTGAAATTTGAAACTCAAGTATTTCCTGAACCAAGCTGTTTAAATACTTACAGTGGGTTCCTCTTTTATTATCCATAAGCCTTTCTTGTAGGGAAATAGAATCCAAAGTCTGGAGACTGTGTCTGTCTTTTCCTGTGATATCAGGAGCAGCCTGCAGGTCATTCCCACAGGCAGTGCATTCAGAAGCTCCTGCCTGTACAAGTCCTGCTGAAGCCAATGGCTCTGTCCACGGTACCCAGAGCAGGGATCTGCCTGCCACACACCCACACCTGGAGCTGCTTTGAAGCCTGCCTGAGTGCAGAGGAATATGGGACCTGTTGGGACACTGGAGTCCATTGGTTTCTTCTGGCTGCCCAGGAAGACAGATTTTCAAAATTTCAACTGGTTTTCCATGTTGTCCTGGGGCAGCCATTAACACACAAATTCAGAAATATCACTAAATACTGCGTTCGTGAGAGCCTCATCCTAAATCTTCCCTCTGCAAAGGAAAGAAGTTGATATTACCTTTTCTACCGACAGTGCTTTGGAGAGAACAAATACTGTTGGAAAGTCATGCAGCTGTTTCAGTGACAGGTGGGGAAAGAATGGAAATCCTAGATCTGAAGCCAAATTAAAAAGGTACTGGATTGAATCCCAGCAGCATTACAGATGCATTTGTGTCTCTAATTGATTTACCTTCTAAAGGACGTAGACTCTTTTACTATCTCATTTAGACATGATTTGAGATATTCTGCACAATTAGGATGCAGAGAAACTTCATGATTCTCTGCAGTTTAAAAAAAAAGCTAGGAAATCCCTCTTCCATTTTTCTTTTCTCACAAGTTGTTCTGGACATGTGCTTCATCAATGCTAGCTGTCCTGGTGTTGACACTTTGTATTGCTTTTTCCTGTTAGAAAAAGAATATATTATAAAGATGAACACAAATCACTTGAGGTTGTCCCCACCATGTCTGGTTCTTTACCTCTGCATAATAAAATATTACAGTTTGGTCATTACTGCTGTCTCTTACTTGTCTATTTTTGTGCAGGTTACTTGGGGACATCCCCAGGTCTTTGCTTTCTGTTTGTTACCCAATTTAGCCCCAACTTCACAAGTGGAAATTCTTAGTATCAGGGAAGGATTTTTTTACACATATCAGCCTGTGACATAACTTACAATTTTCATCAAGCCTGATTCAGAAGGAAATGCAAAATAAGCCAATTACCAAACTTCTTCCATCTCTGAAGATTTCCCATTTCACAAGAATAGAGGGGTCTAACATACACAAAAATTGATTAGGAGACTTTGAAAGATTATTCAGACCATCAGCAGACAGATTATCTCGCTATGGGACAGTCAAAAATGCACAATTTTATGATTTAGAGATCACTCTGCCTTCTGGGGCTCTAAATTCATTTATTCCTGACACGTTTATATATTCCACACTGAATGTATTCCATCACTTTTTTAGGAACATGTTCAGAGTTGTCAAATTGTTGGGGACTCTCTCAGATATATGGAAACAGAGTGTGGGGAACAATAATTAAATACTGGCTGAAACAAGCATTTAATGTGAAAAAAGCCCCAAAACACTGGCTGTTAGTGTTTAGTCCAAGGACATGTAGATTTGGCTAGTGTCAGCAAAACCATGAGAAGGCACTGAACTACTGAGGAGAAAATTCATTTAGCTAAATTTAGAGCCTCCTCGAAATGACAGAAACTCCCATTAATTTCAATAGAGCCAAGATTTCATGTAGAGCTCCTAAATTTAGTACAGAAGTTGAAACATTCATAATTAGTAAAATGGGAGTTCTGGAATGGTGGGAATGGCTTTATTTATTTGGTCACTAACTTTTATTTCACTGTAATTTGAACAATCATTCATTAGGGAAATGGTTCATGTGTTTCCCAAGTTTTTTCTCACATTTTCAGAAGATTTTTTGAGGGAAGATTCCTCAAGTTTTGTACAACTGATAGGATTTTCATGCACTTCTTGAATCAATAAATGGTAAGCTTCCTTCAAAAATCTGTTTTGATTTTCAAAGAGCTGATGGTAGGCTGTTCCCTGTACTAGAGTAGAGAGGCATACATCCTTTGTCAGTGTAAGAAAAATGTAGATCTACATTTTCATTCATTCATGCCTGGCTTCCACCCAAACACCAGAAAGGATTTCTTGTTTCCTCCATCAATTGTAAACCAGAACGAGCTCGTATCTTGTTCCTCTTGAGAAGGCAGCTGTCAGGCAAATGGCTGCACAAAAAATAATGCTTGTGCATACTCTGCAGTCAGCTCTAATCTGTACGTCCACAAACTGTAAATTGTGCAGAACTGGATCTCTGTCAGCTGACTTCTTGCAGGCAAAGCTGTTAGCTTCAATTAAGAAAGTACAAACACAAACACCAAACCTGCTGACTGGCCTGTATGCAATTTCACCTTCTTTGGGCTTTTTTTTTTTTTTTTTTTTTTTTTTTTTTTTTTTTTTTTTTTTTTTTTTTTTGTGAGAATGAAGGCCTTGAATGGTTCAGTGAATCTTCTCATTTCTGGAGTCAAGTCATACCAAAGGCTACCTAGGTAGCTGTGAAACTTTGATAAGGTTAATCCTGGAATTTTGTTAGGAAATCTCGTGACTCTGATAGCAAGTGCTTAAAATGCCCTTCCTCCTATTCTAAACTTTATGCAGCCATGTCAGTCTCAAGAGACTTGCTCAAATGAAGGGCAAAATTGCCTACTTTGTAGATAGAGGCCTTTAATAGTGGAAATGTGGTATTCTGGCTATCAACATTGCCAAAGTACTGATGTCTATGACACGCTCCTCCTTGCTCTTACCTCTGGTTGGAAGTGAGCTGAGCATTGGTGGCTGAGCACTTATGAAACAATCAAGAAAAGTGGTATCTTATATTCACACAAGTATCTGATCATAATATTTGTTACAATAAAAATATACAAAGTGAAGAATGAATGAAAACACTGTGCAGAGAGCTGTGTCTCCAGCACCACCCAGTAATGAAAATCTTGAAGACTATGTGTAAAAGACATGATTAGCTGATGCTTCTTTTTGTATGTCTTCCTGGATATTACCTCTTAATTTACTCTCTTTCCCTAACATAATTTCTCCATTGTGGGGAGAAAAAAAGTGCCATTTGAAGATCTCTGGAGTAGAAAGCTGCATCTATCTATAAATTCTCCAGAAATCTGTTGTGTTGCTGAATGCACTGATATTTTGGTCGCCCAACACCCTGTGTCAGAGTTCCACCTTTGAACAATATCCTATGTGCAAGACAACATTTTTGATTCTTCAGAATGCTGCTTGATAACACCACAATTTTCTGAAAACCTGAAGCAATTTTAAGAAAAGTATATCTTATACCAATTCTCTGTAAAAAAGAAGTCACCTTTCCAGGGAGCTGCTGATTGTCTACTGGCATACAACTCGAACAAGGTGTATTGTGTAAAATTGATCCTCTTTCTAATTTAGTGCCTGGCTACCTCTAGGATATATCTAATTTGGGATATCATGTGCTAGTAAAATAGACATTCATAGAGAACTGTCTCATAAATATCTCACGATTCGCTCCACCTTTGGTCACTACACTCGCCGTCTTTGCCAGGGCACTCAGAAGCTGCTGAACAATTCTTTCCTTTGCCACGGTAAACTGAGAAGAGAAGCCTCTGGGAAGGTCTGCTACATGCTGACTGGGAAAATGAGGCTTTCAGAAGTTCCATTTGTCCTTTGCTCACCACTCACCCATCCCACTCTTCAGAGCATGGTGAGCGGTTTGTTGGTTTTTTTTTTTGTAAAGTGATAAAGCAGGTTTTTGTCATCCTATCCTTCCCTGTATGCTTCTTTTAGCAGAAAAATAATCCATTAGGAGGGGAAAATTTCTCTTTGTATAAGTTAGTTCCTTTCAGCAACCTGGCTGAAAGGACCTCTTCCCTTTTTCTATTTACCCAAATGCTTAAGAAAATTTACATTCTCAAACAGAAGCTTGTTTGTTCTTTGTTCTTTTGTTTGCCTTTATGAAGACTCTTCAGCAATTTTAAACCTTATTTTTGTAATTATAGTTTCCATGTACTAAATAAAATAAAACCCCAAACTTTTGTTGCCGCTCCTCTTTTTCTAAAGAAATAAAGTTCCTTCAGTCACGCTAGGATAATTGCTCAAAACCACATGCAGAGTGCTAACAGTCACTTCTAATAATCTTGGGGTTATATTTGACAGCACATCCCATAAGTGGGTGTTGAATATTTCTGAAGACAGGTGAGAAGTACTGCTACAATACATTGCTATCCTTGGCCAGAGTCACAGTAACACAGAAAGCACTCCAGGCAGAGCCTCAGCCAAACTTCCCAGCTAGGATGGGTATGTGGCCCTGCACAGGTGGTTTCCTATGCAGGTGGGTTCAGCCTTCCATTTTAGGTAACTAGAAAGAGCCAGATTTGGAGGTAGTGCCTCTGCTCTATCTATCCCCTGAAGACTCCACCTCTCCTAGGATGGCTGGAGAGAGACCATCCTGGGCATGATTTTAGGTCTAGCTTTTCCTTGTCTACAAAGTTTGAGTGGATGCCAGAGAAGCTGTATCTTGTCCTTGTGGTTTGTGGTTTCCTGCTATGTTAAGTCAAAACCAAACATTGATTTCTAAACCAATGGCAAGGTAAAGGAAGGGCAGAATCTATGTTTAGGATACAGATTGCCATCTCCTGTCTGTGTAGCTCTCTCTGCCCATGGCCACACTAAGGAGTTTAAAGATTATTACCTTGATACCCAGAAAAGGTAGAGGGAGTAGTTAGTTATCCATGGATCACTTTTCATGAGTGGAAGGTATCACCACTTGACCAGTAAAAGAAAGGATGACAGGTTTCTTAGTCAGTGTTTTACAAGTTTTATATAACTTTTGTTACCAGTGGGGTTTCCCTGAGGTGCTGTGGTATCCACTGTGGTATGGGGAGCTGGAGGAATTTGGTTGTCTGTTGCTTAAGGAGCATCTGCACACCTAAACAAGATGAAAGGGGTGTACTATTAATTGGGAATGGTCACTAACACATACTGACCTCTGAATCATCCACAGGTGTCATCTCCAGAAGTGCTGCTCTTTCAAACCCAGCTGTGTTGGGCAGTTGCATGATGGACAGGAGACAGGCTTGTTTCTTTTAAATTCAGATTCCCCAAAAGTGGGTGATACATTTCTGAAAGGAGCAGAGAGAGAGGCACTGCTTAGCTGCTAGACCAGCAGCAAACCTGATTTAGCCCATACTATTCATGTCTCAATTCCAAAAGTTGGTCTGTATGGACAAGGAGCTAGCAGCATGTTTCAGACCTTGCATTTCTAACTGATGAAAAATCTGATACGTCTGCAAGCGCTGGTGTTCCTGTTCTTGCAGATAGAGGCATCACATGTCATGGCATCATGTTGCCTTTCCACAGTTACCATATGCTTTGTCATCACATCAGTGTCCTGCTTTAGAGCAGGGTGTTTTATCTGAGGAAGAACCTGGAATTCCCTCCCCTATGAATGCAGAGAATGAGCCTGGTGGACTAGGATACTCCTAAAATGAGTTCTGTTTCACCATGTAAGGATTTACAAATCACAAGGGATTACATTGCAGTGATGGGTGCCTCAGATATAAGCTAAAGATCCAATTGCACCAGGAGGAAGAGGTGCATCCAGCCTCTAAAGCTAGATCTGCTTGCTGCCTTTAAGGAAGGAGAGGCACAAAGATGCTCACTGCAGACCTGTGGACTTGGATATCTCAGAGATCGCTCATTCCCTGGTGCATTTTGGAGCAACTGGAAATCTTGCAAGACAAAGCATGTGATGATGACAAATAAACATTCAGAAATACAGATGTGTACCCTACCTACCTCCCTAAGACTCCAGCTGGCAAACTCAACAGCTGCTGTCTTCCTCCCTGTTCCTTAGGCTAACCCAGCATGTGATTTTGGCTGGTTCCCTGGTGCCTCTGGAGGTGCAGCTTCACACCTAGCCTTCACCAGACAGACCTCTCCAACACATGAACTCATTTTCAAACCAGATTTACAGAATAATTCCTCCTTCCAATGCTGAAAAGTGCCTTCAATCTGATGAAGTATTTAGTATACTTCCACCTGGGAAAAAGCACCAAACAAAAAACACCCCTCCAACTTCCTTATTTATTTCTTCTGGAATACTTATCTCAAAATGTTTTCTGAAGTTCTCAGCACTATCCTGAAGAAAACACATAAATGCAGTAGCCTTTTTCCTTTCCCTAGGAGTGGAAAATGTTCTACTGCTGTCCATATATCCTGCAGGAACACATTGCCCTGTGAAGTATGCTTAGACCGTGCCAAGGATGGAGAGATTACCTGATTTGATTGAGCCTTGCTCAGACTTTCAGAGAATTACTCTTCTCTCAAATACAAATTTTCATTCATAGTTTATTTTTCTTGCTCATTCTGACAGGTTATAACAGAACTGTTTTGAAGGTGTTGGACAGCCATGCTCTCCATGCAGAGCTGATGGTTTTACCAAGCTTGAACAATGGAAATAAATTTGCTTCTGCAGTCCTTAGTAAGAACTGTGTTTTGGATAAAACCCTTAATTGTCTAATGACTTCCCAGTCCTTTTTCCTGAGGATCCAACAGATTTGTTTCCAGTTGTTTTTTTTATATTTCTCTTAAACTTCCCTTTCTCCACATAACTTGTAACTTTTCAATTTTGAGGTTTTGCTGCTTATACTCTGGCTGAGCTTACACGTGAAGGTCAGTGGGAACAGTTCCTCATGTGCATTGCAAATGCATACCTATTAGGTAGTGTTACCTAGTAATCATTACATTAGCTCATTCCTAGTTGCTCTGATCTCTCAGAAGCACAGAATGGTTCAGGTTGGAAGGGACCCCTGGAGGTCATCTGGTTCAATCCCCCTGCTCAAGCAAGGCCACCTAGAGCCACTTGCCCAGGACTATGTACATACAACCTGGGAATATTTTCAAGGGTGAAGTCTCCACAGTCTCTCTGGGAAACCAGCGTTCAGTCACCCTCACAGTGAAAAAGTGTTTTCTGATGCTCAGAAGGAACCTCTTGTGTTTCAGTTCGTGCTCATTGCCTCTTGACTTCTGCAATTCAAACTGTCAAGCTCCTTATATGATGCCCAGAGTGGTTTTGTTCTCCTTTTCTGAGAAACTTCCTGTAATCTTCCATAGCTCTCCTTAATTCACTCTTCTCCAACTAATTCTGAAGACAAAAAGTTTGGTGGTTCTCAACTTACATCACATTTAAGGACTACCACCTTTCAACCAAGAGATCATTCTTCTAACACATATTTACACCGAAACTGGAGCTCAAAACACACCATAGAACATGAGATTTCTTGAGTAACAGTTCACTAGAAGTTGGAATGGAATTAACAGCTGTGACTGTTCTGATTTAATAAAAGTCTAAATGCTGCTTGTTTTTGCATTTGATGTTCCAAGGAACAGATGTGCTTCTGTTCTTTGCCAATTCCTACTCTGCCCTGTTGTACCTGCTGCAGCTACTGTGCACTGCTCTGGATTTGGAAATAGCACGGGAAAGAGCAGGACCAGAAGACACCTAACATAGAGTCTATCTATAGGGACAGAATTTCCCAACTATTTTCAATATTTTGAGCTGAACCACACGTTTGTGTACTTGTTTGTAAGGCACTTGTCTATGCAAATTCCAGGTCAGGGAAAGTAATCGTTTGGGGGATGTAACAGGTTAATTTATTCCTGTGCATGTTTTATTTTGTCCACATTTAAAACCTAACATGATTCTTTTACATTAAAATCGTTATCAGATTTCTGGAGTTAATGAGCCAGAGAGACTAGAACACAGCAAATTTTCTTCCACTGACTTGGAAACATGTAGTCATTAAAAGAAATGGTATCACTTGTTATTCCATGAGTCTAAAGGTTGTTTGTTTGCTTATTTGTTTATTTATTTATTTATGAAAAAACGATGTTATAAACAAAAAATCTGCCAATTTTTTTGTGAGAAAAACGTTACAAAACCAGTCAGACCAGTGTTGCTGCTACAGTGCTACCTGTTTGTTATGATAATCACAAGTCGTTGAAGTTAAGGGTTCTTTTTGTACCAGTAAAGGCCCTGGCTAGGGCTAAGCTAATGGCTCTTCTCCCCAGACAGTGAGGGGAAAGGATGGAGGGGGAGCATCAAAAGATGCAAAATAACTTGAGGACCAGCGTGCCATGAGAAGTGTCAAACTTACCGAAAAGACCCCAAAAACAGCGAGCCAATACAGAATTAAGAAATTAGAGTGATGCCTGGATGTGAGGAACAGAATGCTGAGCCTGCAGAGATGCTGAAAACCTTTGTTACCCTTCTCCCTGAGCACGAAATCATCCTAAACCAAGAGCTGGAGCTGGATGGCAGTAGAAAGTCGAGAGTGGGGTCACTCCCTACTGCTCCCACGAGGAGGACTGGACCCCCAACTCTGCCCCTTGTGGACAACGCTGCACAAATCCTTCTCCTCTGAGTCACCCTGCGAGAGATGACAGACTGCAGACCCGTCGGGCTCCCCAATCTTGAGCTGATCACTTTTAATAAAGGCAATAAAAGGAGAAAAAGTCTCCTGCCCTGTTTATTTCTAATGAGAATGACAGTGGCATTAGACTTGGAATGACAAATTTCAGAAGGAATTGAACAAGCATTAGTAGTATCTGATATTTGAAACTTTGGCCGATGTGTTAAAGATCTCTGCTTTTAATATTCCCTCCAGTTTTAGAAAGGGGTGGATGCTGAGTAAAGCATCAGGCCCCAACAGCAAGTTACCAGCTGTGATGCCAGATGTGGTTTGGTGTCTGTGAAATCTCTTTGCAGTGCCACAGCTCTAGTACTGTCTGTCTGGTGTGATTGACATCCCCAGGGATTCAGGGCAAGCTTCTCTGGGCAGCTCCATGCAGAAGTTACTGCTGGAACCAGAACACAAGTTCCTCTGCCCCTCCTCAGGGCTTAGCTCAGTAGTAAGCATGTAGTTAGCATGCATCTATGGACAGGTACGCAGGCGTGTGGATATATCCTAAATTAAGCCATTTTCCCACAGATATGAATATTTAATATGTTAACAAATAACATATCCTGATGACTAAGCAGGCAATAGCAATGGAACAGACTAGGGAAACTAATCTTTTCAACTCTCTCAAGTCACTTTATATATGTCAGTCACTATAACCAAGGTAAAGATAGCCTTTACAATTGCTGCCTTAATTGCTTGAGCTCAAGGTACTTCAGAATACTGCAGAAATTTCTGGAAGGATGCAGAATGTGCCAACACTGTCATCTCAGTGTGGTGCTGAAACACCTGAGCTCTTCTTCTTAAACCCCCTCACTGCAGCTAAAGGACTGGGCTGAAAGCTGGTCTATTGACAGTGTCCTATTCCTTGCCATTGGGAATGGGAGTGATGGGCAACCCCGTGTCCCACGGGGAAACCCACCACCCCCACTGCTCTTGCTGCCCTGAAGATCCTGCAGGAAAGAGTGGGAATCTGCTGTGCAGGAAGTTGCCTTCACTGTGGAAGTGGCTCCAGTTTTCCATACTTGAAAGCAAGTCTGAGTGTGGAAGTATCTCCTTCACTTGTTAGGTTTGGAGAAAGAACTATTTAAGCTGCTTAAATGTCGCTTGATTGCTTTCTTTTTCTAGGTTTCCAAAGATTTCGTTTCCACATGGTAAAATTACTCCAAAACCCCAAAAGATTTGTTTAAAAAGGGTAAGGTTCACTGTGAAAATGTTCCTAATGAACTCCTCAAACCCAAAATTTTAACAAGCTCCAGAAAATGAAATTTATTATGAAGATAGCATGAATTTATCTGAGTCACTTTATCTGCTTGTCAGCACCAGACTATAACATGGACCAAAATACAAAATTACTTGAAAAATTTTAATTGTACTTGAATAGCTGTTTTAGTTTAACAGATGTTGACTAGATCTAATGCACACTTTACAAACTATGATCCTGAAATGAAGAGTCTCATTAATTTAGAGAGATGAGTTTTATTTTGTTCAAATAAGAACATCCCAGAGAGCAGATGAAAAAAAGATTTAAGTCTCATCTTCACCAAGTCTGACATCAAAACCATTTTTGTTTAACAGTTTATTAAGCAAAATGGAGCTAATTTCTGCATGTGTCTCCTTAGAAACTAATACTGTTGAGCTCATTATGCCTTCTCTCACATCAAAGATATTAAAAAATCAGCTCTGTTTGGGTGTTTTTCTGCTGCAGGGAATCTTAGCTGGACACCTGGGGTTCTGTAGTGTTTTATTCATTTTATTGCCTTACTCTTTAAAATTTAAAGGCATTTTAGTGAATCTGCTGTTACCAGAACATTGTGGGAAACAGGCAACAGACATTGTAGCAATTTATTCAAAGGCCTCTATTTAAATGACTCCTAGCACCAGGGGTCTTAATTTCCTTGAACTCACTCACAATTCAAATAACCTCAAAAAATTGGACCTTGCTTCCTTATTTACAGAAACAGCGTCTAAACTTGTATTCTTTGCAAGAATTTATTTACTCAAGGATTTTCTGTCAGGCATAATCTCCCCCTTTCAAAGACATTTCATCCAGCTTAATGAACATATGAACTAAATGGTTCTTTAAAACATTTAAAAAGCAAAAGCCTGTACTAAAATTTAAAGAAGGTATCTCAGACCAGATTCCAAGGAAAATGAAGAATTTCTGAAGGAGACACATATTGAGTACAGGGATTCTTTTGTTTATTATCCTCATGCCTATGGGGAAATAAAACATTTTAATTGTATCTAAAAATTTGTATGCAAAATGCTGACCCAAAAGGATTGCCCTGGAAATAATTTGTTACAAGCTTCTTGGTGAACTACTGTGTGAACTGACACACAGACATCTTCTGCTGCTGGGAGGAGAATTCAGTTAGCTGCAGATATTCTCCAAAACCTAAATTCTGATACAAAGCTGCTGCAGTACTCAGCCCTGGAATCCATGAGAAACATGATTAAGTGATATGGCACACCTTCTGAGTGAGGCTGCAAAAACTGGCTCTTTTGGGATCAGTATGCTTTACTATCCAGAGCAATTTATAAACTGAGGACTCACATAAGAGAAATCCCCAAGAGCACGGTAATGAAGCAAGTTTTACAGGTGCTGTCTGTTGCTGGTGCAGGGAAAAATATCCTGGCCCTGGAATCATAATTCTAGGTGTCAAAAATCTTATATTACTATTTGCAAGACTTTGTAAACACAGACAGGAAATAAATAAGTGTGCTCCTGTGTCTGACAAGAAAACTGTATAAGGGGGAACTGGGGAAATGTAAAATCATTATTTTTTTCAGAAGATGAAATATATATTTGTTTTCTTCCATGAAACCATGGCAATATTCTGTAACAAGAGGAAAGGTGGTTACTTGCTCTTGGTTGTTTGATGGGCAGAAATAGAACTGCTTTTTCTTGTGCTCTACAGCGAAATCTCCATGCACTCAGACCAAGATGGAAAACCTGTGTGGGTCAAAGAGGCATCTTGTTTATGTGAGGCATCTAAAAGCTCTCTGCCAGCCATAGGCAAGAATGTGTGCAGATACTTTGACAGGAATTCCTGAGAACAGGGCAATGTTCTGCCAGACCTTAGGGTTCCATGGTCTGCTCCTAGTCCAATCCCCTCATTGGTTAATGTTCATACTTCCCCAGAGCCTTTCCTAAAGGTATCCCCAGTGTGTGTAGTGCAGGAGTAGATCCCATAGTCTGTAGAGAGTCTGGAGAAGGGGACACCTTGGGAGGAGCTGCAGCAGAGAATGTGACAGCTCCTTCTGCATACCTGTCTTGGAGCATCTGTGCACATGCAAGCTCTGCCTGGGTAGCCTCAGGAATAATAAACTCAGTGTTAAATATTACCAGAATGGTCTTGGGGATTTTTGGCAAATGGTTGAGATACTCTGTGAATGGCAAACTTAAGTCTCAGTTCTGCATTTGCTACTCTCTCTGCCACCAGCAGTGATCACTCTGTGTGCCATGCACCAGGTAAGAGGGAGGATGGGCTTGGCTGAGAAATCACTGAAACCCTATGACTAAAAATATTGTGATGGAGCTGGGTGGAGAAAGGCCTTGCCCACTGAGGCATGGCAGATGGAGCAGGTACAGGTGATTGCAGCATGGCATCAAAAGCAGCTTCCCTGAGCTCTGGGCTTCTCATGTGTGTTCATTTCAATGTACTTGCTTGCTCTGAGATTGTAAGGAAAAGACATAAAGCCCCCACAGGACTCAAAGCTCTATCAGAAAGCCTACAAGAGTTGCATGTCTTCCTGCAGTTTGCACCTTTCAAACTTCTTTCCTTGCTGCAGAAGCAATAGCAAAGCTACAATGAAGAGAGCTTCTATGTTACCTGCTAAACTAAGATAATATGAAAGAAATATTTTATTTCAGTTTTAGAAAGAAATATCTGAACATAGAGAAATCCTCCCACTCTATCTGTATTTTTACTGGAAAATAAATCAGTTCACTAGCAGATTTTACTGTTACAAAAAATACATTACAGCTTCAGGTAACCTGGTAACTGAGCCCAAACTATAACTCTGTGGTCAGGGGCATCTTCTCCCTCTACAGCCCAATGGGAGAGAGCCCTCAGCAGTTGTACAAGGGCACAGGGGAAAACCTCTGCAGGGCAACAGGTACCACACCTGGCCATTGGTCTGTGCAGCACTCCTGGACAGAAATCTCAGACCCAGTAGCAGGATCCAGCAGCTTGATTACCTGTAAGATGGATTTTATAAGCTGATGGACAGAGTATTACCGCCTGGTAGTCTGCAGGAGCAGGTAAGTGGATCTGATGATGCAAGGGCTCTCGTGAGCCTGTGTGCCTATATCCCTGTTTCATCTCTGCATCCTGGAGATGTTCTCAATGCAGGGCTCCTGTTCTGAGAAGCCTTCAGGCCACTTCTCAAGGGATACAGCTCAAGGAGCACTCTCAAGGGCCATAGCTGTCCAAGTTTCCCTGTAATTATATTGGTTTATACAAGTAACTCTCTCCAAATCTGCTGCTTTGCATGGTCTCTCTTCCTCCTCCTGCAAAATTAAACTGTTTTGATTTTTATCCTAAAACTGCATAAGTGTTTTTTTTAAAAAAGATAATTTTCTAATTTCCCCTGAGTTTGGATATATTTTCTTTATTTTAATCTACATCAAGTCCCAGAACAAATACTGGTAAAACACTTCACCACACCTACCATAACTGGTTCCCCTGTAAGACACGTGGGTGTTACAGAATTAGACAAAAGAAAGTAAACCGGGGCAGTTTAGCTGATAATGCTGTTTCCCTGTAAGGTTATAGAACGTAGCAATGTGTCCTAATGAGAGAAATATCTCCTTTATCAAGGGAAAGCTATTTTTAACTGATGCTTTTAATTGACTTGCAGTAACTCCTTACATGGAGCAGAGGATGTTGAAACATCTCAAAATCTTCTTCTCTAACTTCCTGCAAAAAAAACTATATTGGTCAAGAATATCTATAATTTTTGTATGCTAAAATCAAAACTAAAAATTTGGATTTTGGCTTTAGCTCTGAGTCACTGTAGCATAGTATGAAATTAAAAGAAAGAGAGGAAGAAAGAATTTGCCTTTTTTTATTTTCTGTCCATTTTGCTCTCTCTGGAAAGCTCTGTGTGTGGATGTGTTATGAAAGAAACAAAGGTCTAAGAATCCCAAAAGGGTCCAAGTGAAATGTGGGTTATGTTCTAATTTCTGTCGCCTCCATTATTCTGATTTTGCAGTGTGATGGGCCACTTGTTTTGTCACTCCTCTTTAAGAAGTCAGTGAATACTTGAGAATCCCGGTAAGCTGAAGTCTTCCTGATCCTTGTAGGGTGATGCAGAGGGGGAGAAGAGAAGATGGAAGGGGGGAGGATGCAAGGGGAGAGGCTACTTTCTATCTGTTTCTGAGGGGTCTTGCAAAAGTCAACCTTTGACCAAAGAAATTGAGGTTAAAGAAAGATTCTCACCACTTCTGTTCTGTCCCATAACTCCCCACGGGTGATATTCCCCAAGATGTCAGTACTGCCTGAGGGGAGACAGGCTCTCTTTAATCATGTTTTCCAGGTCACCAAACAAAGGTGCTGGGCACTAAGACATGGATTGTCTACCCTTGATATGCAGGGATACTCTTCTCATATAATGAGACTCTCAGGCATTGAAATGTTTCCAAGCATTTCCAAGAAGCAGAATGTCTCAGAGTGTTTCCTCTGGGACCCATTGTTCTGCATTATCCTCTCTTCAAACTGAGCCTTGAAGTTATACTTTAGCCCTATATGATCAAGAAAGAATTTTTCTCTGCATGAATTTAATCTTGTGTTCTACTGATTTGCAGGTAGTGAGAAAGCTTTTTTCTCCCCTATGCACAGAGGACTTACCTTGCAACCTACAACAGAGCAATTAGTGTTACAAAGAGTTAGGTGCATAAATCCAATCCCCTAGATAACAAGTACATATTAGCTGCATGGTTATGAATTAGGTGTGTTATATTTATAGAAAGCCTGGCCCCTGGACAGTCACCAAATGTAAGAGCAACCTGTTCTCTACAAATGCTAAGATGAAAGTAACAGTCAAAGTAGGATATTGCTGTTCATTTACAGTCCAGAACGTCCTTGCATCTGATCTGGCACTGATTATTTTCAAGTGTCTTTTAACAATAAAAATAGACTCTTTAAATTTTATGTGAGGTTGCAATGTATGTTTGTAAGCAGAACTAACATCAGAAGATTGTACTGAGCAATCTGTTCTCTGCAGAGCAGGGCAGTAAAACATAATCAATTTAAGAGCTCAAGTACACTGACTTTCAGTAGCACTCAACATCCTAAGCCACTGAACCAAGGGACAATTTTGGTGAACCTGATCTCTCACACCAGACCTCTCCTCAAAGGGTTCTCATGGTGAAGTTATCCATGCCAGGACACAGTGCCACAGCTTTTCTTATACTGCAGAACACAAAACACATTCCCCACAACCTGGAGAAATCCCTTCCTACACACCTGGGAATAAAAAAATCGTCTCTTTTAAGCTTCTCAGCACATCTTCATGAGGTAGATTTCAAAACACTACCTGCATCTGGGCAGACTCCCATTCCTCTTTCCTGGGATGTAGTGCACAGGACACATTTGCTCATCATCCAGCAGCAGATGTGGCAGGGTCATGGTGCTCTGGCTGTCCTGCCATGGCTTCCCAAACTGCCCACAGTCACCTGTGTATTTTTTCATAACATCAGGGCTCCAAGCAATCTGTTCAATGCAGATATTTCATGGGGCTTTAAAATAAGTAGCTGGGATTTGCACCATGCCATGGCTTCCATTGTATGTCTTGTGTGCTCTGGAGTGGGATGGACAGGTATTGTGGAAAAAAGCACATCTACAGTGTGCACCATGCCTGAGCTGCCCCCAGACTTAACTTTCTGAAAGAAAGCCAGAGAGGGAACTAATGTACAGTGAGTGTGAATAATCAGGGGCTCTGGCAGCCTCAGCTCTTGATTGTCACCTTGTAGTAACATAATATGCATGCTGCACCACCAAATAGTTTTTTGCCAAAAAAAAAAGTGTCCTCATGAACATACCATACATTGGAAGGTACTAAAACAAAAAAAGAAATAAATTTCCCCTCCCCTTTGCACGGCCACTATCTTTTTAAAATTTTATTTCCTCAGTCAAATATTGTAAAATTACCCCAAAATCTAGGACAAGCTGATGAATGCCTTCCCAGAAAGGACTGTATCGTTTTTCACTTCTCAAAGAATGAGGGAATAAACTTTCTGCTGGTAAATCATGGGCTTCTTTTTGGCTCTTCTTTCTTTTTTTTTCATTAATTTATATCTAGAATAATTAGTCAGGTGGATGTTTTATTGTTGACATTTTTATTTTTTTTCCTGTGGGATTTGCTCAAGAGTACCAAGTTTTTAATTGTCCTATACCAAAGCCTCACTTATTCCTTAGTGTCAATATCATATTACTGACAATCTCTAAGCAAAAATTAAATTTAGGTTTTGCATAATTTTATTCTTTACTTTCAAAGAGGCCACATTTACATTGAAGTGTAACATGTAAGAGCAGAAAGAGCTCTCTCTTTCTTTTCATATGGGCATATCACTCCAATTATTTTCACTTAAAGGACAATGCATTCTGAAAGTTACAATGATAACAGAAAGTTTTCAAGGAAAGCAAATCTGAGCAAAGCCTTTTTTCAGTATTCTAAATAATTTAGATTACAGAAAATATGATTTTTTTTCCAAGAAAAGATTTCTCTTCAGCTAGATGGGAATGGTGATTAGCTTTGCAATGATAATGAGACCAGTAGTACAGTTCCTAAGGGTATGAAATGTTCACCTGGTTTTAGAGTACAGTGATTGCAGAGGAGTCATAAAATCTCCTAAATCTGTATATCCCAGTTAAGTTCACATGTCTCTAGTAAATGTAGAACAACCTTTTAAAATCCCACTTCTGCTATCAGAACTCCTAGGATTCTCCTGCCAATACCACACCACATCTCCCCAAATGATTTTTGCCTGAAGGAAAATTACATACAGTTTTTTTCCATCAGTTAAGTACATTACCTGAAGAATGCTGGAAATTTGCTGCTATCTTTTCTGAATCTGACATCTGCTACAGAATCTCACAGAATTCCAAAACAGATGAGATTGGCAGGGACATCAGGAGTTCTTTGGCCCAATGCTCCCGCTCAAGCAGGGCCACCCAAAGCTGTTTGTGCAGGAGCATGTCCAGACAACTTTTGAATATCTCCAAGAATGGAGACTCCACAGGCTCTCTGCAACTTTTGCCACTGCTCAGTCACCCTGATTGTAAACAAGTGCTTCTTGATGCTCAAGGGGGAACCTCCTGTGCTTCACCTTAGATGCTGCTATGTAGTGTTTCAGTTTCAAACCCATATGAGCATACTCTGATTTGAGAGATTTATGTTGTTGTTACAGCAGGGAAATGAGAGATTTCCTGATAGTGTTGTCTCTCCTGCTGTTGAGGAGGTCAGTTGTTTTATTGTTAGCACAATGATGGTAACTTACAGGGCCAAAAATATTGTTTGTAGCAACTATCATATGCATTCACATGGCCTATTGTAAAGGAACCAGAATATCTCAGCTTTTTACTGTTCTAAACTTCAAAACATTTCTGTAAAGTATGGAAATATTGTTATATTTATTTTTTTAGTGGAGGAAGCCTGAGATAAGTAATTTGTCAAAGGGTACTCTTCAGTAGCTGCAGTAGAGGAAGGCACTGATCCTGCTTCCCAGAGACTTCCCTGCAGTCCTTGCTCACAGGGAGGTTATGGCTCTTCTCACCTGACAGTGATTATGTCCTTCACTGAAAAAGATTTTGCAGACAGAAGTAATTTTTAAACAAAATAATAATTCATTCTGAATTCTAAACTCAAACCAGAATGTTGGTGTTATTGGCTTTTTATATCCAGACTATCTGATGTAACATTAAAAGTTTTTCTTTTCATATTTGCATACATTATGTGCTTAAAAAAAAAGACTAAATAAAGTATTGATCCAGAGATAAATCCTTCCCATTAGATAGATTTCCGACTGGAGAAACTGAAATGAAATATTCTGAGCTGTATTCAGTAAAAGAGAACAAGTACATTCTAATCCACTGAGTACTAGCTATGGGTACAGTGGAAAATTACAACTAGACTTTTATTATGTCAAACTTCTGCTGCCTTTGCTAGCTAAAACCTTACAATATCAGCTTTTCTTCTGAAAGTGGTTGCATGGCAGCAGAAATTGTGTAAAGGGATGTAACAGGCTCCCTCTGCCTTAAGAGCAGACAACTATAACCATGGCAGGCATTATATGACCTGGGTTTTTTTGACAAGAACATTCTTCCTTCCAGCCTCCATCGTTATATTATAAAATAAAATTATGGCATTAGCAGGCAACTTCCTACTTCTAATTCCTAACAATGGTGTTAGACAAACTCTACTGCCTATTTGTCACCCCTAACCAGACAGCTCTCAGTGGAAATGAGTAAGATAAGAGGGTTTTTATTGTGTTTTCTTTTCTCAGTGCTGAGAGGCCAGATAATCCTTTTGCTGGAATATGAGACAAGTCAATTTTTTCTCTAACTTCAGCTTTCATAATCCAGCAGCTAGCCATTAATTTTCAGTAGATTTGTTAGTGATGGGTTTCTTGGTTGCTGTTTTTGGGGTTTTGTTTTTCTGGTCTTGCTTTGTCTAGATGTAGTGCTCTTCCTTCATTTGTCCCTTTCTGTCAGGATCAGTCTCCCTTTCATACGTTGACACACAGATTCTCCTGGAAGATGCACCCTGTCACAGTGGTGGAATTCTGGAGTGGTCAGTGCCCTCCAGTGAATGCTGTGATATTAAAAATTTCTTAAGTTCTGGCATAAAATCTGTAGGAGATCAACAATTTTGGTATATTAGAAAGTATATATGAGCTAGACCTATAGGTTTCATCATCCTTATCCAGCCTTTAGAAATAGCATGCTAACATTTTTAAGCAGATGTTTACAAAACAATTTTCTGCCTTGAAAACTAACTTTTTTTTTAGATAAACATATGCCTAAAAATAATAATGCATTCCTTAGGACACTTCCAAGCATTACCTTTGTTTTAGCCACTCAAAAGTATAGTGTCAGTAATATGCCATAAGATACTGGCATATCTTTAGGTTTTTGCTCCCTGTACAAAATTCACAGAATTAGTATTATGTACATTAAACAAAATCACAGGCTGGAATATAATTACCAATGAGGAAAAAAATGCCTTGTGAGATACATAACAGAGATTTATATATCTCTTAAACAATAGCATCCATTGTGGGAGGCAATGCTCCAGTTTTGGACCATTTTCTTGGTTTTGAATCCTTTACAGGATAAACTACTGTATTTATATACCATTATATATTTATATATATTTATTTATATTTTAGTATATTTATATACCTATATAATACCTTTGTATTTCCCCTGGCTGATCTCTCACCTCCACTCATCAGGATGTAAGCTGGTTCCTTTCTCAGCTGTTTGTAGCAGAGGCAGAGTCTGACACCCCCACTTGCTCAACCTCTGCAGGGGCCAGTGAGGGGGGCAGCACAGCAAGTCACTGAGCTCATGCCAGCCCAACAGCTGATCAGGAGATCCCTGGAAAACTGTGGCAGTGAATGAAATGGTGTGAAAGCCTCCATTTGAGGCACTTTGCTGAGCATGCTAAAAGGTGACCATGAGAAGAGTTCCCCCTCCATCAGCACCAAGCCTTTTGCTGGCAACCTGGAGCTCCAGGCTACTGTCAGACTTGCAACACAGAAGCAGGTAGCAAAATGTAAATATGTGTAAAGGGATGTATAGATGTACTGCATCCCATCAGAAAACACAGGTGTTTCTTTTCCTCTAACAAATTCAGTATGCCCATACCCCTGGTTGCAGCCACTTCCCAAAGTGGCTGTGCATCATCATGAACAGAGCTCTATTTTCTAGCAAACAGCTGAGCATAGCTTCCTTCCAAACACAACAAAGCACCACCTTGTATCCACTCAGAATAATCTAGTTTCCTTCTGACATATCTCTGCTAAAGTCTTCTCATCCCACATCAGGTTCAAATCTGACTTGTCATACTTTAAAGTCCACCCTTTAATTTCACATCTGCATACAACTCTTCTCATATTTCCTTCCTATCTTCAAGAGAGCAGAGACTGCACCTTCCATGTGTTTCCATGATCCTTCTCTTTTTCCTGTCCTACTGGAAGCTCTTCCCTCCACCAAACAGCCAGTGTCTTTCACATGATCTCAGTGAAACAATCTTTCCCATGTGCTTTGGTCATTCCTGTTTTTATGGGGTAGTTGAGTACCTTCTAATGTGAAAGTTGTGTTTCTCATGCCATGCTTTCTAGTGGATGAAACTAATATAAATATAGAAGACAGAAGGAAATATTTTAGTAGCTTCCTTGTTATCTACCTCTTCCTTTCTAAAAAGAAAGCTTTTGAAGTCATTTGTTTTTTTAGTAGCCCTGGTGTTGTTCCTCATGCTGCTTCTCAAACCTTCTGCAGTTCCCCATCCTTCAGCATGTTGGGGTGACATTTCTACACTTCAAATAGCTACAGCTGTATATTAGCTCTCACTTTCTTCCCCCACCTTTTCTTGTCCTTCCATTTCACACCTGTCAAGACAATATTAATATCTCTTATGCCAATGATTCTGTATCTAACCCATTGAGAAAACGTCTTCCCTTGAATTCAAAAGCCCACTTCCTGCTGCTTTTGCCATGTTTTGTGTTTGGTTGCTTGTTTTTGTTGGGACACAGTATTTCCCTGTTCTCCCTTTAATTTTTTGACTAAATTTGATTTTCTTGAAATACAGTTTTAAAAGACACAGTGGTGCAGATGTGAAGAATGATACAGATTAGAGGCTGAAGGAGTAGACTATCCTTTGTCTCACAGGACAGTGAGCATTTGGAACTGGGTATATGCTGAGTACACAAGGGTGTGTTTTTCTTTTCATTAAAAGGAAAGCTATTATCTGTATACTTTAGCAGGCATTTCTGCATATGCAGTGGGAAATATCACTGACACAACTATCTCCAGGGAGAAATTATTAAAGACCTGCTGCTGGTGTGTCCCAGCTCCAACCATCACTGTGGTCCACTGAGCAGACCCAAGCTTGTTAAAGTGCATAAAGAAGCCTATGTACATACACCAGCTCTAAGAGCTATCGATGATATATGGCTGTTATTACATAGGCACTGTAGAAACCCAATAGAAGAAAGATAATCTTGGAAAATTGAAATAATAGTATATAAATAAGAGAGAATAGGTATTTAAAAAAGGATTGTTTAAGCAGGGGTGTTATACATTAAGGAAATTATGGAAGGAAATGAGTGACTTTGATCAATGTACAAAATTATCAGTATATTCATGGCAATTTAAAAGGATCCCCAGCAGCTTCAACTTCAGACTGGCAGTACAAAAACGCCCTATAATCACCCAGGGCAGAGACCATATGGATTGTAACTGCTAAGGGAGTTAAGAGAGAATCCAAAAAAGGCAGAAAACATGCTAATGAAGACAGGTGTCATTCCTCCCCACTTCCTTCTGCACCATTATCCCTTATGGGACATTATACTGGAGCTACATTTTTGGGCATAGTAGGTGTTTTAAAGTTACTGTCTCTTGCAGTTGCTGGTTTGGAGAAAACTCATAAACAGAGAAGCATGATTTGACGTAGTCCTCATGGGATCATCTCACAAGCCCTAGTCTGAAGCATCATTAAACAACTATCTTGTAATGCTGACTTCAATATACTTATACCCAGAAGCCATGTAGAACTGAGGAAAGCTCCCAAAAGACAGGAAAAAGACTCCTATCCCCACACTCCAGTATCACCTAGCTTCAAAATTGGGAACTGCATGAAGATGATATAGTTTATCAAAGGAAATGGAAAAGTCCTGGTAAGAGAATAAAATGGTTATAGGTGGGAGGGAGATTACATAAAAGCATCAGATTAGAAGCTCACATATATACTTTTATCCAAACAAAGTCTAAAAGGTCATGAGAGACTGTGGTCGTATTGCAGAGAAAAGACATTTTTGGGTGTAACGTATGTGGAAACAATCTCCAAATCACATACTCTGGCATGCTGAATGTAAAAATACTTTGAGACAGGACAGAACAGCCAATTGTTCGATCTGCTTATATGAATGTTAGTAACAAAACTTTTCATATCAGAAATGGCATATCTTTTAGAAAACTTGTAGGTACTGAAAGATAGCTGACTTGTAAAAGGGTTGCTCAAGGAAGATGAAGCAGCAGAAAAGCTAAGTGAAATATTTCCATCAGCAGTCAATTTCTCAAAGCCTGAGTCTGATGTTACTCCCACAGCTTTTCTTTACAGGAGAAAGAGTAGGGAGACCATCTCAGTCAAGACAGTCAGCAAAAGATGTTTCAGGACAATTTAAAAAAATCGATAGAGCACTGCCAGAGCTGATAGAATTTGCCCAGTGGGTCTTAGATAATTCAGATTTGAAATGTTCTTGTTTTCAATTGTGGTGGATAACCCATCACTTAAATTGGCCTCAGTACAAAAGGAAAGGAAGATAGTGCATACAAGGCTAGTTTTTAATAAGAACTCCTGGGGGACCTTAGAAATTATGGACCAGGAAGTTGTACTTTTGAACTGGGGAGATAGTAAAAACTGTTAAAAATAACAAGACTTACAGTATATATTCATTAATATGATTTAATAGGGCAGAATTAACATAATTTTTGCAGGAAGATGTATTGAGTTTCAAGCCTGTTTCAGTACTTGGAGAACTCATTAAACTATTGCTTATCAATATTAAGGTGATTTATTTACCAGGCCTGGATTTCAGGGAGGCTTTTTATTATATATATATATATATCTCCAAAAAGGTATACTTAAAGAAAGCAGGTTGATATGGAGTAAAAGGGAAGGCCCTCTGCAAAAGTAATAGCTACACAGAAGATAGGAAAGAGGACAGGAAGAAATGATGTGTTTCAAAAGTACCATGTGGGGATTCTATTGAGTATTCTTTCATACATGAGCCAGAAAAGGGGTTACATAAATTGATCTCAAGACATAAGTATATATAGGTTTTCTGACTTTACAAAATTGTGCCATGACTTGCTCAGGAAGTCTCTCATCTGCTGCTGTCTGTGAGCAGAGAAGTAACTAAAGAAATATTTCTCGTCTTCTTCTTCTTATACTCAGTAAATAGCCAGTACTTAGAACCCAAGTACTCCTTGTCTGAACACAGAGCATTTATTCTAATGTTTTAAGATGTGTGCGGAGAATCAAACTGTAGAGGACATACCTCAGAAAAGGATGTGGCAAGGTTTCTGTAATGAAAAATCATAAAAATCCACACAACATTTCTGGGAGCAGGATAATCAGTGGGTCTAGCACCGATTGGACATCAGGTGACTTCACATGCTGTTCTTCCAAGTGTCCAGTGAATAGTTATTTAAGAATGTTTATACACACAAGTAGTAACACACACTTGTGCACTTCTGCACTTCTTGTGCAGAATATTCCTTCTAGAAACAGCAGCTTTTGGTTAATAGTGCATCACTATTTTGACTATATTCAGTCCATTGTATTTAAATTGCAGCTGCCCTAATCCCTTCATGCTAGTATTTGCTGCTTGACATTCCTGCTCTTCATTAAATAGGAAGACTGAGAAACACCTGCCACTAAACCTTCCCCTCTTTTTAAAAAAATGTTTCTCTAGAAGACTTATCAAGACTTATATCTGCTAGCTTCTAAAACTCCTTCTGCTAATATCGCTGATTTTTAAAAGACAAAGGATTTTGTCAGGCCTTCTGAATACCCACTTTATATATTCATAAACATCCCCAGCCCAAAATCAATTCTGGACCATAATCAGTTTACTTCTTTTCTCAGCCATGGACAATTTTTTCAGATTCATAAATGTCAACATTCTGTGTTGATGATTAAAACTCTTGATGAATCTGAAAGTCTCAGCCACAGACTGCAACATGGAAGTTATTGCTAAGATTTATTTTTATTCACCTAATTACACTGGCCTCAGTTTTTATCCTGTGATTGAGTAGTTAACTTCTGCCAAGCCACAGGTCATTCATTCCTTTATCCTCATTTGCATTTGCTGTCTGCAGGAAGAGGGGCCATATCATTAACTGTGGCTCCCACTTGAGGGAAGCCTCATCCAGTGCACAGGGGTCCCCAGAGACAGGTGCTCTACCCTGGTGCTCTCCTAAGTGCTGGTAGCTTCCTACAGAGAGGGAGTAGTTTATCACATTTTCAATTAAAAGTTTGCTGATGAGAGAGCTCAGCAGTCCGTGAGATCTTGAGGACTGAGAACAACTCACCTCTGAAGAAGGGAGCAGTGTGACTGCTGCTGTTTGTCACCTGCTCAGACATCCCCCATGACTGACACTGCAATTTTCTGACCTCAGTTTCAAAGTTCAGATCAAGGAATCCGTCCTGGACTTAACTTTCTATTTCGTCTTAGGCTTCTATAAATACACTGGCTTTGCAAATGTAAGCAGTACAGTCATGCCAAATGCTTTCACAAAGAACATTATCTTCTGCTCTTTTTCAACTATTAAAAATTATTTTCTTTTGTTTTATTTCATAAAGTAGCATGTTTATTTTCAACATGACTACAATAAGAAAACATCTGGATATGTCTATAGAGCTGGTCTTTCCAAAACATTCAGGAATAGAACCATACTGAGCTCTAGCCTGGTTTCAGAGACTGCCCAGAGTTCATGCATCCCTCCTGCTGAAGCAATGCCTAAGAGCCATCTATTTCCCTGCTAGGTGCAACACCTCCCTTGATACAGGTTACTGACTTGGTAGCCCTTACTCTTCAGATTGTGGAGCTATCTGCCCTGTGTAGAGCAGCACTCTCTGGCTTCCACTCAGTGCACCTGTAGTGAGGTGCCAAATGATGGGAGGGAATCAAACCTTGTACCCTCCTGCTGCGCTGTGAGCAGTGCTGGGACATCTGAGACACTGGCAGGGGTGGTGAGGATCTGTTTCCCCAGCCACTCTTTGGAGAACTCTGTCTCCTCTGCCTTTTCTCACAAACATGAGATTTTACTTAAATCCATATTAACCTATAATTACTTGGGACACAAAAATGAGTTGAAAAAGAAGAATCTGGGGGAGCATTTTGGCAACCACCAACTTTCTGCAATTGCTGCAGCCGCTGCCACTCATCTTCCCTTGGGACCAGTCATGAGAAGAGCAGGAGGAGTTGCTCATTAGGCTGATGACTTTCCAAGGCAGGAAAAGCAAGAGATCCCTCAGTCACCTGGCACTGCAAATCCCCCACCTAGTGTGTGCTTCCGGATTATGTCTGAAGCAGGTAAAGCTCCCCTGCACAGGTGCCAGCACAGGTTGGCATTGTGGCTGCAGATTACAAGGTTATGCAATCCTTGCTGGCACTATTTTTATGATGTGAACTAGAATTTGACTCTGGCAGTCTGAAAGACCGCAGTGTAACACAGTGGTGTAACTTTTGGTTGCTTAGCTCCCTATAGCTCTGTTTAGCACAAGTGTATAAATAGCCATGAACAAATAGACTTATAAATCTGTCACTAGCAAATTACTGATTCTCTGCCTCTTGGCATGAGAGCATTAAAAAGTATTTTAGATATTTAGAAAAAAAAAAGTCCCTCTTTCATGAGAGATGAATGGAATTTTCTAAAGCGTTAGTTTGCACTCTTGCATGTTTGTTGAATACATCTGGCATGTGAGTATTTATAGGCATTCTGTACACGTATACAAACATTGCACAAAAGATATTTCAGATCTGACATGCATGATACATACAACACTTATGTTGAGCTTATAGGCAGATAATATTTTATTGAAGGCAAAAAATTCTGCATCGAGCTGTACCTCTCTCAAAAAGTAATGCCTCTTTACAAGCAAAATAGTTTCAAATGAAACCCTGGATATTGCTAACACCATCCCCTTATGTATTCCTTAGAGAAAATGTGAAAACTATCCTTCTAATCCCACAGGTCTTAAGAATTAATACCTGAAAATACTCACTGACAAGCACGTTGGAGGCCGGGGTCAGCCGCTGTACCGCCTGTACCAGGCATCTGACAGACTCCAGGGCTTGAGGGCAGGCTCACAGCAGTCCCTTGAGGGATAATGGTTTGAGCTGTGACCCTTCCACCAGTACCCAAGCCCTGAGTATTGCCCTGACCACTCAAGAGAGACGTGAAAGAGGTAGCTCCCAGATGCTCACACAGCTTGAACTGTGAGTTACAAAGTTTTGCCACAAAACTGTTCAGAGAAATAATGATAAACTTCCTTCACTTATGACTGTTAGAGGTCGATTTATCGGAGACCTTGCAAGTCTTAAATAAGAATTTCAAGGATTTTAAAGCTACAAAATTAAAGGTTCAAACAATTTATAAAAGAAAATGCATTTATTGGTTTAATGTTCTTGATCTCACATGGTGTTAGTTTTAAAAACAGGACAAATATTTTGGTAGAATTCTAATTTCTGGGATCAAAAGTTTCGAATTGGAAGACCTGGGTGATTCTGGATGACCTGAAAGTTTCTGGATTAATTTATTGAGAAGTTAAAAAAATATTAAAAAAATTCATTGTGACATCTTCTTGAGTGTCCCAATGTGAAGTTGGTCCTGGACCTTTCTTTGATGGAGGATAGTATTTTTCCATTATATGTCCAGTGCTGGTGTTCATTTGTGCAGCCTCTGTGCCTGTAAATAAATTAGCAAGCTTTTATGTGATACATAGGGATGTAAATGTGGGGAGGAGAAGGTGGTGGAGGTATGGAAGGAGTCTTTGGAGACCAAGAAATCTAAAGAGAAGGTAAGGACATTTCTCCCATCTTGGGTCCTATAGAAAGTGTATGCAATTGATGCCCCTCATAGAGGAGCAAAATGGAGCCCTAAGAGAAGCTGAAGCAGGGCTGCCTCTCTGACTGTGTTCCTGGCAGAAATTGGTGCTTCATGACACCTAAAAATTTCCTTATATTAGAAGAGAGCTGCAAATCAAGGTAGTAATTTCAGGCAAGTAGAAGCTCATACAGAAGCTTTTTCTGTCACACTGTCTCTGAGAGGAGCTTTCTTTAATCGTATTATGGTAAACCCAGCGTCAGGTCCTTCCCTTATGCTGTTTTGATGAGAGAAGGGAACTGGCACGAAGACTGTATCTATATTAATGAATTAACCAGCAGTGGAAGTGTGCTGAGGCTGCTGATGTGTGCCCTGGTCATCAGCATGCCTTTGGTCTGGGCCAACCAGCACTTTCTAAAAGATCTCCTCAGCCTGGATTTGGCGTTAGCCCAGGAGCAGTCCTAAGAGAAAACATGAAGATATTTCTGCAATTTTGAGTTCTTTAAAACACAACCCAAAATACAGAAATCTTTTCTCTGCCTCTGGTTCTCTGCCTGTTTTTATGTTATTTTTGACTACTGTCAAAAGTTATATTAAATAGCTATTATCCCCATAAGCATTCTGCAGCTGCCAAATAGAAATGAGCTGTGTAAATGTCAGCCATTAAAGTATAGTTCTGTCAGATTCTTTATTCTGGACCTTCTGCAAGTCTGATGGATAACTAGACACAGAGTTATCCATAAGTGCCATCTTACCAATGCCTCTTAATAGCATTTTACTCTGGAAGTTACTTTTTACTGCATTTTCCTAATTTCTTAAAAACTCCATTGAATTCTATTTTCTTCTCTGTTCCCTTTCTCCTCTTAAAAGGGAGTACTTCAGCTTTATTTAAGGCTTCAGACCAGAGGTCAAGCTGCTTCCAGAGGCCTCAGACACACTGGGATTAGATTTTGCAGCACCTGTGGGGAAGAAAGTGCCACAGTTGTGGCAAGCTGTGCAGGTGGGCTCCCAGCAGGAGGAACTTGGCACAGAGCAGCTGGGGGGATGGCACCTCCTCAGCCCTGTAAGCTGAAGCACATCTGAGTGCTCACTTATTGACCTACTGCATTTCACTTCTTGGATTACCTTAGGCGGTCTGGAGACGCCTGTGGAACAGAGAAAGGACTTAAAAAATAATTAATTTTTTTCTCTCAAACAGTGGGCCTGTGAGGTGCCTGCAAGGTGATATTAAACACAAACTCTAAAAATATTCAAATTATTGAAATATACATTGCCAGAAATTTACATATCATGTCCTCAAGCCAGCAAAATATTAAGCACATAACTTACATAATTATGTTGTCAAAGTCCACCAAATTCACACACACACAAAAGAAAAGCTCTCTGATTTTAAACAGCACTAAACTTTACATTCTGTCTTATTCAGCAAGTAGATTTAATTTTGAAGGTAAAATGGGAAAGGCTGACCAAAATAATATTCAGGTTAATTCTCCTTCAGGGATGCTATGGCTGGCACTGGTTGAAATTGGTGTGCTGAGGACAAAATGAGCCAGTTATTTTTGAGTGTGAGGTCCATCTCCATCTCCACTGCCACGGCTGGGAGGCTTCACTGTCTCGCACAAGCAATGCTGACAACAATTTTTCACATGAGCAGGTTAGTCCATGGGTGTTTAGCACAAGAACAGTAGCTCTGCCCTTGTCACAGAGAAGGAGTTCCTTGCCCCACAATCTCAGTACTGTTGCTGTTCTCATGCACTGGTGTGGGGGTATTTTATCAGCCAAGTAAAAAGATAGTACCTGAAGAGTTACAGTAACACACTACACTCATTGCTAGAGGTGAGAATTACAACCACTAGCACATTTTATAGCTTTAATTAGAAATCTCAAAAGTTAAAACTCTTTTTAACCCCTTTTAATGCATGCTGAATGAAATCAAGCAGAGAGTCAAAAGGTGAGTACACTCTGGTACAATGGTGGTTGTGTGATGCTCATTCCTCAGGTTGGAAACCCGTCTGGTAGCAGTCATCAACCTCCTCTCTTCCAGGTCACAGAGCCAAGA
This sequence comes from Molothrus aeneus, assembly GCF_037042795.1. NCBI lineage: Eukaryota > Metazoa > Chordata > Aves > Passeriformes > Icteridae > Molothrus > Molothrus aeneus. The sequence goes on along the minus strand of NC_089646.1, from coordinate 133,890,669 downwards.
GAAATTCAGTGTATGAATAGTCCTGTGGGCAAACATCATGACCTCAAAGTTGTGTCATTCAATGCAGATGCAGTAGAAGACAGTGAGACTCCCAAACAAATCCACAGGTACTTACAGCCCTGTAACTCCTGTAACTGAGAGGTTATGTGACCCTAAGACTTGCAGCAGCACTTGAGGTACTGAGGAGGGGATGCCATCCCTGAAGTGCGACAGGGAGGTACTTGAGTATCTCAGTGCAACATTGAACAAGGAATTTCTGACAAAGTGGTGCTCAGAGCTTAAAAACATTTCCTGATTACTTAAAATTGATCTTTGATGTGCACAATTAGCATAGCTTCCTTTGAAGGTGTATCTGAAGCACACTTCAATGGCTGTGTGAACCTTGTCCTACATGTGTAGATCTATTCTTTAGGAGTGTGTGTTGATTTAAATCTTGGTCTGGATTTTCAGGCTCCAGAACCATCCCTTTATCCAGGTTGTAGTACAACAGTTTCAGGTTACACAAATTCATATCTGCTTAACAGCAAAGTCTAAAACCAAAGTCATCACATAAATCAAGGTTAAACTAAGCCAGAAATCTGTCTGGCAGGTGAAAGACTGCTGCTTTATTTACTAAGCCTTATAATCTTTTAACTTGCACTTCACTGCCAAAGAAGATTATGGAAGCCATATCCAAGTGTTACAAGTCTATATTTGTCTTCTATAATGAAGGTTGAAAACAATTGCCAAGTGTGAAAGATTACCAAGTAGGTTGATGGACAAGGAATAGAGCTGCATTTTGGAAGATGTGTGAATCTGTGCATTTATCAGTATCAACACAAACCTTTTCCTAGCTCTTTCCTATCATGCTATGTCTGAGCTGTCTGAACTGAATTAAAGTCAGAGAGTGCTGCCCAAATGGTTTAAATGCAGATTTGGATTTTCAGAGTTTGATGATAAGACACTTTGAACAATCTATTTTTATTCATTCATTAATAATTTCATTGGTTGGTATAGACACATGGGCCTTTGTGGATTCTTCAGTAGTTCCTTGACTGGGCTCAGGAGGCTGCCTGGGTGCCTTTTTGCATGTGTTCAGTGGTCAAAACTTATGAGAGAAGAGCTGGAAAAGGGTGGAATTCTAGCCCACAGTCTACATCCAATCTACTATGCTTTTGGTAGAAACAAAATGACAGAAGAAGTCCTTGAAAACCCCCAAAGTCCATTCCTGTGACTGGAGTATTGGCGTGGGGTCAGTATTTTAGAGTGGACTGTGGCAGGCTGAGGTAATAGAGAAAGTAAATTGCTGGCAGAGCGAGTTGACTCAGCATTACCTCTAAAACAGCCAGCCAGCCCAGACTGATGCACTTTCTGAGAAAACTCACAGTGTTTTTTATTATTATTTTTAAGACTGTAAGCGTGGTGGACCTCCTGCTACTATTTGTAACCATGAGGAGGAATAATTGACCATCTTCTTCAAGGTGAGAAGGATGCAATTCATGTGCCTACACATGTGCTCTCACAAAAATATTCTGTGGGCTAGAAAGGAAACTTAGGGTTAGATTGGGAAAGGATTATAGCAAATATTACTGGTAGCTGGGTAATATCTGACGTTAGCCTTTAAAAAAGATATTTTCCTGTTTTGCTGTATTTTCATTGTAAATGCACAAGTAAAATAAAAAACCCTGAAATAATTACAGAAATTAAAAAATGGAAAATTGCTTAGGATTATTGTTAGACTTCAAAACTTCGTCCGCCTATTCATGGGGGCCTGAAGAACTGTGATTATCTCGCAAGAAATCCATCCTGTTAAATCAAATCCAAACACTCTAAATATTCAGATATCACTCTGCTATCAGGTTTCACAAGGAATTTCTAATCCTGTGTAAAATGCTCTAAAATATTGATAAATTTAAAGCACACAAAAGAAAACTGCAGGCTGTACCATGTTAATAAGGGAAAGGTGGGCAACTTGGAAAAACGTCACATCAAACCTTGTTCCCTGCGATTGCAGTCGAATCAAATACATCAGAAGTTTATAACAATGCACCTTCCCATCTTGATGCCTCTAGAATATTAGTTTTAACAGCAGGAAGCCCTGTCAGAACAAACATCTTCTTCATGCACAAAAAAAAGGCTCTGTCCAGATGCCTTTTAGCACATTGATTGAAAACTTATTTCCTCTTTTACTTGCAAGTATCAGACAAGGCAATATTTCCCACTTCAGCCAAGAGCGGCAGAAATTTAATTCCTTCATCTCATTGTGCTGTTCTCCACCCAGCCTTGAGGGAAGTCGAAACCTTGGCTGTGAAGCCAAGGAAAGGGATGGGAGCTGGAGCCAGGCTGCCAAGCAGTGCCATCTAGGGGTAAGCCACCGGGACAGTGTCTTCTGCCTTAATCAGCCTGGAGTGACCGGACCTCCAGCTGCTCTAGGATAAAATACATCATGGCTCGTGTCCCCGATCTGGTTTTCCAGCTCTGTAGGATGGCCTAAAAAGGCATTAAAACACCACTGAGTCCTTACAGCCTCAGAGCCTCACCTCCATGAAGTCCTATAAATATCTCTGTAATACTTTAGTGGCATAATTAATGATGCTGTTGTTTGTCACTTGTAATTGCTTTTATTCTTTTAAATCCTGTGTCTGTAATAAAATTGTGCTTTGATTAAGCCATCTGATAGATCAAAAACGCCCAGGGGGATTTTGGTTGAAGTTTGTGTTATTGGCCATATAGGTAGAAAACCAATAAAATAAGAGATCTAGCAGGAGCATTCAGGATGGCAAATGTAACAGGCAGTCAACAGAGATACTCATACTGTCTGTTTATGTACCTGAATTCCGCAAAAATTAGGTCAGTATTTGGGATAGGATCCTGGAACCCAACACGCAGATGAGATCAATTGGAAGATTGCAGCCCTTTAAGTTGTTCCTTTGCCTCTCCTGGAAAGGATGGCTTTCTGCAATACCCAGATCCAAGCACCTGCACAGACATGATGTGGAATAAGATGGTAAAATATTAATTTTTCATGACATGAAACTTCTTTAGGAAGATGGGTGAATGCTGTGGTGTGTGCTGGGAGAAGGAGAGTTATTGCAATAATCAGGGCTTTATGCAGCTACCTACTCTGTTTCTTAATTTGCAACATAAATAACACAAAGCTGCAAAGATGCTGACATGTTTAATGCAAAAAGCAACTTTTGTTAGGGTCTAGTATTGCACAACTATACAAGCCACAGCTGAAATAACTGTTCTTTCACTTGAGAAAATGTGTCAAGATGCAGAAAAGATCAGTGCCCTAGGGAGTCTTTGATCTTGACATGAAAGAGAGGTTAGAGAAGAGAAATGTTGTAAACTCCCCCTTGCAACAATGCATTAATGTAAGAGGAGATTGAGTAACCCAAGATTATTTAGGAAAGCCTATGTCAGAGTCAGGAAACAAACTGAAATAAGAAAGAAGAACAAAATACAGAGTTGGAGGATTGAAGAGTTCAGACCAGAAACTAGGGGGTGTGTTTTTAAGGAAGGCAATTTGAGCACTGGAACAGCCGGCTGAGGTAGGTGGGTCTTGGATTCACAATCACGTTCAGAGGCATCACACTTGGATGGGAAGCCTTTCACAGATGCTGTGACTCCCCAGGAAGCTGCTCCAGAGGCAAACATCACTCAGTGGCTTGCAGAGGTGCGTGGGTGTCCACCCTCTGTTGCTCTGCGCTTCAACGAGGTCTCTGTCCTGTGCTGGACAGGAGTTTGTGCCAGTTTATCATGATTGCCACATATGACCTTAGCCTAGAGGAATCAGAAATCCATCCTCTGTCATAACAATTCCAGATGACTCTTCCCAAAATATTAAACATGCTAAAAATCAGCCACTTACTGAGCAGCCTAATGATGGATTTGGTACGTACTGCTAAAAATCTTGACCAGTTCTTGCAGCAGACAGAAGCCACCACAGGTACCCCTTCACTTCACTGCTTGGAGCTGATGGTACATCACACCCCAGAACCATTTCTGGCCTCATGTGGATGTGAGGATTACCTGGGATTCCACAGGTTAAAAGCAGACTGTCAACTTTTGCAAATCCCTGCTTTGTACTGCTGTGAAGAGCTACAGAGGATGCAGAGGAGTTTGGAATGGAAAAGCTGATATTCTGAAATAAAGCAGTGAGCTGTGTTAGGGCTAGCCTGTGCAGGCTTGGCACAGGTCATGGTGTCCAGAGTCTGCTGCTCCTGCTATGGGAAGCACAGCTTCTCCTACTGCACCTCACTGTCACAGACATGTTTTATGAAAAATCTTTAGGATTTTTTTCTCCTGAGAAGCTGAGGCCTCAGAAACAAAATGTAAATAATATTATCTGCTGCTGTGGAATGCATCAGGTGGATCTGTGATTGGTCTCATGTGGTTGTTTCTAATTAATGACCAATCACAGCCCAGCTGTCTGGACTGTCTCGGTCTGTCACAAGCCTTTGTTATCATTCTTTTTCTATTCTTAGCTAGCCTTCTGATGAAATCCTTTCTTCTATTCTTTTAGTATAGTTTTAATATAATATATGACATAAAATAATAAATCAAGCCTTCTGAAACATGAAGTCAACATTCTCGTCCCTTCCCTCTTCCTGGGACCCCTGTGAACACTGTCACACCTCACCACCTTTTCTCCCTCCAAATTCTTGCTGGCTGGGAGGAAGTACTGCCTTGGCACCAGTGTGTGGAAATCTGATCCTGTGATACAGAAGCTCCCTGATATTATCACAGCTGTCTCTGCCTGCATTGAAGTACATTATTCTAAGCCACTGTGTCCCCTCCTGTTCCCCAGCCTGAAATCCTGCATCACTTACCAGAAGAGGAAATCCCACCACGTGTAAGTAATATTTGTAACTCCTGCTTGTGTGTTTTGGAGATTCTTCACGATATGAAAGTGTATTGAATGATTCACTATAGATGTTAACTGCAATTCTATACTTTTCAAATTACAGCAGATGCTGACCAGCATAGTATATATTTATAGGTAGTGTGCTGTTTCTTGCTGTTTTTACTTAACTGCTGACTTAGGTAATAAGAGGTGGGGGGAAAAAATCATTGAAAAACATAAGGTGGCTGTTTGAATTCAGAGCAGACAGTTTGTGGATTTAGGCTACTGAAAGAAGTTGATTTTGGAATTATTTTTCTGTTTGGTTTCAGACTAAAAATCTTTCCCCAGAGCAATCAAAAAAAGGAACTAGAATTTGCAGCCCCTCATCTAGGTCAAAGGATATCATGCTGGGTTACATGACTATTGTGTATTTTGAATCTTCTGCTGAATTGCAGCAACATGAATATCTTTCACCTTAGGTTAACACAATCCTCACTTCCAGGAGAATACCTGCACTTCTGAAGTGCATGTGAAGAGACTCTCCCTCCTCTGCTAGGAGTAACAAAAATTCAACAAGGAATGATAGTAAAAAAGAAACACAAAGGAAGAAAAACTTCTGTTTCAGTCAAAGATTCTGGTGGCATTTCTCCTGGCTACATTGCATGTCCACTTGATGGGCTTACTGAAGGAGCCAGGCTCCTTTAGGAGGTGGAAAGAGGTAAAACAAGGAACAGAAAAAATGAAAAAGACCATTTTCAAGTATGCTGCTACAAGGGACCTTGTATATCTCCAGAGATATATGGATATGTGGTCTCAAAAATGAGGCAGTGCCCAGCCTGCTGTAGCTCATCATTGGAACCAAGAAAATTTTTCAGGACTAATGAGAATAATGACCTCAATGTACAGAGCAGGATGTGATTATAGTCTGTTGGGACCTGTTTCTTTTGGAAGAAATAAAGAGGAAGGGCAGTAAGTGTTTCACCTGATGATGTATGGTTATCAACAGGTGTTGATTAATAGATATTTGTGAGTTTACACAAATCTTAGATCAGCATCTTTCAAGAATATACTTCAAATAGTTCTTTGTGATTGAATTTAAATCAGATGTTTTGTTAGCTTATTTTTTAATTTTTAGCATTTTGACTGATGCAGAAAAGTTAACATTATCAGCAGCTAGGTGTGTAGGAGCAATGTGCATTTCAGATTGGAGAATCTGTTGTGCTATAAAGGAAAAATGAAATTGAATAGTTCTTAATGGGCTTGACAGCTCACTTGGTAAGAGATTTGCTTTTAATACAGAATTAAATGCTCTGAATCTTTGACATAGCTTAGAAAGCTCATCTCTCTCACCAGAGTGTTAGTCTTCTCGGTTTAGGTCAGTCTCTCCCAGGGATTGTGAAGGAGGAAATCACAGCTGGATAATTGAAGTATTAAAGGCCTTAGCACAATAGCAAAAATGGGATTAGAACAAACATTGACAACTCAGACAAAAAGTTCTAGAAGCCACCTGGGACTAGTGAAAAGAAGACCTAAATTTTTATATCCTGCATTTAGAGCTATGCCTAACCTGGATGACTGAGGAATCTCATCCTGCCTTATTTTTCCCCAGCCACATCTTGGCACCATGTAGAAGCAAGCCTGGACATGCACTGAACTCTCCAAATCACCCTTCTTAATCCTCATGGGCTGGAAATTCCGAGCAAACAGAGTAGGGAGGGAAATGTGTGGCCCCAGAGGCAGGATGAGCAGGAAATTCACTGCACAGGCGCCACTGCCCCTCACATCCTCCTGCCAGCACAGCTGGCTCTGCATCTTCACATATCCCTCTGCAATATCTTCATTCTCAGCCTGATCAGTGAGAGTCTGCTGTCATTATAAGCTACACAATGCCATTCTGGCACATCAGGGGCTGGGGTCAGCCTCCCTGCCCCAGCAATTGAGACAGGTTTGTCAGGGTTACAGAGTCTGAGGAGCACAGAACTGCAGCTGCTGCTGCAGAGCTGTTCCCAAAAAAGACCCATGTATTTCTGTCAGGCACTTCACTGAGCAATCTGCATTCATATTTGCATACACCTCTGAGAAAAACATTTCTTATGTTACAAAGGTGTGCTTGGAAATAGCACAAATACATGTCCAAACTGTACATGTACATTCTGTACAAACTGAAGTCCTGTCACCACATGGGAAAACTAGAACTTGTTTCAAGAAAGGCAGATGACCCTGACATTCAGAATCCATCATTAATAGAGCAAAAAATATCACCAAACAGTAGGCTAGCACCATGCCCACTACCCTGACCTCATGTTTCAGGACTGTGCACGTGTTGGGAATGCCTCCACTGCAAGCCAGTACAGAATAAAGAATATCCAGAGTACCTTAGATAAATAGAGACATGTCAGCTGATATATGTATTGATTGTCTCTTTTTGCATTGATGTGACATTTGTTGAAAGAATTTGATCGTGGTGGAACTGCACAGAGCTTTTTCCTATTTCAAACCTTGCACCCTAATGTTACAACTTTGTGTGTACAATGAATACCTTAGGAAGAAGAGTAGAACATTCATTCATTCCTGTCTCATGAAAAGAAGATCTCAAAGACACTTCATTAAGTTGCAGGAAGGACACATTTAAAATATATAGGGAATATATTGAGATAAAAATTATCAGTAATAATCATATTATGTATAAACTTCATAGAATTATATGTATCTACTATAGAATGTATAACATATGCTACAAAACATATATGTACACATGCTTATCTATAAATTACACCAAAGCCTGGCATAAGTTAGACAAGTTGTGACCTAAGGATTCAGATTTCCTCACATATACCTACTTAGATGTTTTAAATACTGAAAAATAAACTCCACTGTAGTGGCTGCTGTCAGATGCAAAAAGCTTGTCTCTTTGGATCTCTTTGGCTGAGGATTACTCGATCTTGCATATTCTGCTGATGTGCAAAAGTACTGCTAAAATGTTAAATTCAACAAAAAGGACATGCCTTGGATATTGCAAAAAGAGGTGTAAAAAAGAAGAACTCACTCAAAGTATTCTCAAGATTATTTATAGATTAATGTCTCTGGTAATAAATTTCTCTGAACTGCTTTCTGCCATGTCAGAAATCATGATTTCTGCCATGGTATCATCATGATTCTTGTGAACAATGAGCAGAGCAAAGGTGCTTGTGCAGCCTACATTGCTTTAGTGCTTTGGAAGCAATGAAAAACACTGTCCTAACAGAATTCTGCTTTAAGCTGTGTAACATCCACAGAGCAAGAGACAAATATGATTCTATTTAGTTATCAAAAGCATACAGTATTTATATATTGTGCACAGGTCATGGGCTAGAAAGTCTCAATGCAAGCATGAGTACATTATGGTAGAACATGTTCAGCAGCCATATAACCTCTAGGTCTTACATTTGAATAACAGGTTTAAAAAGCAAGGACATATTTTTGCTGTGAAACAATCTGATATTATGCTTAATACTTGCTAAAGATCTGTATCCCATAATAGCACACACATCTCAGCATCAAATTCATAATGAGTTATTGAATGAACTATGGGATAACTTTTAGAAATATACTTAACCTGAAATTTAGCCTTTCAGTGATGGAGAACACACCAGGTGTCATCATAGATTGAAAAATAAAGACTCTATTCCTAGACTTCATTTATATTTTAGTTTTCATCACTGAATCTCACTGTGTGTTATTCTTCTGAACCGAAGACATGTTTACAATCAAAGACCTATTCTCCAGAGAAATATCTGCAGACAGAAAGCAAGTAATTAATTTATCCTGAAAAAAACATTTTAAGTCTCTCCATCTCTCTCTCAGGCATGGGTGCCACATGGGAAATAATTTTCCAACCCTTTTTTTAAACACTTTCAATTTTCACTATGGTCTGAACAATGTAGGGTTGACACAAGTGGCCACCACATCAGTATTGGTCCTGTCACTAGCATTGCACAAAAGTGAAACCATCCCCAGAGTTTTCTAAGAGATCAGCCTGCTGGTAAAGTCAAATGTTTCTTAGCTCAAGACTCACGGGAGGAGCTCCTGTTTAAGTGGTGTCCACCAACACTGTAATCAGGCAGAGCTAAAGCTCAACAGGTGGGAATGGAAACAGGGCTAAGGGCGAGTTGACATTATTGCTGCTAAAATATCATCAAGATTAGATTGTGCCATTTGGGTTCAAGTTTTCCATCATCTACCACTGCTCAGATGAGCACCTGCACCCCCAAGCTACTATGTAGTCTGGCATGACAAGCTGGTCTTTTACCCCCACTCTCTGTGGAACAATGCTGGGGGCTTTTTGCCCTAAAATAAAGATTCTAAATTTATGCAAATAATATCTTCTCTAACTAGGCTATGAGGGACTCTACAAGACCACCCTGACTTTTTACTGCTCTAGCCTGTAATCTAACTTTTCACCTACAAATATCAGAGGTACTTTTTGACTCCTAGATTGTGTGTGATAGGAAAAGAGAAGAAAATAGGGTTTGGATTGTGGTTTTTGTGTTGTCAGGGTCTGAACAAATAAAATGCAAAGGCTTCTTTCCCATCTCAGTTCCTTGAGCAGAGCTGAGGGGACAGTCTGTCATGTATGTCTGGGATTTGGGAAGACAAAAATAGCCATACCTCAAACTTTACTCCTTTTCCTTCCTTAATCATATTCATCTCTGCTCAGCAGACCTTAGAGATGTTCAGTGAATACTGACACTGACTTTGTAACATCTAAATTAACATTTGTCTGATGTCCTGTTAATCTGCAACAATAATCAGCTGGAGTCTTTTGAGCTAGTAAGAGTTGAAAGGAGATTAGCACAGGACAGACAACCCTTTTAATTGATTAAAATGATAAGCAGAGAAAGAGTGAGCTGCTTCCAAAACCCTACAGCTCAGTGGCCAGAGGAGTGTGTGTGTGCAGTGTATTTTCTAAATCCCTCAGTTGCTAAGCAGCTTTGACTAAGATCCCCTGTGTACTTTGAGAGTATAAAAGGGCACAGGTCCTGAATTTGCAGATCAAGAAGTGTAATGATGTCTACAGCAGTTTTGTGCTCTCCTACAGGGAGAGCACCAGACGAAGCATATGTAACAGATTAAAAGATCAGACAGCTGCTGTAGGTTTGCATGTCAGAAAATCAGCTTTTTTTGTTCAGGTATTAGGGGGGAAAAAGGGATGATTTATGTGCACATCTGTGTTTAAAATAGACATGCACTAGGGCAACCTATTAAAATTGTGTGCCTGGGAAAGTACATTCTCAGTAGCATCAGTGAGACTTATCCCTTTAGATTTACAATTATCCCTTTCAAAACTGGACTGTAAACTTTAGATACACAAATGATAAACAGTTCCATCCTGGTTTTGAAGCACTTTTATTTATTTTGTGCTGAGCAAGTAAACGCAGAGCAAACGTAACCCTGGTGCAGTGCAGACTCTCCTGAGAAAGTGGTTAATGTATACCTTTCACATAAAGTTGTAGGAAGGGGAAATTTAATAAGAGAGCACCCTGGTGGTCAATTATTGAAAGGAAAAACTTAAGTCTGATGATATGTGTACAACTTTGACAGCAGCCATCAAAGTTATTTCTCACACAGTAAAAAGGAACATATTACTTTGGACTGTTATTGTCCGCATCTCACTGATGGTTGCCATACAGCGTCTGTCTCCAGGGGATGTTGGCAATGTGCAACAGGTGCACACTTTTTATTTTTATGGTGAAGAGGGGAGAACAAAACCCTAGACTGACAGACTGACAAATTTCATGCTATTTTGTATTGTGCTGTGTGTGGTTGCTCCAGAAATACAGACTGCTGTCCTGCTCGTTCAGTTCCCACTGGGTGGGTTTTTCCCCATGGAATTTAGAAACAAGTTCAGTGGGGAGAACTCCTTGTGAGAAGTGCTACACAAATACACATCTTCAAAAGAAACTGCAATTCAAAAATTACACAATGGGTAATTTTTACACAAAAGGTACACACAGGGAAGTATTTGGGAATAGCGAGAGTATTTGACAGAAAAAAGGGGCAAAAATCTTTGGTCTTGTCAAGAGTCATGTTTTCTTTGAAATAATCTACTCAAAGAAGAGCTTACAGCAGAGATGAGAAGGAGGAAAATCAAGTTGATCTGATCTGTTAATGGGTACCTTGAGAGAAGGACCTAACAAGACCACACTCTGCCCTTTTTGTAAGTTTATTGCTGATGTGAGAGGATCAGTAAATGGAGCTGCAGAGCCACAACAGTGTCCTTCAGCAGAAGAAAGTTTTGGTCAAATCATCAGGCTAGAACTGAGGTCATTGGGAGCAGCTGTGGGCAGATTGGGATTGCCTCTGCCAGTGTAGCTAGAGAGAAAAAGATACTGAACTAAGAGACTGAGAGCTATGGAGAAAGAAATTTGGGCACAGGCTAAACAGGAGAGTGAAGCCAGGGCCATGAGAATTTCTTGCTGGTAGAAGTGAGAAACACATAAGGTGTGTGGTGATGTGTACAAGGATCCTACAAGAAAAGATAAAAGAGGGGAGGGGGGGGAAATCAAAGGTCTCTTGCAGCATTGTTAGGTAGGACAAGACATCATGGCATCATGAACCACATGCCAGAGATACATGTGATCAACTGATGCACATCAAAACACTGGATCTATAAATTATGTCAGTGGAAAGAGCAGATAAATTTGCATAAGATCATAAAAATATGAACCGGTAAACCAGGAAAAACTAAAGCACGGAACCCTGTGGGGATATTTCTCTAAAGCCATAGTGAAGGAACCCCAACCAGACAGTGAAATTGTAAGGACACCTTCAGGCTTGCTCCCCTAGGGACTTTGTTGTAGACTATAGATACCTTTAAGCAGAAGTGTTCACACTGTGCAGCACACCTAAATCCTGTGCACAGCAGCTCTTTTATGGGTCTCTGAGTCAGTTCTTAACCCATTTCATGCACCTTTGACTTGCTTTCAGTGTAATAAGTTTGCCAGTTACCTGGACTGCTATTCTCATTATTCTCTGCCGCTGCTGATCTTCTTAACCATCATGCATAATCTGGATCTTAGTCTGTGCAGACTGCTGTGTCAGTGAATGATGTGCTGTCTACTGACACAGTGAATGAACACCTTTGCTCTTCATGAATGAGCACAGACTTGCTTTCATCAATCTGCACTGACAACTAATCCATTCATATTGCAATTTACACGTGGCACAGAATTACCTTTAGTCTATGCCATCCGATTTTGGACTAATGCTGAAAATAGAGGCTTTTCCTCACAAGTTCTTCTCAAAAGAAGGGGTCAAGTTGTTAATAGTAGTCTTAAGCAAAGCATGTGTTTCCCCTGCTAGTCAGTTGGCATTTATCAAAGCATTATTCATCCTTCAGATTATTTAGCAATTGTTTTATCCAATTGTTTTTTAATATATTTTCAGGTATTCATTGGATTCTATATCAAATGGGTAATTAAAATCTACCTACTTCTTCTCCTATCTTTGCAGAGCCTATTAATTTTGTAACAGCCTTAGATCACCAGCTGTTTAATACCTGACTATCATATTTACTGTTTCTAATATCATCCACTACACATTCTGATAATTTTCCCTAATATTTATTCTGCTAATAACATCTAGACTTCTTTTTATCAATATGTTTTGACCAAGCCTTTAATTCTTGACAATTTATCACACTGCTGTCTTTAAATATCAGCATCCAGGCTGCCATCAATTTTACCTTCTTATTTACCCTGTAAGCCTCTATGATGTTTACAATGTCTCAGTGTATTATTTGCAAAAGCCTTTATGACTTCTCCCAACCTATTGGCTAGAATTACGTCAATATATCTTTAACTTTTAATGTTCCTATAAATCTTTTCTCAGTGTATATACAGTAAGAAAAGTGTCCCTTACCTTTCATTGATACACTTCATAGTCAGGTTTCTTAATATTGGACATTGGCCCAACTCTCTTGTGATCCCCAGGAGATCCCCTATTCTTATTTATGATATCTTGGTGTCTGAGTCATCCTCATGTTAGAAGAGAAAATGCGAAAAGTTCTTGCCGCATCTTGAGACAATGCTGCTCAAATTAGGTAAACACAGTGAGTGGGCCTTGCTCAATTATTTACTTTCAGTCTTAAGATGACAACATGATTAATAATAACATTTCAGTTCTCATCCTGCTAATTGGACTGGGATGCTCATGGCTGACCTTCTTGTCAGTCTTCTACCTCCTATGGCGTGTCTGTTTAAAGACCACATCTGACCACTGGTGTGATTCAGTGTTTCTTATTACTGCAGCTGCTTAATTAGGGGTCATGTCTTCACAATATACTACACAGATAGAATTACTTCTCAGAACTTCATTTATTAAGGGAAACCAGGATGTGGATTTCACTAGGATCACAATTTAATCTCCTTGACAGTTGTCCATAAATGTCTACACCTGGACTGGAAATACTGTTATATTTTATTATCTGCTTCCAGGTATGATTCTTAATCTTCACTGAGACCAGTAGTTTTCATTTTGAAATCTTCCCTTTTTTATGAATTTCTAAATATTAAAGTGATAATTTGTTCTGCGTTCCCCCAGTCCAGAAGTCTTGGGTATGCTTTTGAATTAAGCATCACTCCGTTTAGCATAAGATTTAGCCGTACCTGAAAAATTCATTAAATTCCCTCATTTTTGCATCAGATTGCAAAGTTTTCTTGTATATCCCGACCAGGGCTGTCAAGCATCATGCATATCCCTATGGGCTCCCTTTGAGAGGCTGGGACAGAGACTGAGCAGTCAAATAAATTGGAAGAAGAGCATAAAAAACAATTCAACATGATGGAAGCAAATATTAACACCTCTTAAAAGATGTAATTTCATTTCATATGGCTCACCTTGTGGTGGAAACTACTGATAAAGACAATTAGATTTCAGAAAAAACAGCGTCAGGTAATGATGCAAAATGTTTCAAATACTGCTGCTGCCATTGAATCCAGTGATTATCTAGTACAACACATGCAGGAAAAATCCAGGAGGAAGAGATCTTTGGACTGTATCATCTTGAATGAATATTTCCTCATTAGGTAATACAACCACACTTTGTCTCTCAGACTTTCCTAGCTGGGCAGTGGTTCAGCTTCATGTGATATTACAGAAGGTGCCTCTTCTTGCAGTGACTGTGGTCATGTACACACTTTGAGTTCAAATGCCTCAAGCAGGGAAAGCAAAAACTTGGTTTCTTCTGGCTAAGTATTCTAGCCATTTGGAAGCCAGGTAAAAGATATATTGGGCTTTCTCTGGTTAATTTTTAAATAACCATACCAGAATATTTTAAGTATGCTTAAATAATTTTTACTGGACTGAATATAATCATCTCTCTGAATAACCTTTGACTTTCACTGAAGAAGAAAATTTCATAGATCTTCAAGCTTCCAAGGGGTTTCTAAAACATGCGGGAAGTACTTTAGGCACCACGGACTGAGATGAGTCTGAATGACTTTAGAGGTGCCTAGAGACTTCCAGGACTCTTGTGAGTCATGTTCTGCTGTGAAAGAGAAAGCTTTCTTTCTCCCTAGCCTTTCAGAGTTTCTTAAATTGCGCCAAATTTAGGCAAGGTGTAGGTGTAATGTAAGTCCTTGTCCAAAGGAGTTAGTATAGCAAAATTTCATCTCCTCACTCACTCAGTGGACCTGACACAATTAAGGAATTTATAGTGACAGTCCCCTACACTGAGGATGTCAGTGACCTGGAAAGGTTGAGGTTCTTCCGTTGTTAGTCAACACCCCACTCAGAAAGCACTTGCATTCTGTAATTTCCAGCTTAGCTTTCTGTGCAAGTGTTAGTAAGCAGTGCATCAGGGCAAGGAATATTTTGTTAGACTCTAGAGTCATGTTTTTAAGAACTACCATTTAAGAACTACCGTTGCTTTCATTTAAAGTTTAAGAACTATCATTGCTTTCATTTAAATTATTCTGATGACAAGCAATACATAATATTATGATCAAAAATCCAGACAATATATTAAAGAAAAGCCCTGTAGGCATTTATAGATAAATACTAAAGGGTTTCCTGTTATGTGCACTCCCTTTTATTCTGAGAAACACTAGAACTGTTCCACCAAGGAAAGCGCCAAGGAGGAAATCTTTTCCATCCCACAAATATTTTGAGCATTATCTGGGAAAAGGAAGGCTTGGTGGGCATCCACTTCTGCTGCAGGGGAGCATGGTCAGCTCTCCTGGCAGTGACATCAGGATTAGCCCCAAGCATCCCCTTGTTCCCACTGTTAGAAAGATGCTGCCTCTCCCTTCAAATAAGCACAAAACCTCAGAGCTCCCTTGTATCTTCAGGGATGTGGCAGTAGGGTGGATTAGGGGCAATCACCTCAGCAGCCCTTGTTCAGCCTTCCTGCTCATGTATTTCACACCTCCCAAAAGAAAGAATGGATCTTCATTTTATGCTAGTGTAGTATTTTCAGGGCAAAATATCTATTACATAATGGTCACTACTTACCCCACACCATATTCTTGTTGAAGAGCTTTAAATAGTTCCCAGCTGTAAAGTAAGGAAGCACATGCTTTGTGGTTATCAAACTTGTTTTTGAATGAGAGACTCCCTTTTGATTTATCTTTGTTAAGAATCTCATTACCTCCTTTTAAGTGCTCTGACCCACTGACACATTGTTTGCCATGTAACTCTCAACTGATTGTTAAAACATCCCATTGTCTGAAGACGTCACAGATTATTTAGATACTGCAAAGCCGCTAGTTTTCTGAAAAAAAAAGCTCTCAATTTTAAAATTTTTATTCCATTTTTTCTTTTCAAATCCAAATTAGGTCTCACTTTTTTGCTCAAATGTTTTATAAATGCTTTTAAAATGTGTTTCTCATTGATGCTGACCCACAGCACTAATTTCCAATTTTCCAAAATCTATTTTCAAACTTTACTGAAAGAAAAGAAAAAAATATCTCTCCTGCTGACATTTTAACCAAAGGACTTTTTCAGTATGTTACATATGAGGCTGTATCAGGAGGCATGTGCACATGCTGGCATCTGACATTTCTGCACAGTTTAACAGACTATATATAGTAATCCAAAATAGAAACATTTTACCTGGCAAAGCCCTACAGAGAGTCTGCAAATAGCCCAGTGAGCCAGGGGTTCCCAGCTCAGTGGGTGCCTCTGTGGGTTCTAAAACAACAGTGGGACATCAGTCAGAGGGAGGGAACAGTGTCAGGATGACAATAGCTTTAAACTTCATCTGATCAAGTTGGAAGGTGAATTATTGTATTGGCTATTTACTAAAATCCTGTGCCTACAGCTGGACAACAAGAAGACCTGTTCATCTACAGAAAATAATCATTTCCCAAATCAGGTATTTCTTGCAACAAGGTGAAGAGAAGGCCCAGGTCACTTCTCTCATGTCAGTCAGTCAAGTTCCTTGGCACTCTCATGCTCAGGCCTTTGGAATGCTTAGGGAGAACCTTCATGGGTGTGAAATGCATCATAGAGACACACAAAAAACATCTGATAATCAAGTAATTGCATGATGGGGGTTGGCATTACAGACCTGAGACTTTTCATAGTAAATGACTTCCTGTTGATACCCAGAAAGCTGGAGACACTGGTGATCACCCAGTCCAGAAAAGAATAGCTCCTCCTTCATTTTCCAAGAGAAATCAAATGGTAATATTTTCCATACAGTGCCATTTTGCCTTTTATTTATCTTCAGCTAAATGTTTGCTTCTATCAATTTATGCCCTCTCTCCCAGTGTGGATTTATAGTGTATCTGAATTGGTCTCACATATGGTATTGCAGAGGGTTTCGATAGCCACAGATGGTGCATCTGCAAACATTTGAAATCAGCTTCACTATCCAAACCTCCAACACTTGTCTGTGTCCCAAATGGAGTTGGTAAATGCCTGATGTAGTTATTCATTCATAATAAACTCTAAAGGGTGGTGAGTTGTTGGCAATTAAAAAAATTAAAGAAATCTTAATTCCTGATTCTGTAGCTCCAGCAATAATATCAGGAAGAGAATCTTTTCACAGCAGGTAAATTGAAGTTTCAATTTGCCTTTCTGTGCTTCGCGATAATTTCCTTTGCTTTATTTTTGTCAGATCTCTGTAGCTATATGGCATTATTTCTACTTTCTAAAGTAGAAATAATGTCAGTGTATTTTGCTGTCACTAGAAGAACACAGGATAAGAATTTGCGTACATATTGGCTAAAAATTCCTAAATCCATTCAAAATTAAAATGAAAAGCAGGATTATTAGACAAACAAAACTAACTCACTTATTAGTGCACTTAATATAGAAATTTCAAATTACTTGTCCCATTAGAAAAACACAGGTAACTTTCATTTTCTGTGTCAGAGGAGTACCAGCACCCAGCAGGACTCAACCTGGCAGGGCTGAGGGGGAGAGTAGGGAAACACAGAGACACAGCCAGCCCCTGCTCTAATGCAGGGCCAGCCCAAGGGGGTGTTCCAG
The DNA here is from genome assembly GCF_037042795.1 of Molothrus aeneus. NCBI lineage: Eukaryota > Metazoa > Chordata > Aves > Passeriformes > Icteridae > Molothrus > Molothrus aeneus. Next base: position 133,873,367 of record NC_089646.1, on the reverse strand, counting down.
CTCATGTCCATGGCCCAGATCCCATCTACATGGGGACACAGGCTGGCCTTTGCTTCAAACGCAATTCTGCACCTGCCTCTAAGTAAAGATCTAAGTAAAGGTAGGAATAGGGAGAAGCACCACCCTCTGCACTCCTGTGGGCTCTTTGAAAGAAAATCTGCCATTAGTTCCATAAGCTCATTAGAAGTCCTTGACCCAGCTCTAAAGTTGTTGGGCTGACTCCATTATGAAAAATAGATGGCAAAGGAAAGGAAAGCAAAAAAAATTATCCTCATTTTTCAAATGATGAATGAAAGTCCTGCAAATACATGACTTATCCAAAGTGATATAGAAAAATCTGTGCCAGAACTATGCAGCACTTCAGGTGAAGCTTGTCAAGGCCAGACTAGGTCCTCACACTGATTTATCCACAATCTAAAGGCACTGAGGATCCAATGAACTGTGGGAAGCTCTGGAGGATGAACATATGGAAGAATAAATCCAGGTGGAAACAGTAATTGGAAAGATGTTCTCACAATTAGGGTTGTCTGAAATAAGCCCAGAGCTGGGAAAGGAGAACATAAAGCTGAGCCTAGGAAAAATGGAACAAAAGAGTCTTAGAAATCAAGAACATGCTCTGCTATAAGAGGAAATTGAAGCAGGATATAAAGATTACATGGTTAGAGGAACTGGTGAGGAAACACTGTAATTTTGGCAGCTGCAACTTTACTGAAAAGGAAAGGTAGAAAACAGAAGAAAGACAAGTCTATTTCCCAGGGCTGAATGAAGAGGGTGCAATGGTATCTTGACAGATGTGTGTGCATTCTGTGGGGAAAGAGTGAGTCAGATTTTTTAAGGGCCTGGGTGTGAGGGTAGGAAATATCTCCTAGAACCAAAACTTTGGCAAAACAGGGAACCAGGAGTGGTCTGTTCCTAAGCAAGTCACTACAGCCCATACTGCCCTGCTTTTGGGGAGACTGCTTAACCTGTGGGGTGCTGCAACAACCTCATATCCCTTTTGCTTGGGGTCACCTGCTTCCTTCAAGAGTGTGTGCTGGGAGCTGTAGCGGAGAGCCATGGCCAGAGAGCTGGAGAGGCGAGCGGCAAGCTTCGGGCAGGTGGGAGTGCAGAATAAACCCATGGCAGCTCGTGTCTCTCACAGGCATGGTCTGCCTTCCCAGCCATCCATTACAAGCAGCTTTAACCCCCAAACCTGGCAGCTTTTCTGCAATTTCCTTAGGAGTGACCATGGCTGCTGAGGGCTGACACCTCCATGCGCAGACCACTCTTGGCAGACTTTAAATGGCTGTGAAAGGTACACGACTCTGAGTATGGCTTGCCATGCAATCAAAACCAGCTTATTTTTCCAAGCAGGAGAATGAGCATAGAGAATGAGTTTCTTTCTCATTGTACAGACTTTCAGTCTTACATAGTGCAGCTTGAAACCATTACTGTTCCAGTGAGGAAAATATGCAGTCAGTTGAACATTAACTGTTTTGGACACCATTACTACAAAAATAAATAATCAACCAACTTCATCGCTGAATAGAAAACTCTGCAGTGGGAAGACTGAGTGAATAACAGTCATGATTGCTGAGGAAGAGATGGAAATAACAGTTTACAGTTCACAGGATCTTAATGGATAATCAATGTGGTAAATTAGGATGTGGCTGAAATTACAGATACAGTAATTAAAATTAGCCATGAATAATAGAACACAGCTCCTTTAGAATAGAATAGAAAGTGCTGCTAGACAGAAACAGAATAATACTGTGCAAATGTACAGAAAATTTAATTTTTAAGAGAAGGCAAGAGATATGTTCAGTATCTCCACTGACACTTTTCACAAGCTTATAATAGGTAGGTGTAAACTATTGTTGGGGAGGAATTTAATTAAATTGCATCTCCTCCTTAGGAAAAGTACATTCTGAAGCACATTTGAAGTCAGTGCTAAGGTGTCTCTAAATTACCATTCAGACAGAGTTTATTCACTTCAGCTGGCCACAGTTTGACTGTACTCTCTTCTTTGGTCTATTGCTCTATTTTAAATTGCAGAAACTATGCTAGATACAGAATAGCCATAAGCTCTGTTGTTCAGCACAGAGGCTTTTCCCAACCAATGCTGGAGCTGCTTTTTACCTAAAAGGAGGAAATTACAAACCCAGAGAAAGGAGAGGGGTTATCTGTTCCTTCTGTTTCCCTGCAAAACTCCTGCTGCAAGTCACTTCTGACAATGCAATGGAGAATATAAGGCATTAGTTTGTTCTGCCAGAATGATTCCCATATTTACAAAATATTCAAGTATAATGTGATGATGCTGAGTGACTACACAGCTGTAAAACTGGCCAAGAAGTCCATGTGTCATTAGATTTCTACTAAATATACAGGTTCAGCTTCATCAGGCTCTATGAACGGTGTGACTTCAAGGTATGTGGACAGTACCACTGAAACAGTTTTTTGCCACATCTGAAGTAGTTTCTCTGTGTTACCAGTACCGACCATACAAGCTTTACAAGGTAACATTTTTCTGCTAGAATTCCAAGCATATACTTTGATATTTTCCCCTTTTGATTTTGTAATTTCCAATTTTTTGTGGTTTTTAATGGTTTTTTAGCAAATGGGAATCTCAACAGAAGATTTTTCCTAGATGTAAGTATGTGCTTTAGGAGGAGATCATACAAAAAACACCAGTATAAGTCAGTTATTTGTTATGAAGATAATACCAAGAAGATAGGAGCATACAGTTGTAATGCATTAGAAAACAGAAAAATAATGGCCATTACTTTGCAGAAGGCCTTTTAACATTCTGCAGTATGCCCCATTCCAGCTGACACATGGCTCTCCTTGTGGGCCTGGCACAGAGCCCTCTCTGAGGGTACCTGTGCAGGCTCACAAGTGCATGAGCACGATGCGGCACTTGCTAAACCTTCTCATCAATCCTAAGACACACAGAAACCCTCATATTTAATCTTACAAACTACTTGATGGCAAAAAAGAGGCTTGAACACATAGGTGTATCTATAGTTTGTACATCCTGGTCACTCTGCCTCCCAAACTGAATCCTCATAACTCCTCCTCACAAACCAAATCAGAGGGCAGCCAGGCTGTTTTATCTCTCCAAATTTTCTTCAGCCCAAGTTTAGGTAACACTCACAAAGATTTACCTGGGGGTTGTATAAACCAGTGGGGATGGGCTCCACTAAACCCCAGGGAAGATTCAGTGCTGAAGGATATGATGGAAAATTTAAGGTTTGATACACAGCATGATTATGTCTGTGATATGCCTTTTTCTCTTTTTTCTCTCTTGTACTACATGTACTCTGGCAAATCTTTGGATTCTGCAGCAGTTTGCTAATTATCTGTTGTGTTATAAACAATCTTGTTTTGTTTTGTTGTGCTTTTTTAATATAATTGAGCTGTTTCTAATGATTCACAATTAATTACAACAGTTCTAAATTTTCAATTTTAAGTCATTTAAATTATTGCCTAGGCTTTTCCCATAGGCAGAGGCATGCTAGTAGTACAGTCCTGGTGAATCAGATTTAATAGGCATTTTGAAGCAAGCACAGCTGCAATTATGCCCAGAGAATTCCTGCCAACTTTTTAATAGTTTATTTTTATTGTAAATGCATCTTTTAAATACCTCTGTTCCTCCTGGGATGAAAATTACTATTTTAAAGTATTTCATGTCAAGTTCTTACTTAGTATGCTACCTAGTAATTTATTTCTTTTTACATAAAAATCATGTTATATTTCAAGAAAATATAGAACTAATACAAGGTAGCATGCTGGAAATAGAGGTATTTGTGTTTGCTCTAATGCATAAGGTAGTTATTTTTTTTATGTTACTCCTGGTATTTTAAAGTGCTATGCAAACATTAAGTGAATCATAAAACCTAAGAACTCATTATTGCTCTGTCCTTATTTTATAAACAGGGAAAAGAGAGCACAGAAGTGCCCTGCCCATTGCAATAGGGAAACAAAATTAGAACTTCTGTTCCTATCTCTCAGATGAATCCTGAAAATACTTTTTGAGTAATAACCTATTTGTGTGAAAATTGCCTTTGATTATACTTCTGTAATAAGATTTGGACTTTTTCTTGCTTCATGATGCACAGAAACAACAGAAGATACTTACTATTTATTCATCATGTTGATACATGTTGTGCGTCTAAACTTTGCACCATTTCTCCATTGCAGCTTGGAATCCAAATGAATGCCAAGCAGTGCCAGTCACCACATGGTAGCTATACCTGTATTTTCCATCAGACCACATTATGCATATTAGACTGGCTCTGAAAGCTTCAATTTGTCCATCTGAAGTCCAGCTTCCAACAGGAGCAACTGTCTGGAGTGCTTATGTCCCTATATAGATGGCACTAAGAAGAAATCAATAGACACTGTAAGAAATAAATTAAAAAGGTAATTTTTTTCTCCTTCCTTTACAAGAACTAAGGAGAATATTTAAAAATTGATAGAAAAAATGTGAACATATACATCTGAATAATAGAATATTATGTTTCAGTAAAAATGCTACTTAGATGCTTTGAATGAGGCACAAAGTAAATACCTTTGAATTTGGCTGAATTTAATTTCATTTGGGTCTCTTTTTCATACATAAACATGATCCACTGATGCTTCATTGTGAAAATCACTCATTTTGTTAAATTTAGCTTTAGCAGTGTGCTAGGCTGAGGCTCCAGTCATACCTTTCTCTTATTTGGTATGAACCTACTGTGACATCACTGATTATTCCTAGCCCTATTTTCATTTTAGATATTTCTCTATTTACCTATATCTTGCTTTTTCAGACTGTGCTGATTATGATTCCCCCAATCTCTGAAACAATATTACAGGAATATTGGGGAAAAAAACATTTCCCCATTAAAGCTGTTCCGCAGCTCAATTTGTGTCATTAGCAATTATTAACACCAGCATTCATATCTTAAATACTTATATACTTACTTATATTGCACTTAAACATGTGTGGAGCCAGATCAGGTTTTAAGACCTCCTTATCTTTGTGTTTAAGTTGACCTAGGTATGATTCCCAGACCCTACTTTAAGCAAGCAGTTACCTGGAGCATGACAGAGGACACAAAGACAATAAATGTCAAGTAAAAAACCTAAAGTAGATGTGAATGATTTTCCATGCAGGCCAAGTAGGATGGGATTTAGTGTGCTAAATTTTAGAAGCACACCTCTACCATAAAAAAATAAAATTGAAGTAATTATAGAATAATCTGTATTGTGTGACACGTTAATACTGTTAATGGCTGGGTTTTTTTAAATTCTTGGTGCTGTGTATTCCCGTTGGATTTCTTCAGAAGTGTAAAATATATTTATTTAGTCAGAAGGACTCCTGCTAACTGTTCAATGGCTCTTGCTGTGCTGGAGAGATTTTGAATTTATACTGTTTCTCTAAATGCAAAGCACTTCTCATTCATTTAACATTGTTTGGACAGCTGTGAAGAGAAATAAAATGGCACAATATTGTTTTCCTGCACTGCTTTTGAAGAGACATAATTACTTCAAATATTGCCTGAGATACCCACTGAGACAATAAGGGACTTAATTTTAAATGAAGCAATATGTATCTCAACACTGAAAGCAAAATTGTGCAATGCAAAGCGATGGAGGAAGTATTGGAATAGAGATCCCTGTTAAGCACTATGTTATTTACCTACTTGCCAGCCAGAGGTTACATATTTTTAGATAACTGCCAATTTTTATGTCAGATATACTATACAGTGCCTTAATTCTGTAACTCCCCTTTACAAATAACAGCTGAGATATTTGTGCGCCAATTGATTACTGTTTCAATCTTTCACAGAAGATGCACTTGTTATCATGAACAACATGCAGTTATTCCTTCAGAGACATCATTTGTAGGTTGATTGCCTCCTTAATGTCATGAAGCAGTCTTTTGATTAAAGAGAGAAATGAGAAATTTTATGCTACTTCCCAATTTTAGACCTCTCAGTATAAATGCATGCCTTAGCACAACTCTTCGTTCAGAATAGCTGCTAAGTTCCCCAAACACAAGCTTCACCCCTGAGGCTGATCCCCCAGCCCATTTGTCCAGAGGCAGGAGGCAGACCTTGTTCTTTCCTTTATCCATGCTGGGCTGCATAATACCAGGCCCATCCTTCACAGCTTCTTTCTCCCTCATGCAAACGCTCTGGTCCCATCTGCCTTCCAAAAACAAGAGCAAAAGCTGTGTGCCTGTACCAGTCCGTAAAAGGGTAGTTTGCCTCCTAGCATCATTTGTTCAGTTCACAAAATCATTAGGTCCAAGGCTGAGGTTGGATTCCCAGCCCAAGGCAGGAGGAGGGGAAAGATGCTCATGCTGTATGAATTCTTTTTTGAACCCACAGCATGGCTTAAAGTGAGCTCTTGTAAGCTTTGTATTGGAATTAGCAGTGCCCTTGTAAAGGAGGAACAGCACAGAGAGCTCTCTAGCACTCAGAACAAATGCACCAGCATAGATGCAAAGTCTTGGTGATGAAATATTGTAATGCAACTTTACATCTTGCAAGTCTTTACACCTGAGCTTGCCTTGTCACTTAAGAGTCCCTTAGCAACATTCAGAGCTTTCTGGGGAGAAAAAGGCTCAGGGCCCAGGAGGCAACATTGTGGTTTTCATAGAAATAATGGGAGGAAACTAAACCAGAATTCTACGTCATACCTTCTGGAGTTGTTATGCCAAGGAAAAAAATCTTGAGGAGCATTTTGATTATTTCTAATTTGGCAGTTACAAAACAAATGAAAGATTTTGTATTCACAGCATGGAATGGATGTATCCATTTTCCTTAATATCCTGTCACCAAGCAGGCAAAAGCAGATACTTAGAAGAAGAGAAAAAGAAAAGGTCAAAAATATAATGATTCCTTAGAATATTTTTCTGGCTCTAGAGACTCCTTGAATCTGAGATGTTGTCTTTGTAATTAACAGCCCTGATTTTTTTCATCTTTTGAACCCATGTAGCTGCTTTGCATTTGAAAAGAACTGTATTTACCTGCACAATGTGAAAAATCAATTTCCTTCATTTTCTCTGAGTCTGCCATCTGCTTACTTCTGTTAACCTGTAGTTCTTGCTTTGCCAGAGACTGTGAGCAGCCATTCCCCATGTTCCTCTCTGTGCATTTTTTTTAATATGGCACTTTTCCCTACTCCTCACTCCCAGTTAATGTTTATTTATTAAAGGTCCCATATTACAAAAAACATAGTTGCAGCTTTTGAATATTTTTAACATACTATTTTCAACAGTATAGTCTTGAATATTCTTGTCACACTGCTCATGATCTTTCCCCATTATATTCTGCATTTTCTGAGATTGGGGGAGGAGAACTGCCCACAAAAGTTCAAGAAGTGACTGAACCATGGATTCATGCAGCTGGGTAAGGAGATTCTCTGCTTGTTTCAAAGGCTGTTCTGTCTTAAAACTGTATATCCAGTGTAGTCTTGCCAGCTCCTGTATGCATATTGTTTGGAGACCTGTAATTATGTAAGAGTCTCAGCTTGCATTTATGAGCTGCATAAACAAGTTTCTGTCTTCTGACAGGAGGACAGTTTCTGTCTTCAGCAGGAAGTCAAACCTTTGAAATCAGGAGCTAAAAGAAAATAAAGGTGCATTATTTGGGGAGGGGGATTATTTTAAAATCTAATTTCATAATTTGAAGATATTTGTAATATTTGTATGCACTTTATTAGTATTGAAACATTTTGTGCTACCTGGCATGCAGATTTGATGAGCCATTCATCTCCCCACTCTAGCTCCATAGCTGGCATGGCCTCCACATTCTCCACAAAGTCCATCTGCAGCCAGGCTGCTACTGAGGGATGTTCTCACACATGTGATCTCCCCAATCTGCCCAGAAACAGTTTGGGAGACCAGTGGTTGTCCTGGGATGGCTCAGAAAGGTTCTAGGGCCTGCAGTCTTTAGGATTTGGCATCCCAGCAGTATTTTGAAAAAAGAGCAGGCACAATAATCTCTCTATGTGACTCCCCATTTTACTTCTGACAGTGACATGTGAGCAGCCAGAGTCCTTTCTGAGAGCAAAAACCTAGTCCTGCTGATTTTTAAAATAAATTTCTCCCTCCTGCCTGTATTCTGAGGATCATGTCTGTTTGTTCTAATTCATCAAAGTTAAGGTCACATAACAATGCTAAACAATACCAGATGAAAGTGCTTTTATGACATATTGTAAACCTATAGAGGGAGATAAAATGAAGGTAGGGAAAACAGATAAGCAAGGGTTAGAAATAACTCTAGGGAGGGAGCTGGTATTAAAGCAGGGTCCTTGCCAACAAATGCCTGGCAATTTAGTCTGGAGTACTCTTGCTCAGCTGCCTAAGGACCCTGCATGATACATGTAAAATGAGAGTGCTAATGTAGCAGGTACTTATTCTGCAGTCTTGTTCCTCTTCATAGAACTGTAATGAACTGTCTTTTTCAAGGAGTGCAATTACTGTTTTTATTTTTACTGACCTTTGAATCCTATTCAAACTGACATAATGCATTTTAGGACTGCAGGTATCACTTACTAGATGCTTAGAAAAATATGAAATAAAAGTAGATATGCTGTTCTATAACTAACTGATTAATGTAGCATGTGCAAATAAAATGTCAAGATTTTGATTGGCCTTATACAAACTGCAGTTTCCATTAAGTCTTCTTGGCAATGAACAAGGTGAAATGCATATACCTCTGTGCACACATGAACCTTCTTATTTACACCTAGGTGGCTGAAAACTGTGAAAACTAACTTAAATTCAGTCCTATCATTCCCATTGGAAAATATAGACATCTATTATCTCCTACACACTTGTATCTTCTTGTGATGTTGCATTTTGAAATAATAACCTTGAAAGGCAATGGCCATTTGTAAAAATGTTAGATCATTATTACCTGTAAGGGTAGAGATTCTGAATTTACAAAGTAGTGATTGTAAGTTCAGGAGGCTGAACTCCTGGAAAATTACAAGTTGCACTTCCAGTAGTTTAGTTAGAAAAGTTGCACTAAAAGCACAATGATGATTTTTTGTAACTCCACTCTACACTTCCATCTTCTACTGACCTCATGGACTCTTTCTTATTTAGATATTTTTTAAGTTTTTTACTTTTTAAAGACATTTAGCAAATACTTTCTGGAAATATTTTCTGACATGAAATTATTGTATTCAATTGTATACAGAATTCATTACTTTTTATAATTATTTGTGCTTTTTTGAAGGTGCTTTTTTGCAGGCAGTATCTTTTTTAGCTTTTGAGTTGTTTTTCTGCATGAGTTTGGTCTTTATGAAATCCTAATTTTAAGAGTGTATATAGGCTCTGAATCACCATTTGGGTCTCATTAACCATTCTTCATGGTTCTTTCAACTGGTTTTCTTCTCTTAACTATTGTTGATAATCTTTTAAGATGTGCTCTTGTCTTTGTTTAGATCCTGGTTTTTAAAAGATGTCCATTCAGACTATTTTGGTTCCTGTCTTTCCTACAGAGATGGTCACTGTGATAAAATGGGTCCTGTCTTCTGTTGCTGTGTTTTGAGCCAGACCCTGTGCAATGCTTCAAAGTGTACCAAAGATGTACATCTCCTCCTATAGACGATCTGATAGTCTTCTTTAGAGCTCCATCATTGATGAAGTCTAAAAAAAAACCCACAAAACATGTGGGTTGTTTGTTGTTTTGGATTTGGTTTGGGTTGGTTTTTTTTCTGGCTTAATACTGCTCTCAGAATCTCTCTTATTTCCCTTACCATTCTGTAGCACAATTTTCACCATATTGGTTGTGTGATCAGTACTGTAGAAACTTTTCCTACATAGAAAAAATACCTTAGAGTAAAGATTAATATTTCTGCAGAATTTACCTTGCTTCACTTGAATTTTTCTTCAATATCAGCCTCCTTCATTAGTACAGCCTGCTCTGGCAACCTGATAGAGTTAGGCAGAATAATACTGTTAGGTATTCCCTTGATTATCTTCCCTCCAACAAGATTTTGAGGTACCTGTTGAAGGAGTACTATTGTTTAAAGACAAATATTTCACTGCACCTCTGTCTTTGAAAAACATTTGTGAAATTTCTTTGGAGCAAAAACCTAACCCGCACACACTGTGAAAAACAATGGAAATGATGACTGGTTTACATCAGATTTCTTATCATGAGCCCTCTTCAGTGACCAATAAAAAATTCTGCTGGTGCTATTAAAGTAGAGTTTAATTATAAGCAGTTTTTTGCTGCCTGGAAAGCTAGACAGCATATAGAAAATTCCTAATCACCAGGGGCTTAGAAGAAGGCTGGAGAGGGACTTTTCACAAGGACATGGGGTGACAGGACAAGGGGCAATGGCCTTAAGCTGAAGGAGGGCAGGGTTAGATTAGAATTTCTTCACTGTTAGGATGATGAGACACTGCAATAGGCCATCCAGAGAGGTTGTAGAGTCCCCATCCCTGGAGGTGTGCAAGAACAGGCTGGGTGGGTCTCTGAGCAAACTGGTCTAGTGGAAGGTTACCTGCACATGGCAAAGGGGTTGGAATGAGATGATTTGCCTTCCAACTCCAGCCATTTTATGATTCTATGACTCTATAAGTGCACTGAAATTCAGGTAGACAGTAACTACAGGGGATGCTGAGTCTCTTCCACAGAGGACATTACTGACAGATAATATTGCACAAAGGGTCTGGTTCTACCTCAGACTAGTAAGCTAAACCACATCATCTCTTCCAGCTTTCCTAATTAATTTGATTTAGTTAAGCTTCCTAACTAGGTTTCAAACTTACACAGTCCAGATAACTTTTGTGTGTCCCACAAATACAGCCCAACCTTGATGATGTTTTAATTTAAAATGAAATCTTCAGGCCACAGTGACTAACCATTAAAAATAAAAACATTTAAAACAAACATTCTTTGTACTAGAATTTTCAACTATCACATTTCAAATATGTAAAAGTTAATTTCAAAAGACTTAGAGTAAATAATTTTTCAAGTGTTACCATTTTATATCCCACAATTTGAGGCATATTAATTAAAATGATGACAGGAAATGTAAGACACACATAGACTACTGAATTTAAAACATTAATTTATGAAATCCTTTCATTTTAATAGAAGAAGTTAATGAATTAAAGATGGATCATTAACACAAAGAAAATGGGGAATCTTAAACAGTCCTTTATTTGTGTTCAAGTGATGTCCTCACTGAAGTCTTGTGATGACCTCTGGAAATAACAGGAATTGTTAAGAAATTTATCCCCAGATTTAGTATGTAAATAGAGTATTTCTTGGTGAGACTCATATTAATTAGGAAAAGCAAGACTGAGCATAACCCACTCCAAGGAGCCACAGCTGCAGAGAACGAGCACTCAGGTAAATCCAGCAGAGTCGTGGGCAGCAAGAGACCGACACCGTGCTTTGCTTTGCCTGAGACGCAGGATGGCCCACAGAGAGGATGTGACCATGGGTGACAAGCCATGCAGGCTGCTCTGCCTCTGCACAGTGCCTCTGTCTCCCTCCCTCCTGGTTTCCCTTCCTCTCGTGCGGAGATGCAGACAGTCTCCATGGGAACCAGCACCTTCCCCCTGCCAGGGCAGAGAGCCAGGGTCGCTGGCTCTGTGGCTGTGTGGGGACCACTGCAAGGGACAGGAATAAGAAGGGCTCCCTTCCAATACCCACTGGGGGTTTTTCCAGCCCAATCTTGGTAAATCAAGTTCTTCAAATAGGAATACTAAAAGTACTGGGAGCTGTTAATTTTTCAGCTGGAATAAGATTAACCAGCTACCTCACCTAGCTTTAGGAAGTAAAGGTCAGTGCTTGACTTAGCAATGACCTTCCTTCCCCACTTCAATCTACTCTGGAAGATTGCATGGCGGGACACACATGTATTTCTTTCTGAGCAAACCATTTTATCCAGTGGAGTCATTAAGAATATAACCATGGGAACTGAAGTTCTTGCCCAGAAAATGCTTGACATAAATACAGAGAGGGAGGGGAATGACCTGGGGTTTTTCCCATTGATTTCAAGTGAGAAGAAAACACTTAGTGTGATGATATCAATTAAAGGAAGACAGATGGAAAAGTTGTCCTTGTCAGAGTCTGCTTCCTTGGGTTGAATACCTAATTGTTTTGCATACAGCTACTGTTTGCTTCTTATCACTTCTTCACACATCTACCTACAAAAGTGCATCCTCTTATGGTAGGCATCCAGTGCTCCTGGAGGCGGTCCTCAAGTTAAATTCTGTAATCCTGGAGAATTGCAGGATGGTTTTCCGGTAGAACACCCTGAACAGCAGTGTATGAAAGCACTGATTTACAATCACAAGACTTTGCACGAGGTAAAGATGCAATCTTCAAGTGTAAGGTATTGCTTTTGCAGCATATCAGTCCTGAGATCACACCACAAAAAGCTTTAATATCAACAAAACTCTTTAAAAACAAACTTACTGTGTATTCATCTGCTTTGCAGTGATACTGACTTTCAATAGGTCTCATGATTATAAGCAAAGTTTTTTTAGCATGGTCGCACCAGACACCAAAGCTTTTTTAAAAATCTCAACTATTTCTATTCAGGTTGGGGTCCCCTTTTCACTTGCCATGACAAGTGATATTTATTTAATTAATCTAAGCTTCCAGTCAAACTGTGCTTAATTAATACTGTAACTGACATTTCTGACTTTAAATACCTCAGAATAAAGCACAAAAGGTCACAATATTCCAGTTCTGTATTCTACCATTTTTTTTTCATAATAGCCTTTATGATATATTAGGTAGGAGATTTTTCTCTCCAGTATCCATAAACAAGAATTGCAAAAACCTCTATATTGTGCTGAAGCTTTTGTGCTGTTGAAGTTCTACATGGAGAGAAGGAAGACAAGAAAATAAAATAACAGAAATGAAACAACAACTAACAACAGTTTCTATCTCTGGCATAAAATATTAAATTTGCTAGCAAAATAAACACATATTTGACGTACATAGAAAATTTGAACAATGTATTTCAGTTTTTTACATTCTTTCTTGGAAATACCTTCTTAGTAATGTGATTCTTCATTAATAACACTAAATCAGAGTTAGTTGTGAGTTACAATGTCGTAAATTTTTAAATATTGTGGTGAAGACAATTTATTTCTACAAAGGTACAAAATAAAAATCACTAAGAACTTCATTGACTGGTAACACTTTGCCTGAATTTATAAGTAGAAGAGTGCAGAGTTACAAACATCTCATACAAGAGTTCAGTCGTGAGAGATGTTCAATAGCCAGAGCAGTGTGTGACTGTCCAAAACAATCTATGCCTTTTCTGGACCATCCTGTTAAGCACTTGGCCCTGGTTCCAGGCTGGTCCTTGGCAGGATGCTCAGAAGAACTGACTGGCCCTAGGCATGCAAGGGTGTGCCTACAAACTTGTGTTTCCCCTCCTGCTCAGCAGGTGAGGCAGGCCTGCAGTCTCCATTAACATCCCCAAAAGCACCCAAAGCTCCTTTTCAGTGGATTCATAAAACTGCAAGGCAAATGACAAAGATGCAGGAGCACAGGTTGCAGAAGGATTGAGTTTAGAAAAGGGAATGTCAATTGAGCATAGCCAAATGTCCACTCATCCTGTATCTCCATGTCAAGTTTGAGGGTAAAGGCACTAATCTCTTTAATTACCAACCATGCTATCAATGAAGCACTTGAAAAGATCACTATGTCCTGGTAACTGAGCTGCAGTACAGCAAAATTTTTCTCTTTTCCCTTGGATAAAGGGGAGATTGTGGCAGATTGAAGGAGGTCCTGACACTTGCTAAGGTTCTTTTCTGAAAGCACTAGCTTTTGTCTGGAGGCTAAAACCTTCATCCTGTAGAGAGTGAAATGAAACCTCCTGAAGGCTGATGGTTCTTCTGCACAGTCCTTGCAGGATGGCAGTAACACCTTGTTTTCCTTCTGTCAAAACAACCTGCTGTGACCCATATTCAATGCACATCTCACAGGACCACCCCAGATGCAGCATTTCCTCTACCAATGGTTACAGCCTCTGACTCAGTCGATGATACAGAAAGCTTTAAATGCTTGCAAGCAAATTACTTTAAGTACTTTGTGCTGCTAGTGGCAGCATGAGGTACCTGAGAGCAGATTTATCTGAGCCATGCCTAGTCAGACTTTTGTCTCCAAGTGCAACACAAGCTCTAGTGGGGCGAAGGAAATGCTGGGACTGCAAGCACGAAAGCATTAGCTTCAGTCTGCAATGGCTCACTTCCCCTGTTCCATTCTTCTTCAAATGGCTTAGTGGAGATAATTGCTACTTGCAGTCACTCTCCCTTGTAAACCCATTTTCCTACAGTCTGTAGCATCCTGTTTCTTTCAGTGTTTGCAAAGATGCTTGTCAGTGGAAAAAAAGCCCAACCCTGGTATATTACTTGCCACACACCCAAGTGGCACAGAAGACACACACACTGTCAAAAAATAGCTGTGTCAGTGAACAGTTCCCAGTCAATCAAACACAAGTGGTAGTCTTTGCCTGGCAATGCTGACTACATGTATTTGCTCTCATTAGTCCATGATATTTTGCTGTTGTTTTCACACTGTGAAAATTGCTGTACAAATCCACAGTGGGTCTTCCATCTGGAAATAATATATACTGCTATGAGTTTCTTGAGAGGAGCAATCATTTGTATTTTAGTCACACTGTGTCATTCTAAAGCAAGCAACATGATCTGAGATGTTGTTTACACTATATGACATAATAGAAATAAACCTGGCATGGTATAGTTTTATGCTGATCTGGAAAAAAAATGATACCCAATAGTACGTGATAGCCACCAACTATGGAACAAAGGGTGGACAAATGGGTAAAAGACAGATATTTGTACAAAAATTATATTTGAAAACTCTTCCCTCTTTTTGCAATTGATTTTACAGTAGCTTACCATCATAGACAGAGAATTTTTTCCACTGCAGATGATTTTGTTGAAGACTTTTAAAGGTACTATCAATTTCAGCTTAGCTGTGTTTTCTCTGGCTGGCCTTTCACCTGAGCTCATCAAATAAGACAGAGGAATCCACAGCATGAACGAGAAAGAAGGAAAGTAGACAAAATGGTTTGGCAGATTATGGCAATGATGTTTTGGAAAATAGCTTTTTTTCTAGACCTTCTGTGGAAATTATTCTATACACTGATATAGAATATATAACTGATGCCAGGGAAAGGGTAGTGTGACCCTTTTTTTGTTGATTCCATCTTCTGGATGAGACATCACTTAGCACTGCTAAAACCTGATTCTTGGCAGTTCTTTCCTGAATAATACTATTTTTTTTAGCAGAGTTCAAGGTTAGGTGGGAAGCAAAATATATAATTAAAGGACTCTTTGGCTTCTACTAGGTTCAGTTTTATATCTGATCCTCTTTTATTTCCTACTCCTTGGTAGTGCTGCTGCAGATGTGTGGGGTGAGATCAAGCCCGCAGTGAGTTTCAGTGTCTGTGTGTGCACTGGGGGTTTGAGCTCTTGCTACAACAAAAGAAGCTCTTGTCAGCAGCTGATGGGAGGCAGCAAATGGTGCAGGTGGGGTCTATGGAAAAGGACTTGCATCACCTCCTGGGCTCTGCTTCTTAGATCCTTAGATAAAGCACTGAGCATGCAGGCAAACACCCATGTAGGCATCATGTTTTGGTACCACTGGTCCTCCTCATGTCTGGATGCTCAGGAGGGAGTGAACTAGTCAGAAATTCCCAGAGGTACTGTGTTCTGTCTATTTCTGACCTTGCTGCAGTCAGCTAGAAAACTGAATGTCCACTAATTGTCCAGACTCTTCTACAGCCATGGGGAAAGAGTTAATTGCAGGCAGGGAAGCAGTTTGGCATTATGACACTTCTGCTTTGGTGTAGTCAATCACATCTTGGAGGGATTCATCCCTTTTCATCATCTCTAGAAGCATTTCTGGGCAAGCAGCTTTTGCTCTATGCTGGAACTACAAGGTACCACAGTGAAACTCGCCCTGTGCCAGCATCTCTGAGGCAATAAACTGACCACAGCCTCAAGAACCTCAGTGTAGCTGGTGGCAGAAGTATCAGTTCAGTGTAAGGAGACCTTTTAAATTTCAAAGCCAACCGAGATGTGTCCGTGGGCTGTCGGAAACATGTCATTGTACTCATTTCTTGCTGATGGCTGTGTCAGAGGCCAATGATTAGAGGCATCACCCCAGGGAACCAGCCTCACACAGGGGGGCTGAGGCTGCAAGCAGCACCAAGGCCTGTGCTTTGATTTTGGCAGATAAAGCTCCAGATTGCTGAGGGTAACCTATGCACAGTGGACAAGGCAGCACCTGAATGAAAGATCCACCACATATAAAAGAACTTCTAATATAAAAACATGATAGGGATTACAGCTAATATCTAATTAGTTGCTGACACCAATTCACTCTGAAGTCACATCAGTGGCCATGCTTATGTCAGAAGATCATGCTTTATGATCTGAATGTGGCCACTGCTCCTCTCTGACCTGAGCAGAGCTCAGAGATCACAGCCAGCAAGCGTGGCAGCGTTTGTTCTCCACAAGATGCTTCTACCTGCAACTCAGAAGACCCATTTTGCTATTTTCACAAAATGATAGATGTATGCAGGGGCTACTGAGACAAGGGGAATGAGAAAGGTTTCTTATATCAGTTCTCTTTATACAGATGTTGACACAATGTAAATTGATAATAGTCCTTCATACAGAACACACTGATCAGTATATGAAACATAATTTGATTCTTCTGAAATACTGGATGTACCTATGTCTAAAAAGAGAAATTGTACAGACAGATATGCCTGCTAGATGCATAATATTGCAGCTTTGAGACCTGTGGTTGTGTTAGCTGTATTTACTGCCTGCAAGAAGTCTTTCCCATTAAGTATATTCATTGCATCTTACTTGAGCCAACATTGCTCAATATTCATTAGCCTACAAATTAAATGTGAAGAATTAAAATTGGATAATCTCACTATTTTGCCATCTGTTCCTCAACTTGAAAGTAACAGAATATCAAGCTGTTTTGTGAAGTTTTTCCTCAAATATTCATTACAGACAACAAACCACAATAGAACCTCAGGCACAAAAATTTCAGGACTGTGTCCAAAATCAGACAGGTTTATTGAAAAAGCTTTGGAACCATTGTAAATTCAGCAAGAAAACAAATTGTTTTCTTCTAAACCCAACTGGAGCTACAGCTAGGAGTCTGCATGGTACTGCCAAAACTGGCCACCAGAGACTGGAGGCTTTGCTCCTGCCAAACCCCTGGGGGTTTGTGGGACCGAGAGCAGTGGCAGGATCTCTTTTTTTTCCACCGACACAATGAGTGCTAGCAAATTGGAAAAGGTGGTAATATAACATTAAGGTTCTTCATCAATCTGCATGGGGGAAAATCAGCAGTCTAGCATTAGAATTCTTGAGTGGTTCCTTTGTTAACACAGTGAAACTAGAGCGATTCTTTCTGAACATTTTGATAGATAAAAGTTTTCCTGAAGTTCCTTGTAAAAATTTGGTTTAAAACTGAAGATACCCACCCAAGAGTAATCTTGGTTACCTCAATTAAAAAAACAAAAATTGTTTTTTAATAACTTTAAGAACTATTTCCAAACTTCTGA
Source organism: Molothrus aeneus (assembly GCF_037042795.1). NCBI lineage: Eukaryota > Metazoa > Chordata > Aves > Passeriformes > Icteridae > Molothrus > Molothrus aeneus. The sequence goes on along the minus strand of NC_089646.1, from coordinate 133,855,790 downwards.
ACTTCTGAACTTCAGTAAAAGCAGATGACGCTAATATTTGGCATCACCTCATATTCCCAGAAATTGGAGAAATGGCTAAGGAAAAGGCATGCTGCCTTTCTGTAGCAATTATCCAAAGGGATAATTAAAATGCAGGTAAAGTTAAAATACAGATAAAAAATTTCTTATTAAAAAAGGTAAACCAGGACATCAGTGTCATATGACACTATCCCTAGAGATCCATTTTCTGATGGGAAATTCAGCTCTGAACAGAGGGCCAATAAAAGTCTAATTTTAGTGTAGAAATCTTTTTTTTTTTCCAGACACAGAGTGAATCAAGGCTAAAGGGGCATAGAGGTCATCTCTGTATTCTCCTTTTTGAGCTGCCATAGCTGTAGATCTGATTACTGCTGTAAAGGATCACCTTTGATAATTATAGTAAAGGATCAACTTTGCTGAGGGGCAAATTTCATCCTAATGTAGAGGTTAAAGGCCTTGTTCCTGTGATACAAAAAGGTACAAGATGACTGCAAGGAAAGGTTAGCAACCCCTATTAAAACAAATAGACTATGCTGGGTACTTGGAATTCCCAATGACTTTTGTTACTTTTTTTATGACTTGCGTTACAGCAGGATTCACTTTTTGATCTCTGCAAAATCCTCTTCTGAAGTCTATAAAATCTTTAGTATCATGATGACCACCAAAGATTAACTGCAGTGAAGCTGTGATGGAGAAACCTCAATTACTGGGAAGCACCTGGATAGGAAAGGTTATCAGGAACATCCAAGGGAAAGAATATATGACACTGAGCAGTTATAAAATATCATTCCAGTGGTTTTTGTCACAATCACATGCTTGGGTTGTGAATCTCTGCCTGGGTTCCCTATTGGCATCTGCCTTTGCCTACACACCCCTTCAAAGGCAATCAATCCTTGTATGGCTGCTAATTGCTGATTACATTCATGTACAGATTCATCATCTCCTCTTCTCCAAAGAAACTTACCCATGATGTGTTCTTATATTATCTTCTGATGGTTACAAGAAATTTTGTGCCATACTGCAGATTTCCTTTAAAGACCCTGTCTGTATTAGTTTAAAGTAATTTTAAATCATGTCTGATTGATACTTAAATGATAGTGCAAAGATTAAGAATGGACATTGGTGTCTTAAGTTCAGTAGAAGCTCCATTAAATGATTTACAAGGCAAGAAGCTTGTTCTTAATATATCCCTGTAGTCTGAAGGTCTATTACACTCTGAAATCTCAGGCAACTTAGAACAAAGCCAAACCAAACTGTACAGCACCTAATTGCACCTCAAGGCATTTTTTAAAAGGTTACAGCTGGAGTAGGACAGGAACTGAAAGATCTGATGAGATTCCTACTCTTCCCCATGCTCCATGGGGATCACAGGTGCTGGAGCTGAACTTTGAAAGTGGAGCTGTAAACTGTTGTGCTTCTTATGTGTTACACAACAACAACAGAAGGATAAAATATCCAGGGTGGGAAAGGGATACAAATAAACTTTTTCACTGGTACTTTTCAAATTCTGGGCTAAGACACATCAGTACATTGCCGTATTCTGATTGTTTCTAAAACAAGACAAGGAAGCTTATGTGAGGGAGTACAAATTATTTGAAGCACACACTGTGTTCTGACGTGTTTTTTAACCTTGTGAGGTGATCAGTGACCACCAGGCACTTCCTGGGGCAGGATCATGAGTAATGCTATAAGGTAGGTGGCTTCTGTGAGGAAAGGGTCATTTAAAATTGTAGTTTGTGGTGTGCAGGGGACTGTATATATGTATGCATGCCTGTGAGTCCATGACTGCCTACATGGGGAATTTGACCCCTTGGGAGCTTTACTTGGCTCCAAGCATCATCATCCTATGCAGCAGCAGGTGCCAAAGCAGTTATCCCTTCTTTAGCATAGCTGAGATATCACAGAGTGTTCAGCTGTAAATATGGCAGCACAGGTGCAGCCACGTGGTCTGTGCAGGTGTTCCTTCAAGGGAAAGTGAAAACTGCAGAGGAGAGACAGCAGCAATGCCCCAGGGAAAAGCACATGTGAGTTGTATTACTGGTCTGGCAAAGATTTGTTCACCTGACACCCTGAATCCTTTGCCTTGTGAGGGTTTGATGAAGCCAACACAAACATGGGGGATTTTATCCACATGCTTTTGCTACACTATCAAAAACAGAGTAAGGTACAGCACCTCAGAGTTCTTAATGAGGTCCAAGGACTCTCCGAGCTCTTAACTGAGGAGGTGCAGGAAACAGTTACAGAATCTCAGAAATTACAATTTCCCCACACCACTTGGCATTTAAGATCAATAAACACAAATGTCCAGTTTAATGTTTCTTGTTGGTACCTTTCAGCTCTGTTCATGTTTGATATTGCCAGGCTGGCCCCAAAGGTTCCCTCTACAGCCCTCTCAAATTCTTTGCCAGACAAGATGAATAGCTGTGTGAACAACCTGCAGAGCTGTGGAAAGGTAATCAATGCCTGCCTCATTCTCCAAATGCTTTATGTGCTTTCACAGGTAGTGTGAAAGTCAATATCCAAACAGGGGACCATTGAAACGCATTGTCGTGCCCTTCTGAGCAATTGTTTTGGTTTGCAGATGGCTTTTTCTTGCCCTGATTTTTATGGCAAAGCAAGCTGTGTACTGCTAGTCTCTGTCCAGATGGCATGATGCATCGCATTTCTTATATGCCCCTGTGGCTACATGTAGAGAAAACAGCCATTAAAAAGCAACCAAATCAAGGGGAAGATGTTGGTAAATGAAAAGACACAAGCCTCAGTAGTTTAGGTGAGATGCCTGGATTTTAGTGGTGGAGAAATAGGAGACAAATTACTGACAATTAAATTCCTATTACTTAACTTTAGTCCTCCAAAAACATCTGGTCTAAACTATTTATTTGGAATGCAGCCTCAGTTAATGAGAGAGACACACCTCCTCAAAATGTGATCTGTGCCTTCATCACAGAACATGTCTCAGTCCAGAGAGAATGTACCCATCCTTCCATATAGCTGCAGGCATCTTTAAACAGCTGCCAGACTTCTACCAGGACCCAGTCACTATGGGAAGAGCATGGACACACAGATTTAGTGCCATAATCTCTAAAGATGATGCAGCTTAAGCTTCATTTCCAAGGATGACTCAGGTAGCAAGCAGCATCATGGCATTGTAAATCAAGGAACTAAGGCTACAATATGCCTGTTGCCTCTGAAAGTGGGATGCAAGCTCCTAAATTGCTTTATCCTTTGGGAAATCACAATTGCTTCTGAAAGACTTTGAAATTAATTATCCTTACACTATATTGCAGCAGCTTCAAACACTATGTTAAATAATCTGATAATTTGAGAAGTTAACTGAAGGGTGAGGTTTTGTTTTAACATCAACAAGGAATATATATCCTCATCAAAACAATTTCATACTTTTCAGGTAAATCTCTCAGTAGACAATCAAGTTATTCCTCATAATTTAATTTTAATGGAATAAAATGCCATTTAAAAGGTGATGCTGTGTGTTATGAAGCACTTTCTTCCCCTTGCGATCTGTGGAATAGGATGGTACTCTTATCTCCTCCACTCCCCCACATCAGGAGCTCTGTGCTCTACAGCACTGATTTTGAACTGTGCAAATCTGCATGCAGGTCTATGGAGTCACACCCAGACAGAGGTTTGTGCAGCCCATTTCAGGATCTTTCTGTTTCTAAAGACATGGCAGGAATGTTTTAGAGAGAAACTTGAGCTTACATCCTTTATGAACAAACCTAAAGAATCTTATAGTTACATAAACCCTAGCAAGAAATGTTCAAGAACATTTGATTGTTACAAGATGTTTTCAGGTTCACATCTCAAGGTTTGCCAAGGTGTTTGTGGTTCGTGTTTTAATTTAGTAGCACCGTACAGTAAGTGCTTTCAGCAGCTGCTTACCGTGAAAGAACATCTAGAGTGTTGTACAAGGTCTAGATGTTGCATATCTTTCTGCACTTGCAGAATTAAAATCCTGAAATCATTTCAGAAACTAAAATAAGATCTATAATCAGAGACGAAAAAGAATGGGAGAATGGAGGAGTGGGGAGTGTAGAAGGTACAAAAACAAAGGGAGAAATATTCTGATTAGATGGGCTTGAATAGGGATTTAGTTGAAAATCATACATAATATTGAATACAAGTGGAAATGAAAAAAGGCCAGGAGAAAGGAAGGAAACAGTAAGAACAACAATTGCACTATCACATTCTCTACCCACAATGTATTATATGGACAACAGAGAAAGGACCCAGGAAAACAGTGGAAGTGCTTGATTGTGTCAAAATAGGTAATCAAAGATCAGTGGAAATACTATATCCCAACATTAAACCTGCTCCTAGTTCTTGGGAGATTGAATTCTTCATAAAGGATTAGGAATAAGGCAAAAAGAGTTTGTATATAAAAGTGTGGAGAACATGCAAAGACTCTCCAAGGATACAGATGTGAGCAAACCTAGTGAGTAGACTTTCTTACAGATGCAGAGAAAAATAATCCTCCAAGTAGCAAAGATCAAAAATTTACAAGGAAAGACAGCACCAAGTATGTGCAAAATGCACAAGCACAAACTAGGAAATTATAACTAAAGAAAGATTTTTGGGGGAAGACAAAAACCACTTCTGATCATTAATTCTCAATATATTGAGTCATTTACAATAGCTATGGCTAGGGAAGTCATTATGTCAAAGTACAGAGACAAGAAAAGCCAAGAGAAAATGTACCAAGAAAACAAGCAGTGACTCACAGGAAGAACTTCAAAATAATTTTATGATAACTAAAAGTACATGATTGGTAAGGCCAAGTTGGCATTAGGTACAAACACAAAGCAACAGCAGCTACACAAAAGCAAATGTACAATGTAGGCTACAGTACATGAGTGAGCACACAAAGCTTCACCAAATCAGCATCAAATTCAGTGATAGCATGGTCACTGCAGTGCTAGCCACAGCACAACAAGGGAAAGGATGCAGACTGGATGATTAGACATCAAAGCCACTCAGAAATTTTGTCTTTCACCTAAAACAAATATCATGTGCCCATAGGTACCGAACCTGGATGAACTGCTCCCACCACTGACAGATTTGTCCATCCATCCAGAAGGGCAGGCTAAGAGGCACTATGTGGCACCATGGCACTGCTGTTGTCACATGAATTCATTTGGAAATTCAGGCAAGCTGAGGAAAGAAAACTGTTTATGAAGATACTATTTCACTATATCTGAGAACCCAGCTTTTAGGATAAAATAATGTAACTTGGAAGAAGAAATTATACACTCCCTGCCTTACATGTCTCATTACTCTCCCCATACTTGAACCTAATCAGCACCTAAAATGTATTTAGAAAGATTAAACTTATTTTTCCTTTTCTTTTAACCTTTTAATTCATGCTGATAACTTATGTGGGAAAACACTTCACTGTTCCTGTTATCCCAAAACCATTACATTCAAGAGATGATAAAATAGTAAGAAGAGGCAAGCAGAGACAAAATCTGTGTGTTTTGTGGGCCTAAGTGAAAGTTCATCTCTAAAAATGCCACATTAACAATTTCTTTTTCTCTATTTGATCCCCTTTGTGGCAGTGCTGAAACACTGACAGCTGACATGAATTCGAAGGCAGCTGAAGTGACCACTGCCTTGGGTCAGCTGAGCTGGCCCCAGCAGTGGATCAATGCTAGTGTGATAATTTGTTTGGCTTAAATAGCTGTAATTTTAAAGTAATTGAGATTTGAACTATATCTGACTTAAGGCCCCAGTCTGGAATGTTCTTTTCAATGTCCCCCTCCCCACAAAAACCACAAAAATCAACCAAAAAAACTTACATTCTCATTATCAAAAATATTGTATAAAAGAAGAGGAAGACAGAAGATGACTGATATACGAATAGACTCAAGAAGAAAACTCAAAAAAGAAAAAAAAGGCTATTACAGACACAGAGAAGTAGTAAGTTTTCTGAAGGAAGCTCATTAAGACACTTTCCATATGCTATATTTCCGTCTTCTCCTGCTTAAAATGTTGCAGGGTTTTTATTTCACTTATGAGATGGATTGAGCAGTTCTGGTTTGAGTCACACTCCTTTCTCTCTTCCCTTTTCACAAAACAATTTATTCATGGTTACCATGGAAATGATTTCATCTTTCCAATAGAAGGATTCCAGCCCTGCAGTCTTGGTTTTGTCAATATAGTATCCAACCCCTAACATCCTTACTTTTTTAATGCCACTGTTAGATGAGACTATTTACCTATATCAAGAAAAACAAATCTTTCAAAGCATTTAACCAATTAAGGATGCTGGTAGTCCGTCATTTCATAACTCTGTGCTGCAAATAAAAGACCCACAGTTGTGACCTCCACTATTTATTCAGGCTTCTCACGAGGCTCCGTCTTATAAGTCAGTTCTGTCCTTCCTGGAACAGGTAATGGACAGACATTGATTTAACACAAAGCTTCCCTTTTTTTTTTTTTTTTCCTTTTTTTAATTTTTCCTTTTCTCCCCAACTTTATGGGTGTGTTTCTTCATACCTTCTGGATGGGCTTTTAGAAGGAAACAGAACTGGCATTCATCAGTTTGTATCTCTCCCTTTATGCTGCTGTTACTGACAGACTTGCCAGGGGGAAGATATACTCTAATCCTACTTTGAGTTTAAATGGGGTTTTCTGTTTCATAATGCAGATGAATGGGCACACAGAAAACTCTGAAACCAGCTGACAGAAAGCAGGAGCAGCACAGACACCCATAACATGTACACACAGACACAAATAATCAGTGCTGCGTAAAAGAGGCATCATTTCCTCACAATTTGCTCTGCTTCAGTTGTGACCCCTTTGCAAAACACAAGCTCCAAACACCATTCTTGTGGGGAAAAAAAAAAAAAAAGAAAAAATAAATCAGTTTCTCCTTTCATATTTCTCAGCAGATTTTAAGAGTCTATTTGGGACTAAGTAAAGGGTGAGTAAGTAAAAAGTTCAATCTGATATTGTTGATTTCTTTGCAAGAATTGTCTACCTGACAGCTAAATAGGAGATTTCTCTTTAAAACACAATAAACTTTGAGCACCTTTATGAAAATGTTCTGCATTGTCTTTGTGCTTCAGGCAGAAGTCTCTTGGTCCTCAGCGTGAGGCAGTAGCACACAGCAGTCAGAGCAGCTGGGGTGCCATTCTCCATTTAAAACCACATTTCAAAGCCAACTCAGCACTTCCTTAAGTTTCCAGCCAACCTTGCTCAACTTTCTGATGTGTTTTGTTCAAAGATTAACTTCTGTATGAAGGACATCCATCTTTCATTAAAAATATCCTCATTGCTCTTCCTTCTGAACACAGGTATAGTATGAGATGAAATGGCTTCAAGATGCATTGAGGAACATTTATATTGGATATTTGGAAAATTTTCTTCAGGGAAAGGGTTGTCAAGTACTGGAACAGGCTGCCCAGGGAAGTGGGGGAGTTGCCATCCCCTGGAGATATTTGAAAGCCACGTAAGTGTGAGGCTTGGGTACAGGGTTTGGTGGTGGACTTGGCCGTGTGGCGTTAATGGCTGGACTTGAAAGGTCTTTTCCAACCTCAATAATCCTAAGTTTCTAAAAATTTCTTTTAAGAGTAACCTCTTCAGAAAGGGATAAATTACCTCATTGATTGAATACTTAAAATTAGCAAGGCAGAGCTGAAGAGTGTGAATGAATGTGTCGTTTTGGGGCTCTTTGTGCATGGCATGTCATAATATTACATTAAATTTTCAGATATCTTGTTGCCTTCCATGGCAAAAAATAGATAGTGAGAGAAGAGGGGAAGCCATCAAAGATAAGAAATGTCTGGACAAAAAGACTATCTGTTCCAAGATACTGTACATTTCAATTATGTCATTCCCATTTTTTCAGGCTCAGTGTGAGACGGCTGGTGAAACACAATGTGGGGGTGTGCTGAGCTCTGGCTTGACTGCCTCTGCCAGTGGCAATGATGAGGATATAATAAATGGAGCTGGTAGCTCCAGTGGTAATAATGGTGACCCTGTTGCTTCCTGTTGTATTTTTAGCTGCTTAAAATTTTGCAGACTGTTAATAGTTTGGACGGAAGTTTTCCATGCTGTCTTTTTGCTTCAAAATGACCTTCTTCTTTAAAATTTCACCTGACATAGTCTGGCTATTTCTGATGGAGAAGCTTCCTGTTTGGTGGCTAACGCACAACAAAATACAAACCTGGGGAGAGTGGATAATGGACCAGGTGAGTGTGCTGCCTGGATAATGGACCAGGTGAGTGTGCTGCCATGCAGTGAGACCTGGACAAGTGGAGAAATGGGCTGACAGAAATCTTGTGAAGTTCAGCAAAAGGAAATGCTAAGTCCTGCATCAGGGGAGAAGTAACCCCAGGCACCTGGACAGGCAGAGCAATGACTGCCAGGGAAGCAGCTCTGAAAGAAGGACCTGGGGTCGGGGTAGACAAGGAACTGACCTTGAGCTGGTGAATCCCTGTGGCAAAGACAGCTAACACCAGCCTGCACTGCATTAAAAAGTGCATTGCCAGCATGTGGGAAGAGCTGGTTCTTCTCTCAGTGTTCAACACTGAGGAGAGACATCTGGAGTGCCAGGTCTGGTCTGGCCCTGAAGAGAGACTGGACATGGACTTGAGAAGAGACATGGTCTTACTGAAGTGAGGCCAAAGAAAGGCCACTAAGATGATTAAGGGAGTATCTTGCATACAAAAATAAGCTGAGAAAGCTGAGACTGTTCAGGTTGAAAAAGAGGAGGCTCATGGACCTTCTCCATGTGAATACGTACCTGATTGGAGGTAATGAAGAAGAAGGAGTCAAGCTGTTCTAGCTAGTGCCCACTGACAGGAGAAGAAACTGATGGGCACAAAACTGAAACAGGAAGCTCTCTCTGAACACATGAAAACATTTATTTAGTGTGAAAGATGTTGTGGAGGCTCAATTCATGATGATATTCTGAATGCAAATGGACATGGCTTTGGACAAATTTCTCTAGCTGATTCTGCTTGAGTATGGGGTTTGAACAAGATATTGTGAATGAAGAAACCTTACCAGTGCTTAACAGATCATTTCTAGCTTTGGAAAAGGAATTTAAAAAGTCTTTATAGCAAGACCCTTCTGCTGTCATTTATTTTCCTGTTTCCACCACAACATTTCTAAATTCACAACATTTTCATGTTATTAAATTTATGAGGCATCAATAGAGCATGACTGAAATTTGATCAGGGTGCAGCACCTCCTGTAAGGAGCACAGGCCATCTCTGAGCCTTGGGTCCTGTATAAAATTCACCCTATCCTTCCCTTTGCTGCTTGGAGCATTGTGGCACAAAGCTCAAACAGAGAGAACCACTCTTCTCTCAAGCTTGCAAGGCTCTAATTGCTGGTGCCACAGATGGGAAGAAGAGTGAGAAGCCTAACTTGACTACAGCAAAATGATGTATCCCTCACAGGGAAAAGATTGCCAAAGCAAGAGAATGAAATGGAAAAAAATCCAGTGCAGAGGAATTAGGCTGTTGTGCAAGGCTGTTACAAGCCTAGGAGTGTTTGAGGAGCATGGAACAGACTGTAACATATTGCAGATGTAGAGCAAAACCAAAGGACAAGGTCACACAAAACCTGAGTTGCTACATTTCTTGTGCATAATATAACTTAGCAACTAATTTCTGTAGTTTTCTGAAGTTAATGAATATGAATTTTATCATTTAGTTTTGAAGTTAGTGCATATCTTCTCCCATCCCCCATGTTTACATGTGAATTCTCCTCACCAGATGAACCCTCTTAAGATGCTTTGAAAAAAACAATCTTTATATAAAAAAGTGCTATAGGATCTTTTGAGATAAAATTCTCTAGAGTGTCCCATTCACATCCTCTTCCTTACTTTGTGGAAGTAACTAGTCTTTATATAATATTCATCCCTGATTACAGAGTGTAAGACTTTTTTCTGACTAAATAAATAGTGATGAAAGAAGGCTAGGTTTGGGTTTTCTGCTTTGATGCACAACAAACATGCAATTTTGCTACCGGTAGCAACAATCATCATGGAAAATGATTAGGCTTTTAAATGACTGGGCTTTTTGAAAAAAGCATAAACAGGAAGATGTGGGCTGTTTCTGGAGTTATAGTGACTGCATTAGAAGGGAAGAGGCAGCCTGAGTGATACTCCTACACCAATTTCCATGTGGACTCTACCAAATCAGAGGAATTCCTCTAAATTTATGAAGTTTGCAAAATTTCAATTGAGTGTAAAATTTCACTCTTACTTATTTTGAGGGCTAGAGTTGGATTTTATCAAACTAACTGATAACTCATGAAATTCTGAAAGGTTGTTTGCAATGTTGAGCAAGATTTTCATTTACTCTAATTCCTCTCATCTGTGTTTGTTTGCCTAATAATTTTGCATGTCTTTACATTCATTACAGTCCATTAAGGTAAACCTTTTAACAAATACTCAGTTTCGGCCACTTTCACCACTTTCCACTTGAACCTTATTCTTTTTCAAATGTCAAACTCTTCAAAGGTCTTGTCATGAAAGGTCACATTTCTATGATAATCATATCCAACAGTTCAGCTCTGGTCTGGAATGATAACTTATACAGAAATCTTCTTCCTTTCAAGAGGAATCTCAGAGAGAACTTTAAGGGTTTTTTGGGGTTTTTTGTTGGTTTTTTTTTTGTTTTTAATTTTTTTATTTAAAATTACAGTTTTCCCATCAGTTTTCAGTACTACACCTCTCAAAAAGCTAGTGTGTCTACTGGCCAATTTTTGCCTATGATTGTTTCCTGTGAAAAAATAATGGCCCAGAAGATGCAAAGGCATTTCCTTGTGCTTTGGTGGGGCACACTGCTCTCGCACTGTGTGGAGCAGATCACCACACCAGTGCTCACCCATGACCCATGTTAATGAAAGGGGTTCATCATGGCTGAAAAGACTGACTGAGGTGCTTAAGAAGGGACATACCCAACCACGTAATCTTGGACTGCTGTGCCTTAACTTTCATAAATGCTGTGACAACACGTCATGTATTTTATTTTATTTGTTATTTTTGCTGCTGTGCTGCCTGGTTCCTCGGGTGTGATTATACTCTGCAAATACACAGTGAAAAGATTCCTTGCCTAAAGGGCCTTCTAAGTTAAGACAAAAAAAAAAAAAACCCTGATCAGCAACAGATTACAAAAAACAGACACAGGGACAGTAGAAAACAATTGGTTAAAACAACTCAGAAAAAATGTTGTGGAAGTAATATGCTTGCAATTTTTTTATAGCCATATAGCAAATATGAGATTATGCATTCATGTGTATGAGCTTGTGCATTCACCTGGGGCTGAGATGGCTATTTAGGGAAACTGCTAATGATAGCTGTCAAGTAATAAAGACAGTTTTTAAAGTCCAGGTGAAACTGGAATAAATATGTTTATTGACTTAGCTGATATGTTTATTGACTTAGCTTCACAAATAAACCTGTGAGGAAATATATGAAACAAAATGGCACTTGATATTACATACTGCCTTATGCTATTCTCAGCTTTACTTTTTCACATGTATTTTTAAGCCTCATAGTGGTCCTTTTATTGTTTCATTCTTGCACTCTCTTCATGGCCCTGCACCCTGAAACTTCAATAGTGCTTTCAGGGTGAGTTCTCATGGGTCTCATGGGAAACAACTACCATTTTGCCCCTCTTTATCCTCACTCTTTACCTCTTGTTTTATAGGCCTTGAATCATATTGGAGAAAATTAAACAATTGAAGAAGAAAATAAAGATCATCAATTTAAATAATTAAACAATATTATCCAATAGTTAATGTGCACAGTAGCTAATATGCAAAATTTGCACCCTCTTAGTATACACCCCTCAGAGCTAATAGCACCAGAAGTGGGAACAATGAGGCAAACTAGGAGTGGCTCAGAATGAAAAGTGTGTAATGTTGGGGAATAACCATGACAAAAATCACCAGGTGTCCTGTCCTCTTCATCCTTACCACCTGCTGCACTGGACAGCCCTTGCCCCCCAAGAGGCAGTGTCCTCTGCTCTTCCTGGGTGGTCACAGGGAAGAAGTTTCCCTCTTCCCTTCTCTCTTTCACTCCTTCTATTTTACTTGAGTCTGAAATATCCTCTGCACTTTGATGTATAGGCTGATTATCTGACTGAAGTACCTCTAACACACACTCTGTTATCATAGCCTCTATATTTGAATCAACAAAACCAATTTCCATCTTTTCTATCTGATTTGTGGTGATCCTTTAAAATCCTCCCCTTTCAATGACTTGTTGAGAATAGCCTTATTTTTGCTTTTGGAAAATGCTGCCAATATCTGCATGGCATCAAAGTATGACAGTTGCAATTTATTTATCAGCACATTAGGTTTTAACCACAGCATGCCCTCTCATCACTCAAGAAAAAATTACAGGCTAGAGTCTTATAGCTCTATCATTTCTATGAATAATATATATAACTGAATTTAGTCAATCACTGGCTATTATTCTGTCACAGGAACATCAAAACAGAGGAGTTGAAAAGCAAACAAAAGAAGAAAAATGGTAGTCATAAGGTGAACTGTTCCAAGAGAGAAAGACAATCACAGGTGGAACATTCATTGGAAACTGGTTTTTAACCAGGCACTAGGAAAGTAATATGCCTTGTCAAGAGCTGATACAGAAAGAATATTGGAAAGCTAATGGACTTCTCCTGGAAGGCAGGTGAGTGAATAAGGCTATAGGCCTGTTTGGGAAGAACAGACTGATGGAGAACAGGCTGCAAAGGATGGTCCAGGCAGTTGGATTGGTCCCCACCTTCAGTTTAAGAAGTTTTCAGCATAAAATGCAGGCACATAGATCTTATTTAAAACTCTTGCAGACCTTTGAGCAAAGGAGAATTGTTTGAAGAAACTGTCTTGAATCATTCCACATGACTGAAAACCAAAACAACCCCTTCATCTTTCTAAGTAGTCCAGTTACAGGATTCTGTCTTCAGACAAGTAAAGGAAGCGAAGCCCACCACAGGGAGGATGCTCATGAAATGTGAGATACAGTTCACACTCAGAAATGTCTGAGCAACAAGGTAGGCATGTTTTTATTGCAGCAACTCAGGATATTTCATGGAAGTACTACGGTTATTGAGCTAACTTTATTGCCATGCTACTTCATAACCTGCAGTCCCTTCATTCTCATCTAACCCACGTGAGGTAGGGCTATAGGTTCATTTATCCTGTATTATAGGCTAAATAAGACTTAAGGCTCCCAGGGAAATAATCAGGGAGAGTTTCACAACTCGAGGACAAGCTGATAGGTAAGAAGCCAATGGAAAAGACTTCTTTGTCTTTTAATGAGGTTTGCATGGTCTCCAGAGCTTGCTTCAGCCTGAGAAGGAAAAGTATATTTTCAGTATTTTTTTCCTTGAGGAAAAAATCATGAAATATTACAATAACTGAGGCTTGAACAGAGATCATTTCAACCAAGAAATTTTCAAAAGCATCAAGGATGGAAAATCCGTCTTTAGACTCTAAAGGCCTTTATCAATGTATCTCTCTCTGCTTCATTATTTCATAACAAAGGTAGAAAGAATCTCTTTCTTCAAGATCTTAATAAATCAGTATCAGCCAACGAGTGTTGTACACTATCAAAACCCCTTTTTGTTCTGAAAACACTGAATTTAAGGAAATAGTAATAATGATGTTAGACAAACAAAAACACATGTACATTCATAAGAACATGGGTCAATATTTCTATTTCCCAAAGTATTCCTGGAGCTTTTATAGGCAGAAAGAGGTTTCAGTTTTCAAAAGTAAAAGACAAAGAACAAGCTGAACTGTTGGAAAAAACTTAGTGACTATAGAGTTCAACACAAACTTTTCTGCATAAAGTTTTTTGAAATGTAAAATTCTAAACAAGTAATGATGTTAAAATAAATTGAACTGTGAAACTGAGACATTGCTTTGTATCTCAAGTCAATCTCTCTCACTGTCTTAGTTTTTTTATTTTTACTTTTTTTGTTAATGTTTCAGCTCTTAATAATAATAAAAACTTAAGAAAATACGTTTTCCACTTGAAAAATTGTGAACTGTCAGAAGGATTTTAAAATTTTGGGATTCGTCCTTTTGAATCTAAATTCGGAGAATAGCATCAATCCAGAATTTTCCTGCATATAATCTTCATTTTCGGATGTTCGGGGTTAGCCTTTGAAGCAAGTGATAAAATAAAAAAAAAATCTCAAACTTTTAAGGCAAGTAGATTTTATCAGGGAAAAAAAAGAAATTGTAAATAATGTTTGGCTTTCCTCTAACAACCCTTTATTTTTTTAGTTTGAATTTTTGAGAACTATGCAATTATTTTGAGTCTGCTGTATTTTATGATGTGCAGTCACATTGAAATTATATAAAGGTCATTGCTTGTGATTGATGTTATCATTGTCCTTCTTAGGCTTATTACATATTTTGTGAGCAGGAAATCCTGATGCTGTCAAGTGAAGTGACTGCAGAATTTCTAGAGACGTATACTGCCATCCTCCTTAGGCAGAAAGTAAATAGTTTTTTCACTGTTTCACAATCTGATCAACATACCTACATTGAATAGGCTCCTTTTTTACCAAGACAGTGCCTTCTCTCTTGCCATAGTTCATAAATTCTGCAAATTTATATGAAAGCCTATAAGCATTGTGAAATTATTAATATGGCAAAAAGAAGCCATTGTTGGCCACTCTTCATAATGAAGGACAGAGTTTAGATTAATTCTGATGGTTGTGATCTATTTCCAGGCCAGCATAGAAACTGTTAGAATCCCTTTCTGCTATTTTGAATGGACACACTTTAAAATAGATATTTCAATGAAGCTACTTACTTTCTGGCTAATTTGAACCTCTTTATTTTGTAAAGCTGCAATATATATTTCAAAAAGCTTTCTTAGAAAAAGGATGTACAACCTTTCTTTAATTATTTGACATTGAATAAGAACATTTCTTTTCCTCTCCTTTAATGGCTCTAGAGGAAGATTTTTGTGTTTCAAGGACTTTTATGAGAATCAAGTGGTCAATTTTCAAGTTTTAATTCTTTTCCATTGTTCCTTAGTGACTAGAATTCTGGCAGCCTGGAGTTTAAAATCCAGTGCTCTGAGTTAGGTGCCTCAGCTCCTGAGCACTGTATAGGATAAATCAGCTGTAAGGATCTGGAATAAGGAGCTGCCAAGGATGAATGAATGTTACAGTCAGAATTTTTCCATTATACAAGGCTGAGTGGTTGAAATTTAGATGTAGAATGAAAGGAAATCTCTGTGATTATTGAATATCAGTTGGTTTTCAATGTAAAAGTAAGTGAGAGCAAGGAAAAGCCCTACCAGAACTATAACTCTCTGAAAGGGAGAATAACATGAGAATTATAAAAGAGCATTTCATCCTGAATCACAGATAATCACTTCCAGAACACAAAGAAAAGTCAGAAATAAGATGGCTTTTTTCCCCCCTACCAATTTATGACTTATTAACTCTGTATTTTTAGGAGCAGGTGTCTGTGAATCCTTTTAACTGATGCTGAAAACTCCAGAGCTCCACCTAAAGAAAAATGTATGAGAGGAACACATTTTAATAGACTTCAAAAGAAAATTGAAAACACAGAAAATTTGTAAAAAGGACTGTACAGTTTAATTAGTTGTGTTGGAGAATAATTTGAGCTATTTGACTTCTTAAAATGAAAACAAACTAGTTCAATATGAGACCAAAAATCCAAAGGAAATATAGAGGACCTCAACAAAACAAGTAATATTGACTTAATGATTTTACAAAGGTTACAGTTAGGTACCCTTCCAAAATAGTTCATAACTTTTCTATGACTTAGTTCCTGAAAAGGACTTGTTCAGCAATGCCTCAATGCACTGCTAGGAAAACAGCAGAAACACACTGCCAGGGATGAGGGAATAAGCATGCCTAAATGCCAAATTTGCAGAATTTATGAACTATGGCAAGAGAGAGGGCACTGTCTTGGTAAAAAAGGAGCCTATTCAATGTAGGTATGTTGATCAGATTGTGAAACAGTGAAAGAACCATTTACTTTCTGCCTAAGGAGGATGGCAGTGTAAGTGGAGGTGGGTGGAAAAAAAACAATTGTGTTGCAATTGACACAGACTACATCTCCCCTGGCAAGTAGCACAGACCAACATGGACCTGTTGAGGGAAACACTTTTTATGAAGGTGTTATGTGTTTCAAGAGGGTCTCCAACATGTTTCCCTGGGGTGTACATGCATTAGCAGCTCTAGTGAAATGGGTGGACACCTGGAGTTTGTCTTCCATTCTGATTTTAGCCAGATGGAATCCAGTTTCTGTCTTCCATGAATGCTCTGTGATGTGAAACATAAGATGGGAAGTATAAGACATGGTTATTGTAAAATGCCTAGTCCTGATCTAAACTAAAATGCTTATGTAGATACATCTAGAGTCCATCTGCACACAAGTAGATAAGAGATTGTCACTGTCTGGGCAGGACTCTGCTCCAAGGTGTGCACTATATTCTTGCCTCTTTGTGTTGGCCTGCCTTGGAGGAAGCCCTCAGCAAAAAAACTGCCAACTTTATTTTTCCTTCCTGCTATTGGAAGACAATAAAACTCTCTTCAGGGCTGCAAAACTAGTTGTACTGGACAATCTCGGAGCAAATACGCAGTTTGGGCACTATTTATTTGGAACCTAGAGGAAGGGCTGACTCTCTAGATTGTTCTTCATGTTGGCTGATAGTGTATGAATTGGTGGTTAGTGTGCAAACTGACACATGGCTCTTCAAAGTCAGAGAAAAATATTTTTTTCAATAGGCCACTGATTAGCTGCGGCTGAGTCAGAGGGGTATGAGTCACCACTCAAATGACAAGTGTAAATTTAGAGCCGAGGGGAAGGGAGGAGGCTTTTAAAAGCAAACACATTGTTTGAAACTGAAGAAATTGAAGCCAGGTCTCCGTCACAGGATTTTGCTGGCATACCATGTATTGTCTAGAGGTGTTAGAAAATCACCCACAGAGTTGACACTGGTCTATTGGCAAAATCCACAGTGAAGACACAGGGATGCTTAAGGAAGAGTGTTTGTCACAAAGCTGTTGCTGTGCAGGAGAAGGATATAGCTATGCTAGAGAACAGATACATGTCTTGGGATAAGATTGGGATTGATGCATATATAGGTGCTCCTGTTTCAAAAGGCCCCTCAGAAAGTGAAAATCCGTATGTCTAGTTTCAAGGTCCTGAATGGATTTAGTATGAGCTAGCTCTCAGCTGCATAGTGTGTGTTTGAAAACAAGAAGATCTAGGTGCTGGGGAACACTGTAGTCTCAGAATGGTAGTAAAGAGAATTGTTTAGACTGATGTTTTGGAGCTCCTTGTCTCAGTTTCCCACAAATATTGCTTTAGGTGCCAACATTCTCTAACATCGTTTCAAGAAAATAGGAGAAAAATGGTCTAGATAAAATAGTCAGAAGGTGGCTTTGCAGTAAAATATTCCAGAGTAAACATTAGTAGATCACACCAAATTGCCACAGCATGTCAAGTGAGATTTATCAGGGCACTCACCTGAATGCCAATGAATATTTTGATTAATGGGAAGGTTGATGGAACAGAATCTCTTACAAAGTGTGTAGACATCAAGGCACAAAGCAGACTGTAAACATTACTGAGGACAGGATTAGAATTCAAGATAATTACTTGAGACTGGAAAAAAAGGCTTTGAAAACAATAACAACAAAAAAACCCAACCTAAAAATCAATTAACAAAAAGGACCAATCCAGTGAAAGATAAAAGCAACTACTCAAATAAATATATATATATATATAAAGACCAAAAAAAGACAGAATACCTTGGAGTATTAAAGGCTGTTGTGGACCACAGACTGTATGACAGAACTAAAATGCCTGTTGTTATAAACAAAACAAATCACCATACCAAATGAACAGGACTGTCTTCTTCAGAACTTATGAAGCAATTAATCTTTTTGTCTCTATGTAGCTTGCGGCACTAAACTTTACCAGAGATGCAGGCACACTAAAAAGAATAACAGGAATACTGAGAGGTTCAAAAAATGTGATCTATCCACGAATGCAGAGGCAATTCAGGGGGGTTTTTGGAATAAAAAAGAAGTGTAGGAGAACATGATAAAAATTCACTATTGAAAATATAGTGAAAGGGTGGTGATCTATGACTTTTCATTTCCAGACAGTGAAAGAAAATAAAAATTAACTTTCTGAAGGACAGGATATAGTTTAGATATTATGGAGTGTATTCCTAACACAAAGATCAATAAGCATCAGTAAGCTACCTAAGTTGTGTCATCTTCATTACTGAAGGTTTTAAAGATAATCTCAGGAAATCTTTGCCAGGGAGAATAACAGGACTTTTAGTCCTCCTGAGAACAAGGACATGGATTAGCTTTCCTGTGAAAGTAACTTCCAACTTTGCTATAAAGAAAATTGACCTGATTCTTCCTGTAGGCAAGGAGCAAAACCACAAGGAGAAACAGGCACGGGTCCTAACAAGAGTATTTCCAGTTAAGTGAAAGAAAATATTTTCTCCCTGTGGACAATGTGCTGGAACAGGTTTCCCAAAGGGGCTGTAGAATCTCCAAGTTTGGAAGTATTCAAAGTTCTGCTGGACAAGGCCCTTGATGCTGCTTTAAGCCTGGGGTTAAACAAATGAGCCCCAGAGAGCCCAGAATAGAATGGAATTATGGGCTTCTGTGATACTGTGACTCTACTGCTAAACTTACCCATGAAAAGGGAGTGTCATATCACCCTGGGTGTAATATGTGGCTTTTAGTCTAGAGAAAGAAAACTGAAATTTACATATCTGCAGGCTGTCTGGGATTTCTTCTATAAAATAAGGTTAGTTATTTTCCATAATTACCTTCAATCTACATAAATGAAAACCAATCTGCATTAAATTATTGAAAACCAATCTGCATTAAAATATCTTTCATCTCCTCACCGATTCCCTCCCCTTTCTCTTTGGATAACAAAATTTATTAATATTTTTAATCAGAGAACAACACTGAAAAGAGCATTATCAAAAGCTGTCTTTGGGAAGTGACTTAACTGATTTGCCTTTGATCCCTGTCATCAAGTAATTAGCTGAAAATTTTCAATGTCAAAACGGCTGGGGAAAAAAATAAAAGAAATTACCTTTTATTCTATATTTTGGCAGAAATGTTAGCCCCACACTTGAACTGAAATTGACTACATTGCTATGAGGTAATTACAAAAGAAGGAACCTCTTTCACTATAACTTAGGTCTCTAGTGAGCAGGATTAGCTGTTTCCTTCATAGTTATTCTAAAATGTTCTTTGGACACATAACATGTTGTTTTCAATGAAGGCTGAGAATATTGCTGTCTATCAGCTAGAATAAAAATGAGCTCTTTGGTTTCGAAGGTTGCTTTAGACTTGTGTGAGGGTAGGTCCAGATGGCATTTGGTCCAGAGTGATTCAAGCAAAGCATTGGGTGAATTTCAGTTCTGACTACTTGCACAGCAGGTGATGGGTAGGTGGGCAGGCAGTCAGGCGTGACAGCAACAAGCTTCCAAATCTACCAGAAGGCCCTCTGCAGACTTTTGACCAATGAATTGAGAACAGCATCAGTCAGTTAGGAGGGTGGTCCATTTTCCCTTCACTGAATCCATAGAGAGCCAGTCAATCTTATGTAAGCGCTGTGTTCCAGCAAAATGAGGCTTTTAAAAGCCCCCAGGAACAGACACAGACATGCAGAGAACCAGTGATGTAAGAGACACTTGAAAGCAGGCTTTGAAAACTTTTAGGAAAAGAGTAGAGCAAGATGCCTGCATATGCAAATATATATTTTTATAAGCAGTTTGGAAATATCTGGTGGATCACAGCACAGAGGAACAGGAGGAATGTTCATAGAGACAAGAGGATTTCCATATAACAGTGAGTGGTACCAGAATTTCAGAGCAGAGGAAGGACAAGCTAAATGAATTAACTTGGATTTCCAGCAGTTCTCTGAGGACTGCTTGAAGAAGTTAAATAAGTCCTCTTCAGGTGGCCTCTTTCCCAGGAGAACTGCAGTCAGTGGTAAGTGAAAATACTCAGGGAATTTCATTGTACTCTGAGTGCAGATCTTGAGATAAAAGAGTAAACCTTCCTAGCACCTTCACAAACTTAGGCACAAGCTTTTACACAGATACAGGTTTTGGGCCAACTTGTGAATGCAACAGAAAATGTTTGATGTGCTCCTTTATACACTCCCAGCATTTGCCTGTTCCAAATGCAGGGATCCAAACCAAACTACCCTGAGGGCACAATCACTCACAAATCTATCCTTGTGCTCCCAATACTTGCATTGTTCTGAGCTCAGCACTTGTGAGTCCTTTCTATGAGCCATTTTGACTTAGTCTGCCAGAGAACTAAACCAGAAGAAAACTGCTACTCTTGGGTGAACAAATTCAAGCAATTCAGAGGGGGTTTACCTGCTCAGGGTCAGTGCCACTGCAGTAAAACAAATCACAGCAGAGGTCCAGAAGAGATGGAGGATGACAAAAGAACTCTTTGTAGGGAGCTGAGTGACAATTCCACTGCTTAACAGATCTCAGACACATTTCTTGGAGGGCAGGGTCCCCTAGGTAACTTTTTCCCTCTAGAAACTGTAAAGACAGCCTAGAGTGACCAGCTCAGAGTTAGACATCCAGCTTTTAGATGCTTCCTTGAGTATATAAAAGTCACTTACACAAGGATACATCCCCATCCTTAAGGTGCCATAAGAGATTCAGTATTGCATAGATGATGTTTGCAAGAATGTCTCTAAAAATGTGGGGTATAGAAGTAGTCTGAATTCTGTCTGCTTTTAAAGTACTCAAATCATGAGGCTCCTGTACTTGCTCTGGGAACCAAACATGCAGTAGTGTGGATGCACAGACATACAGAGGTTAAGTGGTATTGAAATTTGGCTCACTGGGGCTTGGAAAACTAGAGTTCATCTCATTTGTACAGCAGGACTCTCTGTACTTTTTTAATCAGTTCCTCACAGTCAGTTTATTCCCAGGTACTTAAGTGAGAAAAGACTCAGTCCAGCTAATTGTGTGAATAAGCTTTTCTTTTGCCATGATCTATACTGGAGAGCAAAATCTCTTAAATCAACTGCAAAAAATCTATCAGACACAAATGTGAGCACCAGAAAAAAAAACAATGAAATTATAAGAAACTGTGAAATATAAACTAATTCTCAGCTTAGAGTCTGCATTTTTTTACAATCTTTATCTCCTCAAGCTACACAACAGCTCTCTGAAGAGAAGCAGGTTTCAAATGAAAACTGTTTCTCCTCTATTGAATCAAAACAACTTTGTGGTAGGAAAGTGACTTCAGGAAACAGTAAGTGATGCTATAGTCACTACAGACACAAGAAGATGGCTTCAGAAGACAATCAGCTGAGCAGGTGAGTGTGAATGTCACCTACATGAGTATGTGGCCAGGCAGGTAGCATCCTGCTTTTTTTTTAAGAGGAAATTCTCCTGTGCCTTTTATCACATTTGGAGGACAGCATCTCCCACTGTATTAACAGGTTATGGTGAGGCCTTGACACATTTCCTACCCAGAAGGAACATTGCTGACTCACTGGTGTCCCAGAGCAGACTTATTTTAGCCTGACAGTGCTTATTCTCAGAGCAGAGCAGGAGGTATCTGCTGTGAAGCCTTTTGCCTGGGACTATTACCAAAACAGGCAAACAGGAAGGTAGGAATTAGAAAACCTTTTAAGTCACCAGGCAGCACTAAGTGGTGATGTTATAGGGCAGCACTAAGTAGCAATATCTTCCCTTTTTGAACCTAGCCTACCTATATCACTGCAGATGCATTAGGAATAATTATATAATTTGGACCTGTGCAATGGGAAAGAATCACAATTAAAAATAAATTCTTCCTCCTTAAAACACAAAAATTACTTGTCTGTCTGTGTGTTCATTCCCTTTTTTTCTAGATTTTCTATTGACCATTTACTTGGCAGGTTGCATCTTGTGTGTGGAGGCTAGACTTAACATTTGAGGAAGCAGAAAATACTTTATTCACATGCCAAAACAGATGAAGGACTTCCATTCAAACAAAATAGGAAACACAAATTAAGAAAATAGGAAAGACAAGTTAATTTTTTCAGGACTGGAGGGGTGAATATTTCAAGGATGGGGGTTGTCTCTCTGCCCTTTGTCTTCACAAGTAGCAAATTTAACAGCAAGAATTGACATCATTCATAATCAGACTTACTACACATTAGGCTATATCTGTAATGCTGCTAATGCACCTTGTGAGTCAAAAACAAGCAGCCCAGAAACCCCAGCACATTTTACCACCCATAGGTTTAGAGGCTTTTGTCAAGTCCACCTTATAGCCTGTCTCCTTTAATTGCTCAAAACTGACTGCTAGAGCACAATTCTGGCTGGAAATAAAATATATTACACAGCGATTCCAGCTCATGGTCGGTAGCCATGGAAACTCCAAGCAATAAGGCTTAAAAAAGGAAATGGCCGTAAAGGGCAAAATTGTGCATCTTGACTCCAGACAAGTGGGATACAGAGGAGGGTTTTTTCTTCAAAAGGGAATTTTTAGTTTCTGTTTTAAGGCAATTAACTTCTTTCTTTGCTCCATAGAAACTAACCCTCATGCATTTTTTACATAATGTGATGTTCGTGGCATGTTCAGTATTTCTCAAGCCAAATCCTGAGCTTCTTCACCAACAGGTGAAGTGCACATCCTCTAAAGCTAGCCTCAGTCCTCCTGCCTGCAATAGTTTTAAAATGTGGGTTTAAATATTTTCAAAGTCTTCTGATCACTACTTTTATTAGTTCAAATTGATAGTGCATTTTTTGCTCTGTGGGCAACATTAAACGTCCAAGAAAATCAAATGGACAAACAGCTGCTTTTCAAAGAACTGCATAAATTAAGTACAAACAAACCAGCAACCTGTAAGGCTTGTCAGTTTCTGTAAGAGGAAACAGAACATTAAATTTCTTAGGCCATCATCATACAGAAGCCTAAATATTGTATTTTATTTTTGTTGTTCTATCCAAAAATCCAGCTGCTACTACAGAAGAAAACTATACTGGTCTGACATGATTTGCTCTCAGGAAATCCAAGTCTGTTGCTGCTGCCCATCACCAGTTACTTTTCCACAGCTTCTAATAATTTCATTTTTGTTTGTTTTTTTCTATTTTTCTCCCAATGATTGAAGTAAAACTGACAATAGAATAATTACTGTGTTATGTCTTGCATCCTTTTTTGTTCTCTTTACTAAAGACGTAATCCATTCTCCCCAGGGGCAGATAGTTGTCACCACTTCCAGAGGCTTCCTTCCTTTAGGTCTTCAGGCATTATCTTAAGAAAAGTTTGTCAGATTAGGTGAGCTAAAAACATCTGATTTAGCTAGCTTACTCTCTAATTTGTAATTTCCACATTGCACTCAGAGGTCTTACCCCCTTTTTTTTGTCCATAGTTGTATTAGGTCACAGCTGACCTTTTTGGTGAAGACATTCTCAAAACCATATATACAATTTGCCTTCTTGACATTCTTTGTTATTCACTTTTCCTTTCCATTAGCTATCCTAGGCTAGCTAGTATAGACTTTGGTTTGTCTTCCTCTTCCTTTTAATACAGTGATTGAAAGTTCTGGGAGTTCCAAATCATCCCTGATGCTTCTTTATGGCAATGTTCATGTTGTTTTTGCTGATGTTGTTTTTACTTGCTCAGTTTGTCTTTTTATATCCATCCTTAGTGCTTTGATCTAGTTTCTGCTCTCTAGTCTCTCTTGATTTAGATGTCAATGAAGAGTTCACAGTTTAACTAACCTGATCTCCTAGGACAATTTTTATCCTCCTCTGTTGGGACAGGACTGTGCTTCTGCCTTTAGGAGTATTTTCTTGAAGAGCTGCCAGGACTCTTAAAAGCCTTTGAAAATGCATTTACATTTCCAGAAATGCTATGCAATCCCAAATATGAATAGCACACTCTTCAAGAGAGTTTTATGTTTCCATCATAAATGTGACATTAAGCATGGAAAAAAAGCTCAGACAACATGGCTTCAGGAAAGGTGAAGCAAGTAACCTCCTGTTAGGTGTCCCCATAAACCCTTCCAAAAACATCCTTACCCAAAGTACCTTTTAGCCCACATTCACCAATGAAGTTCTACTCTCAACAGATGTGTCTTTAATGAGAGAAAAAAATTGAATTTCTTTCCAGGAAAAGAAAGAAAATTAAAGAATAAGAAATATTTATTTTCTAAAGATAAGCTGAAACTCATAATCTTTTACTTTTCCTTAGTCTTTTGTTTGCTTTGGTTTTTTGATTGTTTTGATTTTTTCTCAATCTAATCTACATATTTATAATCTACTGATCATTTTATTAATTATTTTGTGAAAAACCTTATGAAGTTTGGTAAGTTTCCTTTACAATTGATATTTCTTCCATTCTGTAAGTACTGTGCTTAAGGAATATCTTTGCTGTAAAATGACAGTGGCTCTTCTACTGGTCATTATAATACTGTCACATGAAAAGACAATCACACCTTAATTGTGATTTTTTTTTGTAATATACAGTCATAACAAATGTCAGAGAATAGATTTTAGTGAAACCTATTTGGTATCTTAAGTGGCCACTGCAAAATTCTTCATGTTACTATATCTTGCTTCTTCATCAGTATTGATTAAAAGGAGATGTTATTTCACCAGGCAGGATAGTCTTTGATTTCAGACTCTAAACCAATCCATTGCTATCAGTATATCTGATTTATGACTCCTTCCACTCTAGAACATAATCATTCACATAGGTTCCTGAATTTGTTTTGCAGCACATTTCTAAATCATTGTCACACTCACAGGATATTCAAGGAATAAGAAGCCAAATGAACAGGGTAGGGCAGAGTCATGAGCAAAAGTAGAGTCTTCTTTCTGTCATCAAAAAATTCCCCTTATAGACTGTAAACATGTGGAACATTCCCTCTGGAAGTACACAGGGGCTACAGGGTATTACTCAAATGCAACTTAAGTGTTCAAACTCATACAATTTCCTCATGTCCCACTGAGGGCTCGAAAGACCCGATGAGTCTTCTTGCCTTACAAAAGGGGTGAGGATCTAAATATTGCTGCCCAAGTTTGATACCTGAAGTTAGACTGCCTGAATTATTGGTCTGAAGGCAAGTTTGCAACCTAGCTTCCTCATCTGGAATGCATTTTTCAGGATGCTGGATATTAAGAATGCTTCACAGAAAAGTAGCTTTGAAACTAATAAATATAATAATAAATAATTCCAGTTATTAAAAAAAAAGAAAAACCAAAAACATTACAGGGAGCATAACAACAGCAAGACTATGAGAACACTAAAAAAAGTGATGTCATAAACAGTCTTGACTAGCAAAGTATGAGTGAGGGCTTGAGCTGTGAATACAGAAGGCCTTTCCATAAATGGAAAGAAATTAATAATAATCAATAGGGAAGTGAGAGAAGTGACAGCAAGGACATAATTAAATGCAAGAATAAATTTTAAGTAGTGATGTATTGTGATATTGTGTATTGTGGAATGGTTTTCAACTGAAAGGCAGTAGGTTTAGATTAAACATTAGGAAGAAATACTCTGGGAGTGCTCCAGACCAGGCTGGAGGGGACTCTGAGCAACCCAGTGGAAAGTGTCCCTGCCCATTGCAGGGGGGTTGGAACTGGATGATCTTTAAATCTCTTCCAGTTCAAACAATTCTATGATTCTGTGATGATGCTGACAGATGCAAGAGTGAACTACACTAACTTGAGAGAACAAGGCCAGTAAAAATTAGTGGTGACCTGAAATGCATGTTGCTAAAACTTTTGACCACAAATCATGTCTTTACTTTGTAACACTGGGCTTCAGTGTTGAAACTTTCCATCTTGTATGTTGAAAGACAGACAGACACCAAAACTCTACCCTGTGTTTTTAACCTTTTCATGTATTGATATTTTTGGACTGCAAACTGTTCACCGGTTAAATCAATACCTGGTTCACAAACCGGTTAAATCAATACCTGGTTCACAAAACTGTCTGACAGTAGAGCTTCCCCATGTGTAGTTGTACTATTTAATTCTGCAGAGTATCCTGGAACAGTTTATTTGAAAGAGATTTTATGTAAATAATTATACAATTGATTTCACAGAAGCACTCTAGCAGTTGGATAGATCTGTGTTCAGAGGCAGGAAACTCCCTGTAGACAGCACATCTCCCAGGCCTAGTTGTGGCTGTGTTTTGAAGAAAAGTTTCAGTGATCTTAGGGGATTTTTATCTGACAGGCAGACTGCAAATGCTGCTGTGTAATATCTAGCTTGAAAATAAAGGCTGAATATCTGGGGCAATCAATAGCAGAAGTTAGATTCCCCAGTGGAAACCTAACAGCAAACCAAGACTCATTGCTTCCTTAATTCCAAAACAGTCTGTGTTATTCTCATAAACTAAACCATAAATTCTAGAAAAACAATCCTAAAGCCATGGCTGTGTACATGAGCGGTACCTATGACTTTCTGGGTTGTTTTTAATAGGTTTTATCTTTTAGTAATTTTTGTCTTCTAATATATCCAAATACATCTTCAAACCTTATTTTCCTCACTGTTCACCCTTATATGAAAAGATCTGATTGGATTAAACCTCACAGAGAATAAGTCTTCAGTTGTGCCACCTGAAGACTTTGGACCCTAAAATGAAAAAAAAGATAAAATCAAATTAGAGTAGATTTGCAAGGCAGAAGGTCTGGTTAAAACCTCTCTCCCTGGATTGCTGAAATGCCACAAAGAATTCAAAACAATAATAAGATATTTCCTCAACATGGTACAGAGGTTAACTGAGTTGTTTCTTAATATCATAGAATCGCAGAATGGTTTGAGTAGAAAGAGGTCTAAAGATCTAGTTCCAAACTCCTTATCATTGGTAAGGACATCTTCCACTACACCAGGCTGCTCAAAGCCTCATCCAGCCTTGAACACTTCTAGGGTTGAGACATGCACAGCTTCTCTGGGCAACATGTGCCAGTGTCCCGTCATTCTTATAGTGAAGAATTTCTTCTTTATTTTGTTTCTAAACCTACCATCTTTCAGTTTAAATCTGTTTTCCCTTGTCCTGTCACTACAAAACATGGTAAAAACTCCCATTTCGTCTTTCTTTTAAGTCCTCTTTATGTACTGAAACGCCACAGTAAGATGCCCCCAGAGGCCTCCCATTTCCAGGCTAAACAACTCCATGTCTCTTCTAAAGTAAAGAAGCTTCATAGTGTCTTTGTATGCACAGTATTAGCACAACTTTTCATCACATTGGGTCAGCTGCACCAAAGCCCAAACCAAAACCCAGATCCACTCCACTTTCAAGCAACCTCTCCTTCATCTCAAGTTCTCAACCCCAACCACTGCTCGATGCTGTGGTGTGTGACAGGGTGTGTGACACTGGTCACTGCTGGAAGATCTTACTCCCATCCACAAAGATGGACATGGCTTTCCAGGTGATGTGGAGCACATCAAATGGTCCATGTGCCCCAGTGCCCTCCACAGCAGGGAGGGGAGGAGGGATGGAATGTCATCCTTCCTTTTGTATGGCCAACATGGGAGT
This sequence comes from Molothrus aeneus, assembly GCF_037042795.1. NCBI lineage: Eukaryota > Metazoa > Chordata > Aves > Passeriformes > Icteridae > Molothrus > Molothrus aeneus. The sequence continues at coordinate 133,828,239 of NC_089646.1, read as the reverse complement.
TCAGTGGTTGATCCCTGAAGTGCTGAGTTACAACCTCGGTTTTGTAAAAGCAGTACTTTAGATTGGTTCACTGACTGTCCAAACACGCTTACACATTCAGGGTGAGTGAGAGACTCTGCCAGTCCAGAGACTAATCTGTCAAAAAGGGCAGTTACAGGGTAGTTTCAAGTGGGAAAAAATGAGTTTGCGTCGCATGAAAAATCTTACAGAATTCAGTAGTGGCAGAATGAGAAGGAAAACAGAATTAGGGAACAGGGCTGTAGCACTGAAAACTGTAAATAATGAAGTGGCATTGTAGAACTGCAGGCTCAGGGAGTCTGACACGGGCACTGGGATTAGAGGGGCAGTTCTGCAAGCCTGTTTCAGTCCCAGGGTAGCCTTGTGATGCAGTGTGCACCACAAACCCTCAGCTGAGGAGGCCGCTGTGCTGACGCTGTGATGCTTCATATCCCTCTGCCAGGCAGCTGCATCGTGGTGTTTGTGGGAAAGCAGGATGAGGTCAGACGTGGGTGATGACATTCAGAGGTGGCAGATTTCACTCTTGCTCCTTGTTGCCTTGGGGCTTTGTTCCAGCTTCTTGACTGCTCTGGGACTTTACTGTGCCTCACACCCACCTCATCAGGGGCCCACAGGGACCCTCCATGCAATGAGGACAATACAAGGTGTGTGCTGGACCACAGAGGTGGACAGATGTTCAGCTCATGCGAATCAGTGGGAATAAGATGGGGTGAAGGAACAGGTCAATAAGTGGCAAGATCATACAGGGTGCCAATTTGTCATTCTTGTTCTCCACTCCTGAGCCTTGACCCGTGTGCACCAGAGCAGTGCTGCTGCAGGAGGAGCTGCATCTCACCTGTGCACAGAGCTCCCTGCAGGCACCACCAAGGCACATCCCACACGTTACAGGTCTGACAGCCACCTCCTGTGACCGTGCCTCAGCTGCTGCCCTAGGCCCAGCCAATGCAGTTAACCCTGCCCCCTTAACCTCCTGGGCAGTCAGATAATCCCCAGGCACCTCTCCTTTGGTGTCCTTTTGGAACTGAATGTGGTTTGAGCACAACCTGCAAAATGAAAGTATACTTCCTGCTCTGATAATGCAACTTTTTTTCATTTTGTTCCCTGGACTGAGAAAATACTTTGTGTTTTTAAAGATAATGAAAGTAACAAATAAATCCACAAACAAAATGTGCCCTGTATACAAAATAGCAATCAGGAAACAATATATTGGATGAATGAAAATATTGCATTTCACCAGAAATTACTTGTTTCATGCTGATTTTGACTAACTCAAACTATATGAAATGAGAACTTGCTAAAGAAAGGTAATTTGAAAATAGGAAAGATGAACACCAAATATTACACTGTATCAAAAGGTTTTCTCCCTGTTTATTATTTTAAGAAAATTTTTGTTAAACCGATTTCAGCATTTACAGAGATAGAACATTAATTATGCTGCAACTCCAAGAACACTTGTATTGTCTTCATTACATGAATAACAGCCATTCTACAAGTCGTGGAGTACAGACAAGCTGATAAATCTTACTCCAGAGCAGGAAGCCACACTGCTCCATTTCTTGCATTGGGAATTCCTGGCTTGGCCCCCACCACACCTTGTAGATGTGAACAAATTCTCACAGCGTAAGCTCTGTGCTCAGTCTTCCATGCTTAATTTTTTCCCAAATAAAGGAAAAACATTTGGTTACATGCCTAGCACACATTTGGACATCACACATAAGAAAGATTCATTATATCCAAAGTTGGGAGCAAATAACTTAGAAGTGTTCAGGTTTCAGAGATTTAAAACAGAAATTTAGAGTGTAAAAGAAGAAAATATAAAAGCAAAGAAATAGAGACAATAAATTGCCATTTTGCTTTTTAATTTCAGGTGATAAGATGAATGTTGTCTAGTGGGAAAAAGAAGGAAAAAGGAACATTTAGCTTCTTGTGGCAACTTATCTGATCCACAAACATTTTAGGCCTGTGCCTGTCAGCAGTGTTCTCTCTGAAGCATTGGGTCATTTTGCCTTTAGGAATAAAGGAAAAGTCTCTGTCAGTTGGTGAAGGCTTGCACTTTCATCCAGGTCTGAAGTAGGAAGTGCAGCTGATTTTTTTAAGGACATGTGGTCTTTCAGAGATAGCTAAATCTTCTCCAAGGAGGTAGACAGTTCAAAGCTCCTGCTGAGAGGTTTGATATGGAAGATTATAGAGTAGTTGGAGCTGTGAGTAAGCCACAGTATCCCCTGGAGAGCAGGTTTGCTTTCAGTGAAGAAGTCCTTCAGAGCTGATTGAATAGGAGCCCAGAACAATGGTTTATCTCTCTATTCAAACCTTCAAAATTTACTTTGTAGCTGCCTGAAGCCAGTTTATTAGTAGTGCATTTGTACTAAGCTTTCATTGCTATCTGTTGAAGCTTCTTTCTTCAACAATTTCATGGCATTTTTTTAATAAATCCACAACGGAAAGAAAATTAACTTCTAAAGAAACAATATAAGAAGTAAACAATTTTATTTTATTTATCCTTGACAGAAAACCTATCATGCCCTTAAGCTGAACACTCCACTTTTCTTCCCATTATACAAGCATTTCCTCACCTTTTCATTAGTCACAGCAGTGGCTTTGTTAAAATATGAGGTCCATGGGGCTTTGCTGCTGCCCTTGCACACACTAATCTCCTGTGATGTTCTGGGTTTGTCAGCACAAAAATCACAAAAACCCCCACACGGAAAACACATTATTAACTTTGCAAATCAGTTATTAAAAGCTGTGGAAATACCAGGATTAAAATTTTCCCCACTGTGCTCATGCTTATGTAAGAGAATGTAATATAAACACATTCTCCTCTCCTATCTTCTCCTTCCTCTTCTCTCTTCCAGAAACAGCGGGATTTTCAAGAGATGAGAAACTTCAGTTATCCACCCCTATGACAGAGGAAAGAGTTGTTAGCCCAGTTTTGGTATCCCACTAATGGCAAAGACAGAGATCCCACCCACCACAACACTCAGCTGGGCAGAGGAGGGAGGGAGAATAAGATGGAAGCAGGTCGAGCAAAAGTGAAATTGGAGCATGCCCAAGCAGAAGAAAACTACCAAGTTTTTTATTCTCTACTTCTCACCAGCAAAAATGTCCAGCCACTTGCCAGGAATCAGGACTTCAGCACATGCAGTGGTTGCTTGGGCAGACAAACAGCTTGTCCCTTTGGTCACTCGGGGTCAGCTGTGCCCCCTCACAAGACCTTGCCCATCTCCAGCCTAGTGATGGGCAGTGGAATGGTGGGGAGACAGCCCTGATTCTGTGCCAGCACTGCTCAGCAGTGGCCAAAATATTGGTGTGTTATCAACACCTTTCCAAACAGAACTCCTTTTCACTTGTGATAATGCCCCCCCCCTTTTTTTTTTATATTCTAAATCACTAAGAAAATGTAAATATTTTGGCTGAAATTTAAAAGAAAATATAATCAACCTGAGGAGTCACACAACAAGAAACTTCAGCCCAGGGGAAAGTTTGAGTAAGTCTTGTCTGATTTTTATTTAAATCTTACACAGTGTATCCAGCAAGACTGACAACAGGTGGGGCTAGCAGCCTTCCCAGCAATGTGACAGTGCCTACTTTTGGACAGTTATGGGACAAGAAAAAAATCAATTTTGTAGTACAGATATTAGCTCATCCTTCAGGGTCATTTATCTTGCCAAGAAGAACAGCAACCCCATTACCCTACCCCAAAGTCTGTTACCCTGTGAGTAATGACAGACAGCAAATCAGTCACTCCATGAGGCAGCCAGAAGTGTTTTGTTCAGCAATAGTTCTCTTCTCACTGTGAAGCAAAATGACATGCAAATGGCAGCCTGCTGAAAATATCTGCTTTGCTTTGGGGCCTCCATGAGAAGCAGGTGAGCAGCTACACATCCACTTCACCATAGCATCAAACAATTGCTAAGCAGGAAAAGCTGTCCCAGACCGAAAAAGAAATCACATAATCAGCAAATATAACAACACCTCAGCATCTGAAAAATGGTATTTCTGACCATGCAGAGCTCCTTCCAAAAGGATATGAGATGAGGTAAAAGATTCTCAGTTCTGAAACACTACAGAAACCAAAAATTATTTCCAACCTTGCAAATGCATAACTGCTGGCTTTCTTTCTTGCATTTTATTTTCTCTCTTCTTATAAAGATACTTCTCTTTGAGAAAGATTCAGGTGAGTCCCTCATCCTTTCCCAGCTGGATGTGTGATAAAATTAGAGATGTAGCTACAGAACTATTTCCTTTATCGGTGAGACTGCTGCAGACACTGATTGTTTCTCAGTCCAGGGCAGCCTCCTGGATGCTTCAGTTTTTGAACAGGAATAAAAGTGCATACAAAATAGGAGAAGATCATAGGATTTCATTTTATATAAGTTCAGTCTCAAACAATTCAATAGATGCCAGTTATAGAGATAGATGAGGCTGTTCTGTATATTCAAGTCCAACACTCCACTTGTTGCAGTGCTGCACAGGAACTGAGCACAGTCATAATTAATTTTGTTCCCATTCCACTCCTGTTCCATATCCCTGTGGATAATCTTCCAAGTTCCCTTAGATCTACTAAAGAACAAAGAGCTTTCTAGGTCAGGTGCTGCAGTATCTAATGTGTGGAAAATGTCCAAAAAAAGAAACTTACCATACAGATTTTCCCACAGAGCATGAGATATGAGGAGAAAGTTAGCTCAGCATAAGAGCCCAAACATCCAGTACCCTGAACCAGAAGAACTCTAATTCAAAATTATCACATAGTGCCAGGATAGTGTTGCTACAGACTAGTCCTGCAGTTCAAGGAATAAGCACTTCTGTCCCTTTAATCCTCACAGCAGTGAATCCCTTCAAGAGAGAGCTAGACCAGTCTTTTAAAGAGCCAAACTGAGCTCTGTTGATTTTGATTGTATCCAATATAGACCTAGATAATATATTATTAATATATATGTATAATAATTTTTTAAAATAGTGAGGTATACATGGTTTTTACATGATATAATAGTCTGCTGGTTGCAGCAAACTTCCCAAAAAGTGTAAACCTGACTGATTTCTTTCCTGAATTTCAAGATGCAATTTCACCATTCTGGTAAGCACCTTTAGCACCCAGACAGAAAGTATTCCACAGGCTGAATAAAGCAGAGTCACCAGCTTTCCAACAAAGAATGCAGAACTGAATTCAGGATTTATTGGTCCTTTCTGCAGGGACTCTCCAGCAAAGAGTTATCCAATGTTTTCTTCTTTCTTTTTGTGACCCAACTCTATTTCAGGTTTTTCTTCCTACAAGATTTCTTTTTCTCCCTCTGTTTTCTCTGCATGTGTGTGTTGGGGGGTTTGTGGTTTGTCGGGTTTTTTTAAAAGCTGATAAAAGGCAAGAAAAAATTCTTCCAAGAATTTTTCCCCAAAATAGTGTTAAAAATGCAGCTAAATTCCAGATATTGCTACCATGGTAGGGGTCACTTGCACACAGAAAAGTGGGAGTTGTCTGACTCACTGTATTAGTTAAAGGATGTGTTTCTAGTATCAATCATCATCCATAATGTGACACGAATTGTGATACAAAATGCCTAAAAAATTTGAGCACCTGTTCTTGATTATTGAATAGTATGAAAACAGAATGAAAAATACTGAAAAGCAATGAAACCAACTCCTCGATAAAGATTTTTTTCCACTTTATTCTTAGCCCAAGGTATTATTTGTGTTTATCTTCAATACTGGCTTCTATTCACACACAAGAATCACTAGAGTAAAATCTCTGGCTCCTTTTTCTGGCCAGAGATTGACTTATTGCAGCTGAAAAGGACTGGAAACTTTTGAGGTTCCCAGTTTCATTCCTCAGAGGGCAAATCAATAAAGCTTATTAATTTCCTTTTCAGTCCCTTGGCACAGACATATATCCATCCCCCAGAATATATCTAGTGGAGTTGTAGTAGTAGTTGCTGTGAAGAGAAACTTTTATAAGAAAACATATCTACTTCTGCATTTTTTTCTACACTGCATAAAAAGAAATTAAATAATGAAAATAATGTTTTAGAGAATATGAGGCTGGTACATTTTTCACATAGAAATTATTTAATTTCATAGGGATTCCTCACACAAAAAAGATCTGCTGTGGGGGTGAACCACAGCCTTTTATGAATTTTATTATGTTCCTAATTTCCTGATTTTTGAGTTTCTTTTTAGATATTATTATGAAGAGTTGTAGAGATCATGTAAAAAATAATTGAGCAAGGATTAATTTATGCAATTAAGATACTAAAATTATCTATTATTGTGGTTGCTTTAATTTCTCAATAATTCTTTTAGCAGTTGTTTACTCTGCTAAAATAACTCTGAACTCCCGTAGCTTTTGAAAGATTAAAATTTCAGTCAGCATCAATTAGGGTAGTTCCCCAGAGGCAAAAAGCAGTGCTCATATATATGTCACTGTAAAGACTCGAAATAAGGCATCAGATTAAAAAAGCTAAAATCTTCACTATAAGAAACAAGTTGCAATTTCAGTTAGGATCAATGACTACAGTACAGAATATCACAAAAGACAAATTAGCCACACTTTCAATATACCTTGTGAGTATGGAAGTCAGAACTAGCATTCTTTTGGGCATAACAGATAAAGAAGTTTAAATAATGCAGAAAATGTGAAATTATACTTGTAGATTTCAGAGATCAGTGCTCTCTTGGAATTTTTAGGATTGTGGAATTTTCAGAAGCTAAGAAATGGAAATCAACTTTCCTGAGAGTTGTTTTGAATTTTGAGTTTAAAATGCATTACAATACACTCTTCAGAATACTCTCCAAGGTGCTGAGTTTTAGTGGCAAGTGGGTACTCACCAAGTTCTTTCATAGAAATAGTACCTGATAGAAGCAGTATTCCATAGAAATTTTACAGAACTAGCCAGCATGCAAGAAAAGCTAAATAAAGGTCAGCACAGTGTCTGGCTATCTGTGTTTTCACATTTATCACAGGGTTACATCATCCCAGAGAGCCATTCATGGAGATTGAAACTTTCATACATTATCTGTGATCTCCCTATAAATAGAAATATTAATTAGAAGATGTAATGACATAAATAGATTGCATTCTAAGCGTATTAGTTGAATATGTAATAGTGTCATATGGAAGCAACATATCATCCAGCTGCTCTTGGTCATAATCCACAACATTTTGTACATGATTACATACATTTGCAATTGGTTAAAAAATAAACAGTGGGTCTGAGTTAACAATTTTCCATGTTAATCTTATTAAAAAATGACATTTCAGTGTAACATAAGACAACATTTCTGTCTGATGTAAAGTAGCACATATGAAAAGAAACATTTTGGGCTCATCAGTTCTTAGGTCATTCAGGTTAGAAAGTGTCTCGTGAGGTCTGTAATCCAACCATATGTTCAATGGCCACTTGTTCAAAGCAGGGTCATCTATGAGATTTGGTATGTTAAAGAAAGCTCAGAAAACACAAAAAATACCTATATTCCTGGTTACGGTTACTTTCACTTGATATTTCCCTATGATTTGTGGTCATGAATCTCTTTGGCATGTGAAGTCCCATTGATTTCACTCACATATATAATCTGTAATGTGAAAGTTGGTGAAAAAATATTCAATATCACATTAATTACCTGAAATACAATCTCTTAAAACACATTCTTCAACCCTTTATATGACACTCTCAACCCTGATTCCAAATGAAAAGGCTCATTGACACAAACTTTGTTAGCTGTTATTAAGAGAAAGCATAAGTAACTGTTGTGAAATGTTGGATAATTCATGATACTCCCACACTTCACTTTAAATAATTATTTCTGGTTTCTCCCACAGATGCAAGAAGAACACAGCATGTATTCTTAAATATACTGGTGGTTTGCATTTACTCATTTTGCTTTTGTCTCTTAAGCCATCGTTCTTTTTTCTTTTGCAAGCATCAAGGAGAAAAAAATCTAACTATTCCTTTTCTTACAAACCATCACTGTGTTACATTTTTTAGGCAAAATTGCCTATACAGAGAACCAGGCTAGATTCTGATATTTAACTGCATTGCTGTCAATCTGCAGGAGCTCCACTCTCTGCTGGTTACGGATAATCATGCTCTGGTTTCCAAACCTCTAACATAACATTAAATCTTGTCAAATTACCTCCTGGCAACCACAATTTTAAGGATATAATAACAAATTCTGTGGAAATATAAAACAGACATGCTGGTCAGCCATAGTAATTATCTTCTCAGTTCTCCTGACCACACACACAAGGGCACCTTTTAATTGTTTCAAGAACAGGAAGCAAGTTTTAACTTCTGCAATTTCACATCAAACAACAGCTCACCTTTCATTTTTCCACTGTTTTCCCATATAATGATTAATTTTGCATTTTCTGAGTCAATGTATTGGCCTGTTCCTGTCCTCTACATAACTGCAACCTTTTCAAAGTGATTCATTTTTGCTCAGACAACAGAAATTTGCAGTGTCTTGTTTATCATCTCTTTTAATAGCTGAGGATGTGAGCTTTTTAGAGCTGCATCTTTTCTTGTATTTGGAAATCACTTTCCACTATGGCATAATCCAAACTGGTATGGGAAAATACTTTTTCCCACAGTAAAAGAATAATCCATGAAACCTGTACCTGAAGGAAGTTGCTCTATACAGGAATTGAATTTAATTTGGAAGAAGCCTGAACATTTTGTATTGTTAACAGACAGAGTTTTAATGGCTCTTACCAATGCACTTCTGGAAGAAATATTACCCTTCATGATGCAGCTCTTGAACCAAACTTTTAATTCTTCTACACAGGACCCAGCAGGATTTATTACCTCTGTTTATGACCAAACTTGTATGTTTTCCTTTGAAGCATCTATGACTGACATCAAAATAATTGCACCTTACAGCAACTACATGGCCTTGTATGGTAACTTCTTTGTTCTTTAATATCACCAGTCTCTGAGGGAAAAAAGCCCTCATATTGTTCCTGAAGTTCTTCCCTTAAGAACTGCACAGTCCAGGAAGACATGCATTGGTAGAAATAAGCATTGATAGAGCACCATGGTTGGCCCCAAAAGCTAATCCTCTGGTTTTGTGTCAGAGCTCCATTTCTCAGGGAGGGTCAAAGTGCAAAGCAATAGCGTATTTGAGGAAGGAAAGTAGAAAATAATGTGTGACCTATCCCTCTCCATCTGAATATAAAACACATTATTTCAGGACAGAATAATAGGTTTGCAGTAGAACTTAGGTTTAAGGAAAAAAAGCTTGGAACATTTCAGGTACATGTCAGAAATCAGATTAAAGGACATCCCACCTGGAATAGATGAGCTTTGCTCTATGACCACATACATAGTTCTCTTCAATTAACTTTGCCAAGAAACCTTATAAGCTAAGAAGCCAGGAAGTCACTATGCTAGTTTTGATCAATACAGAGTTAATGTTCTTTACAGTAGTCAGCACAAGGCTATGCTTTGGATTTGTGGTGAAAACAGAGTTAATAATCCAGCGATGTTTCCCTTATTTTTAAGTGGTTCTTTGTTGTTGTTCTATTTCTAGAGTCCCATACTGTTGTTATCAGATTTCTAAAGTCCCATACCTCCTTGGTGTGTTCTTATGGCTGCAGATCTTCACAGCACGGACCCCTTCTTCTGCATGTTGTTCTTTCTTTGTTTAGGGCTCCTTCAAGGCTCTCCCTGACTGGCTAACCCACCCCCTTTTATCCCAGTTATCTTCATTGGTCACAGCTGCAGCCCATCAAGGACAACCAGGACCTCCTGGGGCAAAGCCTCTATACAGATATTCAAGTACAATACCTGCATTTTGCTAGGACTCAAAGGCCACCTCTACTATATTTCCCCCTTTTCTTTTACTTGTTAACAGTTGTACAGATATTCAAGTACAATACATGCATTTCCCCATGACTCAGAGGCCATGCACAACACACATAGCTCCTTGCTCAAAGGCCATACTCTTTCACAGCTCCTTGACCCAAAGGCTATGTTTTCTCGCAGCTCTTGGCCATCTTATTTTCTACAAAATATCCGCAGCTCTTGGCTGTCTCCTCTTCTGCCAACTGTCATGTTGGGGTCACCAATTGTTGTTGTTCTATTTCTAGAGTCCCATACTGTTGTTATCAGATTTCTAAAGTCCCATACCTCCTTGGTGTGTTCTTATGGCTGCAGATCTTCACAGCACAGACTCCTTCTTCTGCATGTTGTTCTTTCTTCATTCAAGGCTCTCCCTGACTGGCTAACCCACCCCCTTTTATCCCAGTTATCTTCATTGATCACAGCTGCAGCCCATCAAGGACAACCGGGACCTCCTGGGGCAAAGCCTCTATACAGATATTCAAGTACAATACATGCATTTTGCTAGGACTCAAAGGCCACCTCTACTATAGTTCTTTGAGCCTTTTCTGCTTCTTACACCATGCCACCGGTGAGGAGGATGGGGGTACACAAGGACTTGGGAGGGGACACGATCAGGAGAGCTGATCCCAGCTGACCAGAGCACCATGCTCAGCAGTAAAAGCTGGGGCAAGAAGGAAGAGGGGGACATTCAGAGTGGTGGTGTTTGCCTCCCCAGATAACTGCTATGCTTGATGGAGCTCTGCTTTCCTGGAGATGGCTGCCATGGGAAATGGCAAATGAATTCTTTTTTTTTCTTTACTTGTGCCTGTGACTTTTGCTCTACCCATTAAACTGTCAATATATCTCAACCCACAGGTTTTCTCACTTTTACTCTTCTAATTCTCTCACCCATTCCACCAAGGAAAAGTGAGCAAGCAGCTCACTGCTCCTAGTTCCTGGCTGGGGTCAAACCTGACAGACACAGGCAAGTTGTCGGTGAGAAAATGATTGGTCCAAAAAAGTTTCCCAAGCATGGGAGCAACCCCACTGTCATGAAAATTCAGCAGGTGTTTAATGGCAAAAATACTGAAAATGGAAATGTGTGTATAAAGACAATGCTTTGTCTGAGTAGCCATATTTTGTATTAATAAGTAGTGGGGGAAAGAAAAAGTTATGATTACAGTGTTGCAAGTAAAAGTTCTCACCTCAGTACTTAGAAAAATAATGTTTTGTGATATGATCAGATTAGCTACACAAGTCTCTCAGACCTTACTTTGACTGACGTAAGAGCACTTTTTGCAAGACACCAAACAGGTACAGGACAGTAAAGAGAAGACTGCTACACGACCAGGATACAGTTAATACATGCCCTGGATCACAAAAACTCAGAATTGGTACTTGACTTACTGTGTGTAGCTATCTGACAAACATGGACATTATTTCCTTCAATTCTTATCATAGGAACACAGTGCAAACAGTTTCATAGATGAAAAGTTATAGATTTCAAGTCTACTAAGAAAAGATTGTTTCCCTAGAACAAGACATTAAGAAAAAGGCCCCCTAAAACCCCTTTTTACTACTATCAGAACTTTGTTCTACCTAAGACATTAATGAAAATACTACAAAAAAATACCTACCCTAACAAAATAAAGGCTGACTGTGTCTATCGACCTATATCAATCAATGGATTTAGAGAAACCACAGGGAAATATTTTCCAATTTTTGAAATGGTGAAATGCTGGAATTACGGCTTGCAGAGCCTGTGAAATCTCCATCATGAGTATTTTTAATAAAGTGTTGCACAACCATCTGCCTGCCACTAATTCAGAGATAAATGAACCATCCTTGGGGAAAAAGGTAGGGTATATCATCTTTTGAGGCTCATTGCAGCTCTGAATTTGTAGTGTTCCAGAATTACTCAGGAGGTTTGCTTCTTTTCTGTAAAAGAAGATATAAGATAATCCCTATTCTGTGCTCTACAGTCCTTTTGATAAGAAAGTAAAAATGCTTTGAAATTGTTTATGTTGACTTTTAGTAGAACCAATAAAGTAAGATCAATTATTTAAATTACATTTGAGATTTCCAAATATTTTAAAATTTAGCGTGCATTGTATGAAAAATTAGGTCATTATTTAAATTGTGGCCAAAAAAATCCCAAACTCCAACATGTCACTACAAATCTGATCCAGGTGGACAGATGGAAATAATACCATTAAATACCTTATTGCCAGAGGTCATGTAATCAGCAGCCAGTGAAAGGAAAACCTTGAAGAGATGAGAGACAAAGACATTTCATGTTCTGCAGGTGGTGTAGGTAGACATATTACTTCCTGATTAAATCAAATAATTGATTTATTTTCTTGATTTGATATCTACAGAATTATTCCTGATAACTTTTGAATATAATTTGTTTAAATCCCAAAGGTTTACTCAAGGTTAACCTTATAACAGCCTATGTGGAGAACAATCAAAAACTGCAGATGAGATGAAAGTGACTTTTTTAATAATAGGAACATTTTTTTTTCTATTATTTAACCTCATAAAATTTTGTGTGCAAGAATATTGGAAGTTTGAATGACAAGTGGCTACTGGGCATTTCAAGACTTACTACTAATGGATAGAATTTGCTGAAGAAGGGCATTCAATGGACATAAATTCATCTGTAGTTTGCTAATCCACACAAAAATTCAGCAGTTGTTTTCTAATGTCTTAAATGTTTTCCCAGATGCTCCAATATATAAACTTTCCTAATTAAAAAATGTATTGCTGCACATTTTTAAAACAGCTATGAAATATTTTTACAAATGCTGCTGATAGTAAATCCCATAGTTGAATGGTTTTTTCCCTTCATATTGTAAACCTGTCACACTTTAACTGTTCAGACTCGAAAATTAAAATTCATTACTGTTTACTGAATTGTTTACTGAAACAATTTGCAGGTTGTCTGTAGATTGAAGTACTTGAGATTTTACAAGAATCCTCATGGTGTCAGGAATGTGCTCTTTTTTAATCCCATAAAATCCACCCAATTCAGAGTAAACCAGAGGATTTTGAAAAATCTAAGAGTGGTCATTAGAGATTTCTTACATGCTGGCAGTTGCCAGAGACACCATCTGCTCTAATTATGTTTCATCCATTCCCAGCTTCTACAAGCCAACCAGACATGCCATGTATCATTCCCACAGAGCGACAGTGTGTTGTGCCTGAGGGGTGTGATATGTGAGTGGGAGCAAAAACACTTACCTGCAAGTGCTCCTCTTGTCTGCTGAGGACTGTTGGATGGAGCTCAATCCAGTACTATACTGAGCCAGCTATGATTTGCACAGTCTCTTTCTCCCCATCAGGACAAGTTTAAACTAAAAATCTGGCCCAAGACTTAGAGTCCTTTTGAACAGTTTGGTTTTATCTTTTGGTGTGAACATTTTGTGCCATTGGGACAAAGAATAACATGTTGTTTTGATAGCAAGGCCCTGGTAAATTACTGGTTCCTGGCCATGGTTCCCTAGAGAAAGCTCAAAGGTGCATCCCTTAGTGAGACTGTCAAGGTAACAAGCCAAAACAGGGAGTGAAACCACAACTAGTCCCCAAAAGGAGAGTGTGTGTATCCTGCTGAAGCTAAGATTCTACAGAAGAGAAAAAGACCATAAAGAAAAAAATTAAAACATTAGAAATTGCCTGAGCTGAAGTTTATCTTTGGAATTTTATCCTACTTAACTTCCTGTATTAGGCATTAGGCAGGAAGTGGTCCTTTGCAATTCTGTATGCTCCCTTCCTGAGCAACAGATCTGGAATGAATGAGCATTCATTTGTAATAAACCCTATGAATTTCTCCTAAATAAAGGGTGAGAATTGGAGGATTTTCAGCCAGAACTAAAACAGCTGTGATAGTTTTGCAGATGTAGATTAGACCAGGGATGGCCAAAGAATGGCTAATAAGCCAAATGCAGCCTGCCATCCCAGTTCATTCACCATGTTGACCTGTTTTCTCCACGCTGCCTTCACTTTCAGAAGGACCAGGAGGCACTTAAAGGAGACACATCTAACTGCAGAGGAGGAAACATTTGCAGTTCATGATTTACCCTCCAGTTAGTGGACAGTCAAACCAAGGTGACAGCTTTACATGGCTCACACTGCATAAAACTCAGCTGAATTGTGCAGCCTCCAGAACCCCAGCCTTGCTGGCAATACAGATCCAGTCACGACAAGCTGTATCACACTGGCCACAACACTTTCTTCACTAGCCTTGCTTCTTCCCTGCTAACATCTTTCTCAACATTTTTTTTTCTCCCAGTGTGGCAGCTACAGACACTCCCATTTTGAAGTCCAGGGCTATTTGGAGCATCAACAAGTTCTCACTCACTTTACACCATTTCAAGAAGTCATTGTAATATCTTCCATTCTGCATCCTGGTTGTTTTGAGCAGGGGCATAACCAGTGTTGGGAGTGAGGAATTAGGGCTATAAAATACTTCTCTTTGTTAAAAGAACCTCTTAGGGCCAGGATATATTTCACTTAAATTAAAGGTTTAAAGTTGCCGTAGGGCCAAGGGCACTTCCTAGGGCTGGCTGTCAGGGTCAGGGGAGGGATCCTTCTAGGGAAGCCTTTGGGCATCTGGGACCACTGATTCAGGGTAGGGAAATTAATAGAGCTCTGCACATCTAAGTGTCTGAGTTAGTCTCTCTAGGATTGTCCTTATCATCAAACAGTCAGCTTCAGATGGAAATAAAGCTGGCCTACTTTAGGGTTAGAAAATCTGAGCTCAGGATATCTCAATTTCTCCATACTGTCCTTGAAGGGACCCTAAGACTGACACATCTAACTCCTAGGCATCAAAGTGATCTCAGCAGGGCTCTCTACAAGCACATTTGACATTCCCAGCTGTGCCATTTGGCTTCCAACTACACTCTCAGGAGTGAGAAAACCTGCTGTAAGCCCTACAAAATATTCCCAAAGCTGTATTGGTGTCCTGGGGATGCAAAGGCATGCAATGGCATTGGGTGGCTCTGTTTGCACTCTGCTTGAATTAAGTAACATGATCCCCATTCTAAGATTACAGCTTCCTTTGAATTTTAACATATTTTTCTCTTTTCCTGTAAAATCATTTTGTGGGGGGATAGAATATAAGAAAATAGTGCAGAAGGCAATCTCCCCCTGAGGAGTTGCAGCTGTACTAATTACTAAAGATTAGGAACAGACCTGCCCTTAACAGGCCACAGCTGTGTCCAGTGAGGGTGAGTGCTATAAAAGAGTGGGTTAGCTGATTGAGAAGGGAGCTGCAGTTTGTTGGCTGTGCTGTGAAGAAGGAGTCAGTGCTGTGAGGAGCTGCCCGGGAGAAATACCAAGAAGGTATAGGAGCTTTGCAATAAGATGGTGATATCATTTAAACTAATATTTTATGCCTTGCAATTTTTCTTTTTTAAATCTTTAAGAGGTCACAAAAATAATTTTACATCAGTACTAAAAACTAATTCTATACAGCTTATACAGTCCCCATTTTTGTCTGATCATATGAAAATAGAAGGCAAACATACATAAATATGTAGACATCCCTTGTTATCATGTAACTATTTCTAAGCTCCATATTATTCTGTTGCCTAGAGTAGCCCAGAAATCACTTTGTAAGGTATTTCTTCAATTCTGAGATTATTTTCAGTTTTTTCATTGCTGGTTAAGAAACACAAGTGCTTATCATGCCTATGAAAAGCCGAAAACTGCCCTTGGTGTGATGACCTATTTTGCATCTCTTCTATCAATCAAACCCAAATCCCTACCTAAAATTTTTCAGTCTTTTTTGAAACTTTTTTTTTCCATTTTTTCCTTATTAATCTCCCACTCATACCAAACTCAGTTAAATATCTGCCTAACTGAAAAAAAAGTGGAACATAATATCCTTCTCATGAGAAAACACTTTCCAGGTTTTCTGTTAATTATGCGCTGCTTTTAAAATATTGAGTGGGATATGAATGGGACAAGGTCTATAGCAACATGGAAAATCTGATATGCAGTACAGCAATAGTTTACAAATATTTTAGTCCACTCATAAAACAGATAAAATTGCAACATTAATGTGCTGTTCCTTAAAGTTAATAAACTTCTGAGGGTGGGATTTTACAAAGCTAGAAAGTTTTCTGAATGTCTGGAACTGCACAAGTAACACCAGCAACCAGAGCATGCACGGGTTTTTGTTTTACACCTTATACGTGTTCCTGAAGTCTGGTTTAAGTTCTGCAGGCATTTCTACTCCCTGAAGAAATGTGCAGTAGAGATTTCATAAAATTGACTTGAGGGTGATTTTGAAATTGCTGCCTCAAAATATTATCAAAGTACAGAAATAGACATGCTGTTAATACCACAGCATGGAAGCAATGAAATATGGGTATGATACATAAAAATATGAAATTTAAACTTAGAATTAATAGACTTGATCAGACATCATATCATATCATCATATGATCAGACAAAAATGTTTAGATAATAATTGGGAACTAGAACCGTGCTGCCAGGTTCCAAAATTTGAATAAATCAGCATAATTCATTTTATACTATATTATAAGTATTCTTAAATTACTGATTTAAGTAGGGGACTGAATTTCTTCAGGTGCCAGACTTACTCCTGTTGCTTTATTAAACCAAGTAACTATAAGGACTTGGGATTGTTCAGTGTGAAGAAGAATAGGCTCTAGGGTGATCTTATAGCAGACTTACAGCACTTAAAGGGGGCCTTTTAATTAGGGCGAGGGGGAATGGCTTCAAACTGAAAGAGGGTAGGTTCAGAAGAGATATTAGAGGGACATTCTTTGCTGTGAGGGTGGTGAGGCACTGGAAGAGATTGTCCAGAGAAGCTGTGGCTGCCCCATCCCCAGGGAGCAGCAGCCTGGGGGCTTCCTTGGGCTTTGCTGGGGGTTAATGAGCAACACTTCAGCTAGCAGCTGAGAGAAAATATGCTAAAAATATGGTAACAATCATTAACAGACTGGCTTCCTTAAGCCATTTTGGCAGCTTTTAGTTGCTTCTTTTATCACAAAATGGGATCCCAGTTCACAGAAAGGAAGCATAAAACTGGAAATGCTTACCATCTCTTTGTGCCTTCCAATGTGACATTAAAACATTGGTAACTGGAATTACAGTAACATAGAAAACATAGTTCTACCTGTTAATGCAGAGTCTGTCCTGTGTACATTCAACAAGGCAAACATAAAAACATAATAAGTGTTTCTGTGAACAATGTATATTGCTTTCTCATCCAAACAACCACCAGGCAGACTTCAGTGGAAGAGCATGGAAACTGCCTAAATGTATATAAGTCTTTGAGACACCGCTTCAATTTACAGAAGAAATTCTGATGGCTGTAATGAATCCAGCCCAATAACTAATATCTCAATCTGCTCAGTCAGTATTGTTCATATCCCTAATAATCCTTCCATTTCTAAATTCCATAGCTTTATAACCATTCTCTCTAGGAGGCTGAGCTCTTTCAAGCTTTAATTTCATCCAGAGTGACCTGCTATTTTCTTTGGTAAGTAGATGAAAAACAGGCTACAGAACAACAATAAGAGAATGGAATTACAATTCTTTATTAAGGAATACTAATATGACCACTTTTTTATCCCAACAACCTTAAAGATTGAAGTTGAAAGATTAAATTAATTTTGAAATGTGTACTATGAAGATGTGTGCTACTTCTTCTTTTGAAGAAGTGTTCTTTCAGTTAAAAATACTACAAAGAGCATGTATGCCATATATGCATTTTAGTTAAGCTTACATGAGCATATGTAACTTAGTTGAACAATAGAATCAACATCCTCAAGGATACTTAGGCATCAGCTCCATATCTTCGAGGGTTTGGGACTTAGCTTTTTAAGTCTTTAAATCACTGACCTATAAATACAATCACTTTCAAAACATCTCAGGTTTAATTTCTATTCTTGGTACTCAGTTTATGATAAGAATTAAGGAAGGCTGCATTTTTTTTCCATGCCTTAGAGAAAATGTCTTTCAGAATTATCTCTTTTGTCATAACTTTAAAAGTAACCTGTATCCATGAAAGAGTACTGTGACGGTGTTCACAGGGGTCTTATGTTGAAGGAAGAGATGGAGATATGACTCTGTATTTCAGAAGGCTTTATTTATTATTTTATTATATATATTACATTAAAACTATGCTAAAAGAATAGAAAAAAAGGTTTCATCTCAGAAGGCTAGCTTGGCTAAGAATAGAAAGGAATGATAACAAAAGTTTGTGGCTCGGACAGAGGGTCTGAGCCAGCTGGGCTGCAATTGGCCATTAATTACAAACATCTGCATGAGACCAATCACAGACCCACCTGCTGCATTCCACAGCAGCAGACAGTCATTTTTTTACATCTTGTTCCTGAGGCCTCTCCGCTTCTCAGGAGGAAAAAATCCTAAGGAAAGGATTTTCATGGAAAGATGGCTGCAACAGAGCACAACCGCAGTCTCTAAGCACCCTCCATGGATCTGTGTTTCCTTTATTGATCTAGATGGGCAGCTATTTTTTCCTATGTTCCTGAAAACTAACATCCACAAACATGCAAAACAACTTGGGTCAGTGCCTTTGAATAATTCCCAGTTCCTCACAGGTCCTGTGGTGTAGCTTCTCTCACAGGCTGTTTACTGAGGAGTTTTTGCCCCATTATCATCTAAGCATACACAAGTTTCTTTTCACAAAATATTGGATGCTTGCAATAATTTAAATTTAGCACCTGACAATTTAGGGTGTTTCTCTGATGGTATAAGGCAGCAATTTCTTCCATCCTGCATATTTAATAGTGCCTTGATGACACCTTATCTACTCTCTCATGGCTTATCTGATGAGAACAATGGATAAAAAGGAATTCTTTGTCATGGTTTTTATTGGCAGAGTTCCTCAAAAGTTTAGGTAGCTTCTTATCAGCTACCAGCATGGTTTTCAAGAACAGAGAAAGGATCAGCTCTTACTGATACAGATCTGTGTTCCAGCTCATTTCTTAAATACTTACCCATTTCAGCCACAGCCATTGTTATGTTAATAGCGATTGCAACTATCTCAAAAGACTATTTCCCTCAGGTTGAATATTCATTGTGATATTGCTCTTCAGAAATTTTCCTCCAGAGAAGATTCTGAAATGTTATTGAACATTCCTGAAGTAAATAAAACTGAATTCTTTCTCAGTTCTCTCAAACTAGATTAATTCTTTTGTAGTTGCTGCTGCTGCTACAATGGATAGCTGAATTTTAGGGGAAGTTGGTGAGGAAAGAAGGTTTGGTTTGGCTTATGAAGGGGAAGTAATTGTCTGTCAATTTGTTAAAAAAAAACAACAAAACCCCCAAAAAATGTGTGCATGTTGTGTACACCTGACATTTAAGAACCAGGAAGAAACTGAATTTAGATGGCTCAAGAGACAATGAGAAAATAAACTCTCTTATATTAAGTTACTTCTCTAAATACTGAATGCTGAGAAGCTGTTTGGTAGACAGGGAGGAAAGAAAAGTGGAAACATATATCCTTTATTATTGCTGTTATCTCCCCACAAGGGCTACTACATTCAGAGTCTTCTCAGGACAATTCATGTATCACAGGTAACATTTAAGCATTTGGGTTATTCCTGCAATGTAGGCCCCTTTCTGAAGAATATCTGGAGGAGGAATGCCACACACCCCACAAGCCAAGTACTGGGTCTTGCTCCTACATGCCCCTGAGCAGAGCAGTTGTTGTTTCCCTTCTGCTGCTCCTCCCACTATGAAAGGACATTGCTGCACCAGGACAGAACATAGTTCTAGGATGAACTCACCCACATGAATTTGCAAAGGACCCTTTGCCTGACACAGAGAAGGGAAATCACAATTCTGAACACATTACTACATTGCAGACAACCCTAAGGATCTGAAGCAGGGAATGGAAATAGACTGCAGGAACAATAAACTAGCAGTAAGAGACATTCAGCCTGCTTCAGAAATGTTACATTACACATGTCAAATTAGGCAATGGCAGCACAGGATGATGGCAACCTTGCAGCCATTTATGATATTTGTTGCCTTTAATAGAGGAAAGAAACTCCAGTGAACCTCCCAGGACCCTGCTTGTAGTTTGAAAGAGAATAGCCACCTTGCTGTTGTTGGGTTTCAGTTTAGCGCAAGAGAGTCATTGCTCAGCCAAAGATAATAGTTGAACTAAGAGGACATTTCCTCTGGACTCTTATTCATGGAATTCAGAGTACTCAATATGAAAAAACCCACACTTAATACATCCCTCTGACTTGATGGAAGATAATGTTAATTGTCAATATTAACATATCACATGTTATCTTTTCCACTGAGATTAAGTGAATCACTGACTGATAACACTTAGTATCACAAAGTTTTGATGGGTGACAAAAATTTATGTTCTGGACTCCTTTTCTCTTAAATTTGTTGTATCATCATCCTCGAGGAGTGTCCCTTCTTGGACACCTACTAGCCTGATGGGCATCTGACATGACTGCTTCAGGTCTCACTTTTACACTCAGGTAGGTGGTACATGCACCCAGAATCACACAAAGACCAGAGAACTTTTCCCACTGGTATCTTCTCAGTCTCCCAGTTCACCCTCACTCTCCCTTACCAAAGGGGTACCAGTAATACCAACCTACCCATTCACCCCAGCCATAAGCTCATCTTATGTACCCAGGAGTGAATATGCACGTTGGTTCACTCATTATCTCTAGCACCACAAGTGAAGACATGCTTCTATTACTCCATTCTTGGCTTGTGAGTAGGACATACTTTTTCTTAGTCACTCTGCTTTTCCAGGGGTTTTTATTTTCTTTAGAGATAGAGTTTTAATTTCTTTTTGTCATTTCATAGTAATATCTGGAGCTTTCCTGTCTGTTGCCCTCAGCATTATTTCGTCTGTTATCATTGCAGTGGAGTGGAGAAGAAAAGCTCTACGTGGATGGTAATGCTTATGACTTTTCAAAGACTGATGGTTTTGTGTCTCATTAAGGAATATTAAACATGGCTTAGTCAATGAAACTGCACAGTTTGTCCACCCTTTCTTTTCCAATTTATTTTACCACATGAGAAATAAAGACCCTCAGACACAAGTCAACCCAATAATGAGGAATCTCCTCTGCTAACAAGCACTACATCACCAGCTGAATTAAAGGATAGAATTGGGTGTTTTACAGGAATGTACCAATGAGGAGATAACCCTGACCTATATCTACTACCCCCAAGAAGGGTCAAGAGGATCTGTGAATGATAACTAGAGTAATCATTTCAAAGCCTTCTGCTGGAAGAGGTGGCCCATGGTCACCCCATTGCTGCTGTGTACCTATAGAGATGCAAGGGTTTTTTTTTCTACTGCATTCATATAAAGTAAGCAAAGACTGTGTACTTCTCTAGTTATGATTTGCACCTGACACAGCATTACATAATATCTGCCCACTCACTCTGGCTCACCTCAGCTGCAGTGATTTGTACTTTACAGCATGGAGCTCAGTCTGTCCATGGCTGCCCCTAGACAACCATGGGCTGATGTGTTTCTTTGGAATTGAAGCTAGACACCAAAGGCTGAGTGACTTTTGGGCTTATCCCCACATGAGCTGATTCCTCAGGCAGCAAACTTTCTTTGCTTCACCAAAATGCTTTGGCCAATGACCAGGTCCTCCAGGACAAAACTTGAAGCTATCACAATCATCACAGTAGATATAATTTCATTCATTTAGTCTTCTATGTTAAACATTATTTTATATTAATTTCATTTTATAGTAGCTTGTATTTCTGTAAGCCTCTGTAATTTCTACCTTCAGAAGTAGTTCTTAACTCTGCCCTTGCAAAATATGTGGTTCTCTACTACAACCACCCATGATTACCTCACAAAAACTTACAATTATGTGGCACATCACAACCTTGTTTTTTTCCTTAAAGGACTTCAAGAAAATGGATGGTTCATAAAATTATTCCAGTAATCCATGATCTTCCCTTCTCTTGTCTTCAGGGTATGTTTCTAAAGCAAGAAAAAAGGAAGCTCTGAAAACTTTCCCATTAAGAAAAAAAAAAAACACAGAGCCACTTCATTCCTTTCTACCTATCTAAAGGCTAATTACTGCTACTGTGATATTAAAGCATTCTCAAAATAATTTCTTTCTGACATACACTCTGCTGACGTACAATAAAAGCTTTTAAAAATATCTCGCTCACCTTTCATACTCATTCACATAGAAACCTCAGCTTTGTTGAATTTCTAAATGTTAATTCACAGCTCTTCATTCATCGGTTGTAATTTTTTTTATATTAGTAGCTGTTATGTAATTTGCAGGACTTTAAATGTCAGCTTCACTCAGCTATCTGCATACACAGCTGCTGATATTTCTTGAATATCTTTATGAACATGTAGAAAAAAAGTCTTGCTTAGATTATTCAGAGTGTATAGAGTAACTATAATTCAGAGTGTGTACTTCAGTAACTATGACGTTCTAAAAGTGTAAGAAAAGGAAGATGGTTTTGCTAATGGACACAAACAAATTCATCCAGTTTTGTATTGGTTATCTCAAAACCATACATATTACAATTAATTTCCAATTTTATGTATGTTCATTAGGTACTTCAAGTTTATCCAGAAAAGAAAAAAGCAGGAAAGTTCAGGAGCAGCATACATCTGATTCTGAAATTAGGGTTTCCATAACATGTTTCTATAAAAGGAAGTATCTGTTAATCTGAATCCAATCTATACTGATTTAGGGAGATGTGTTTGTACACTAGCAGTTAGGGGATTTTATAGCAGCAGGATTCAACAGCTTAAAGACGTTCAGAGTTTGTGAACAGTAAGTATCCATTCTTAGGAAATGGCATTAGTGCCCTGAGGACAACACATCCACTGATATTACAATTAGGGCTCATTTGAATGAGTGTCATACTGAGGTCCATGCACAGCTGGATTCCCATTACTGCAGCCCCAGGTAAGCAAACAATATGGAAAATGTCTAAATGAACCTATGTATAGGAACTGGACTGGTATCACTCACTTGTAGCATAGGGGAAAAAAAACAAAAACTCACATCCAGTGGGGAGAAGAGTAAAATAAACAGCAATGTTTCCTCTATTTCACTTCCTAAAACCAGCCAGACTTCAGGAATTTTGCACGAACTTTTGTACCTTCCACAATTTTAGCTTCTGTCTTCTTTCTCAGATTTCACTTGTTTGACAATTTGGACACCAATTCACTGAAGGATTATAAAACACACAAAATCATCCAGTAACAACACAGCATGGTCTGGGAAAGGTTCTGATGGAGGGTTTCTTAGGCTGCAGCCTCTACAAAGGCTCACAGACACCCATAACCTTGGACTTCTGATCTTCCCTTTCCATTTGTCCCTCCTCCCACTACTTTAGCTGAAATGACTCCATCCCTCCTGATGCAGTCATCTCTCCATGGCTACATCCCCCAGTTTTGCCTTTTGACAACAGCACCTGTGCTCTCCTTAGAGTGCACTCCAAAGTCTTTTCTGCTACTCTTGCTAATTAAGAGGTTTCTAAATTGGAGTGATGGAAGTGGGTGGAACTGTCATGGTTTAACTCCAGCTGGCAAATAAGCACCACCCAGCCACTCACTCACTTTCACCCAGTGGGATGGAGGAGAGAATTGGAAGAGTAATAGTGAGAAAACCTATGGATTGAAATAAAGACAATTTAATAGGTAAAGCAAAATTTGTGCACACAAGTCAAGTAAGGAAAGGAATTAATTCACTGCTTTTCCATTACAAGACAGGCATTCAGCTGTCTCCTGGAAAGCAGGGTTCATTACTTGTAACTGGGACTTGGGAAGGCAAAATGCTGCTAACTCTGAATTTCCCTAGCTTTTATTTCTGAGCATGACATCACATGGTCTATGATATCTCTTTGATCAGTTGTGTCAGCTGTCCCAGCTGTGTCCCCTCCAGCTCCAAGTGCACCCCCAGCCTCCTCAGTGGCAGGGCAGTGTAGGAAGGAGAAAAGGCCTTGGCTCTGTGTTAACACTGATCAGCCATAGCTAAAATGTCCATGTATGATAAACACTGTTTCCAAAAAAAAAACTCTGAAACTTCATATAAGCTACTATGGAAACAAAGACTATCCCAGACAAACATATTCTCCACCCCTCATTCCATACCATTTACATGATATTCAGGTCCCACACATCCTCATCAACCACCACTTTCCTTTCCATCCTTTGATATGATATGCAAACAACATTGCTTCAGTCTTGTGGCATTCACATTCTGTGAAAAATCCCTTTGCCCAGGATTTTTCTCCTGGGAAGCTGAGAAGTCTCAGAGAAAAATGGAAACCATTATTATCTCATTTGATTCTCCTGTGTTTTGCTTGTCTGGAATGTGTTTGGAGATTGTTTACCAACAGGTGATTGTTTCATTGGTTTCTGCTGTGAGTTGTTTTCACTCATTGGTTGTGTCAGGACTCTGGAGAGAGTCACGAGTTTTCATTATTATCTTTTTAGCATTCTGTAAGTATCCTTTCTATATTTTTCAGTATAGTTTAGTTTAGTATTCTTTAATATAATATAGTATCATAAAATAATAAATTAGCCTTCTGAGAACATGGAGTCAGATTCATCATTCCTTCCTTCGTTGGGGCACTCTGTAAATGCAATACAGTCTATTAGTGGATATTTTGCAGGGCCACCTGCAAAATGCCCACTAATATCCACCAAGTGCCCATTGAGTTAATTTAGTCCACGACTTCAGGCTCCATATGTTATGGGGGCACTCCTGGCAGGAGAGGTGGTGTGTTACATGGAGTTACTGGGCACCAAAGCAGCTCAGGTCAGGTCACTGCTGCACTTGCACCTCCTTGTAAGGTTTGTGCTCCATTGCTTCAGGTGGTTCCTGCCACTGCAAATTCTGCAACATGCAGCTCGGGTGTTTTGAGGTGCTCCAGCCCGGCTTCCTGCATAGGCACTGATGCCTCAAGGTGTAGATAAATCCATGCTGCAGCAGGGTGCTTCAAGGTGTACCTTCCTCAGCATCCACTTATCCTTGGGCCACAATCCCTTTAGAGGTAGACCTGCTGTGGCACAAATGCAACAGGTGCTTTGAGATGTACCTGCTCTGGTGTGAACCTATCCATGACCCCAGATGTAGCCTCTATCCCAGTCACAATCAGCACAAGGAGCCAGAATGTTGTAAGCTACCTAGGGAAAGAAACATGAAAACAAATCTAGACATACATAAAACACTGCAGCTACAAAATTTCATCAATGCTACCTACGTTCACTATATAACACTAAAAAGAAAAATTTATTTCTGTTGACTCTGACCAAGAAAATAAATAGATTTTCCCCATCTCTCTGTTTATGAGTATTGGTCCCATTACACCGGGTTGCTGTCCTCTTCCTCTTGTCTTCCTACAACACCAATCACCCTTAGTCCCAACCATTCATGGGCAGGACTCTCATCCCAGATCTATGAGAAATTCTGAGCAAAACTAGAAACTTCACTGATGTTCCTTAACAAAAACAAGGCAGAAATATAAGAGATGTTTGCTTCTTTTATGGGAGCTAGGACTGCTGTGGAATGTAGACCAATCAGGTGTGCTAATTTGTACTAATATCTTCTCCAAGTGCTTTACCTGGTGCTTCTACCTTGCAAGGATAATGGAGCCAGAGATCCTGAATGTACACCACTGCAGCTTCCTGCAGTTATTTTACCTGACACACTCTTGGCAGTGTTATTTCTCCTTATTCAGCTTCAAAAACAATCACAGATAGCAAAGTAGTTGCCTTATATATTTTATTCTTTGCTGGTTTGTGGATTTGGGCTTTTTTGGGGTTGTCTGTGGGGGTTTTTTTTGTTCTGGTTTTGGTTTGGTTTGGTTTTTTGTTTTTTTTTTTTTTTGGTTGGTTGGTGGTTGTTTATGATGTGGTTTCATGCATTTCTTTTGGTTTTGTCATTTTGCTGTTTTGTTTTAATCTGACTGGGTAACACTGCCCTATAAGCTCTCTAATTTGTTTAGGCACCTAAGCACTATTCTCTCTTCCTTTAAAATTAGTTCTGGAGGAGCAAAAGTTAATAAGTGATTTTATATTTGCTATATTACAAGTTTCAGTTTGGGGTTTTTTTTGTTATTGTTGTTTTTTTGTTTGGTGTTTTTTTGAGAAAGGATTATTTTGGCATGTCAAACTGCAAACATTTTAATGGAAAAAGAAATGAAAAACTGTCTGCAAAGGACAGCTGAAGAATTAAAGTTCAACCTGTTAAAAATATATTCTGACAGATATTTTCTGGCTGTTAATACTGACTTGATTTAATAACAACACTCTGTGGGGACCTGACAAAACTGTTGATGGAAAGCAGGCAGGCAGGCTGGTGTGACCTGTCTTACTTTCCAGGCTCCTTAGCTCTAAGAATGGACAAATTTTTGGTTACCAGCCTCATTGGGAAGGGAGCAGTCAAAAGTTCTGACAAGCTGTCTGGCTTCCTGGGCTCCTTCTCTGGCCAAGAGTCAGTTCCCTGCTCACAGAAGTTTTCAAAAATGTTGGTTTACATTAGTTCTCCTAAGGCAAAATGCTAAAACCTTTCTATTCCATAGAATATTCATAATTTTCAAAGTGTTGTTCCAAATCAAAATGTAAATAAATTGAAAATGGAAAAGGTTCTTTGTGTATCTAATCATACACAGTTCCTCAAACTAGTAATCTAAATAAAATTATCATTCAACCACTGAAGTCTGAAAGACACATTATTCCCTGCTCACTGTTCGTGATGCCCTGGGTGGTTAAATTGGGCCATGCTGCAGCTAGTAAGAATGCAAGCACTGGCATTTAATGGGGCTGAGACTTCACTTCTTATGTAGCTAAAACACTGTCTTCATAGCATAGCTCCAGCTACACACAGGCCACTGAAGAGACCATCTGTGTAAGACTGGCCTGTGATTCCCATGCTCAGCCAGTGGCAATTTTTCTAATGATTTCAGTTGAGGATTTCACAAGAAAGAGGAGAAAAATGGTTAAATGTCTGAAAAGACTTACATGGGAAAAGAAGGAAGCTCAAAACGCATACAGCTTAGCTAAGCAGTGACTCAGAGGGATCTGATTGCCATCCTCAGATATTTCAGAGAGGTTAAACACATGGGTGGGGAGGAACTACTCAGGATAACAAGGGAAAGGAAGCAATATGATTGCAGACAATTTAGATTGAGCTGGAGGCATATCTTCTGAATAGTGTGACTGGTTAAACTGTGAAACAATTTGCAAGTGAGACGGTGGTGGTCTCAGCCTTTTGGTCACTTACTGCCAGATGGGGAATCCACCTGCCAATGAATAATCCTATTGTAGAAGTACATAGACTTGGCAGATTTTTTTATGAATTATTTCTACTATGGTTTCAAGTTTCTGGGATCTGAGGATGGAAAATGTAGAAGCAGGTGAAGGTAGAGGCGGGTGCACTTGTACTGCTGTTTGTTACTCTAAGTAATATCTCTATGTAACCAGTTATTGGCTGGGACAACTTCCACTATGAGGCCTGAACAGATCCAGAGCAGCCCTGCTGAGGAGGCCTGGGGGTGCTGGTGTGTGAGAGGCTGGGCATGACCCAGCCATGGGCACTGGCAGCCCAGGAAGGCAATTGTGCCCCAGGCTGCATCCAGAGCAGTGTGGCCAGCAGAGCCAGGGAGGGGATTCTGCCCCTCTGCTCTGCTCTGGTGAGACCCCACCTGCAGGGCTGCATCAGCTCTGGGGTCCCAGCACAGGAAGGACAGGGACCTGTTGGAGCAAATACAGAGGGAGCCACCAAGGTGCTTGGAGGAATGGATCAGTTCAGGCCTCATACTGGAGGTTGTCCCAACCAATAACTGGTTACATAGAGATACTACTTAAAGTAACAAACAGCAGTAAAAGTGCACCCGCCTCTACCTTCTTCACCTGCTTCTACATTTTCCATTCACAGATCCCAAATACAGAGGGAGCCACCAAGGTGATTGGAGGAATGGAGCACCTCTGCTATGAGGAAAGACTGAGAGAATTGGGTTTTCAGCCTGGAAAGAGAAGTCTTCAGGGAGACCTAATTGCAGCCTTCCAGTACCTGAAAGGACCCTAGGAGAAAGATGGAGAGTGAGATTTTACAAGGGTGTGTAGTGACAGGACATGGGGGAATGGTTTCAAACTGAAAGAGATTAGGTTTAGATTAGACATTAGGAAAAAAAATCTTTACTGTGAGGGTGTTGAGGCAAAGGAACTGCTTTCTCAGAGAAGCTGTGAATATCCCATCCCAAGAAATAGCATCATAGAATCATAGGATCATAGAACCATAGAATATCCTGAGTTAGAAGGGACCCATCAGGTTCATTCCTGGCCCTGTGCAGGACACCCCAAGAGTCACACCATGTGCCCAAGAGCATTGTCCAAACACTTCTTAAACTCTGTCAGGCTTGGTGCTGTGACCACTTCCCTGGGAAGCCTGTTCCAGTGCCCAACCGTCCTCCAGGTGATAAACCTTTTCCTGATATCCAACCTAGACCTCCCCTGACTCAGTTTTGTGCCATCCCCTTAAGTCCTGTCTCTTGTCACAAAAGTGAAGAGAGCCCCCCTCCACTTCCCCTCGTGAGGAGGGGTGTTTAAGACCAGATTGGATGGAGCTCTGAACAACTTGTTCTGGTGAAAGGTTTCTTTCTCCATGGCAGGGGGGTTGGAACTAAATGATCCTGAAGGTCCTTTCCAACCTCAGCCATTCTATGATTCTGTTATTTTAATTTTTTATTCTGTGTCATTGTTATTTTAAAATCAACCTATTATTTGACTCCCTCCAATCCAAAATTTCCTTAAGTTTAATAGCATTCTCCAAATGGAACTAATAGAAGCATAAACCATGTGTATTTGTTCTTGCTTAAAACTAACAACCATTATGCCAAATTGATAATATTTAAATAAGCTTACAGAATGATGTAGTTACACCAGCCCTAAAAACTATATATGCACATTTTCATCATGTTCTGTCCTTGGGTAATGACAACATTAATGACTTACATTTATATAGTACTCTTTTGAAAGGAGACCAATTGCTGCACAAACTGGTTTCACAGGCAAAACACAAGTGACATTTTAGCCATAAGTGTTAGGTGGTACCTAAATACTGAAGAGAGAAATAGCATTAGAAGTCTGGATTTATATGGCTTGGAGAGAAAGATGCCTCCAGATGAAATAGCAGCATCGTTTAGGCCAGGGCTGATCAGTAATGGTTTTTGGGACCATGAAGAGCAGCACTATCTCAGCCTTGCAGGAACAAATGGGAGATTTTGAACTGCAATGTGCATTATGTTAAATGTATACTTCTTAAAGAAGGAAAGGAAAATACTGCCCCAGCTTAGGGTTCAAAAACGTGTCCTTGAAATTGAACTTCAGTTACTGGAATCACACATCTTAAAGAGAGTTTTCTAGGGTATGTGATGATGCACAGTAAAGAAAGTGATGCTTAGATAGAGACATGATTTATGCCTCAGACAAGATACAGGTCCTGACATATTCATATTACCTAAAATTTTTTCTGACTAATGCAAGCAGAAAGAAAAATCACAATTGCACTGGAGTTTCAACTTTGTGAACCAGCATGTTCCATATGCTCTTCTTTAACTACCCACACCTTTTCTAGCCCCTCATCACCCACATCTAAGCCACAGCAGAGCATAGAAATGTCATGAAGTCAGGGCTAGATTTTAAGAAACTGTAAATTTTACTCATGCACTAGTGTCCCTCTTCAGAAGTCTGATGTCCTTAGTCATGAAAGGTTTTCAAAAGCACCTACTCTGAAGTTTGGAAAAAGTTTGTAAGACAAAGTGTGCTTACAGCTCAGCACTTATGAAAATGTGAGAAAACCAGGGCAAAATCTGTCATTTGTATAATTCATGTTAATTGCAATTCACACTGTTGGATAAGTGCTTGATAGTAAACAACACAACAAAGATAGGTGAGACTAATATAACAGGTTTCCTGGAATAAATAATTCCCCAGCAAGACGGTGAAGGAGATATGCTCTGTCCCAGCCTTTTTGTCTCAGCCATCCTGTAGTATAGAACAACACAAAAGAGGTCAAGAAACAGAATGAGGACAGAGGTACTGAAAAAAGCATTGAGCATCCCTGCAAACGTGCAAAAACACAGGGACCAAGTAGTCAGGGGAGAGACAGAAGAGCAGAAATGAGGGACAGGTGAAGTACAGCTCAGTCAAGTTTCAGCTGATTGTGCAGATTGGTAGTGGAAGTGCAAAGTAAGCAGCCATGGTAAAGAGAGGGATGTTGTAGTGCGTTTTTTTATACTTTGTAATACTTTAAAGTAGTTTTGTTTTGTATTCCCATATTTTTCCCAAATGGTTTATCCCAAACTGTACCCCCCTCCCTTTCTCCCTTTACCTGTGTTATCCCTCTCCCGGGATGAGATCATCCCCAAACCCCCACCCTGGCTCTCTGTCAATCACTCAGCATCCCATCCCCTCCATCCAGAAGTTTCAGTCCAGGTCGTTGAGTGATCAGCCAGTGGCCAGGGGTCAGCCCCCCAAGCCTTGCCCCATACACTGTCCTAAATGTCCATCCCCCAGTACCCATCCCTTAGGGTCACTTATTGGTTGGTAAAACGTTATCTGCTTTTGGTTTCCACCTCCCTTTAAATGTAACCTTGGCACATCTCCCGGGGCTCTCAGCAGGAGGCCCCCTGAGGTGCAGGAGCTCCTTCGGGACTCCTAATAAAACCTTGGATTAACCCCTGCTAAGAATCGGCCCTTTCTCTTCTACCGATGTCTCTGGTGTCTCTTGTGCTGCACAGGCGCCCAGCCCAGGTGCCCTCAGTACCCTCGGGGCACAGAGAGTGTCTCCCCCCAGCCCAGGTGCCCTCAGCACCCTCGGGGCACACACAGAGAGTGTCTCCCCCCAGCCCAGGTGCCCTCAGCACCCTCGGGGCACACACAGTGAGTGTCTGCCCCCAGCCCAGGTGCCCTCAGCACCCTCGGGGCACACACAGAGAGTGTCTGCCCCCAGCCCAGGTGCCCTCAGCACCCTCGGGGCACACACACAGAGTGTCTCCCTGCTGTCAGGGCTCCCCCCGGTGTCTGCTGACTCGGGACTGGCCCAGGGTTCCTGAGAGGCTCGCAGAGAGACAGAGACAGAGGGTTACAACAGTTGAACTGAGAAGATGAAAGTCAAGACAAGGATTTTAGAAGTAAACTCAGAAAGATTGCAACTATATTGACCCAAATTCCATGCTTCCTAGGGGAAAAAAAGGACTTAAAAATCATAGAACATCTTGGTTGAAAAGATGTTAAAGATCATCTAGTTTGAACTGTCATGGGCATGGACACTTCGCACTAGACCAGGCTGCTCAGAGCCCCATCCAGCCTTGCCTTGAACACTTCCAGGGACAGCCATGACTTCTTTGGGCAGCCTGTTCCACTGCCTCACCACTCCCACAGTAAAGAATCTCCTTCTAACATCTAATTTAAACCTACTCTCTTCTAAGTTTAAAATAATTCCCCCTTGTCCTTGTAAAAAGCCCCCTCTGCAGATTTCTTATAAGCTCCCTTTTGGATCTGGAAAGCTGCTTTAAGGTCTCCCTGGACTGTCCTTTTCTCCAGGCTGAACAACCCCAGCTCTCTCAATCTTCTTCAGAGGACAGGTGTTCCAGCCCTCTGAGCACCTCTGTGAGCTTCCTCTGTACCTGCTCCAACAGGTCAATGTCCTTGTTATGTTGGGAGCCCAGAGCTGATGCAGCACTGCAGGTGGGGTCTCACAAAGGCAGAGAGGAGAGGCAGAATTCCCTCCCTTTACCTGCTGGCAGCTCTGCTTTGGATGCAGCCCAGGATAGGGTGGGTTTTTTGGGTTATGAGTGCATATTTCCAGGTTGTGTTGACTTCACTCTTTGTACAATGGGTTAAAACCAAATTTCTGAGTGCTGGGTCCATCAGCCTCTGCATGAAGGGAAACTCTTGTTAGGGAAACAATTTACAACCTCATGTTATTGGCAGAAGTGATTTGGAATAACTGTTTTACTTCTTTCGTGCCTTGCCCATGGCTCAGGTTCTCCTCACGATGTCTTTTCAGCTGCAGCCACAGCATATTGCTGCCCACATCAGGCAGCACACCCTCTGAGGATTTGACTGTCTGGGGGGAGCCAGCCATGCCAGGTTGCCCAACAGGCTTGGCTTTCTAAAGGGCCACGACACAACTGTGCCTGGAGCATCACCAAGATGTAATACTTTTGATATTTTAACATTTCAGAAGATCAGGTCTAGTGATGTTGTAGAAATGTGGAGGGAAAAGCTGAAGTTTGCCACAGAAAACCACGAGGGAACAGGAAAGAGGAGCATCAGCATTGCATCAAACTTTATATTGGCTAAAATCTGCAGTGTGCATTTGGCCCACTGGATAGAAACTGGTCTACACTCTGATTCTTGTATTTCTACCATGTATTTGGATAAAAGCAGTCTGTATAGCTTCCCACCTACTCTTCCTGAGGGAAAGTGTTTTGTTATAGCAGGAGCAACATGCCATGGGATGTGCTCTGTGCCTCTCACCAACAAAAGCCAAAGACAAATGTGACCCTCTGAGATCTCAAACTTTGCAATCAACCAAATGTGGAAAGGGCTGGAAGCCCTCAGCCATAAAATGAGCAAGGAAAAACCTATCTGACAGATGCCTTTGTTGCCTATAGCTTTTCATTTTAGGCTTCCTTTAATCCACTATAGCATCCTATAAAATATATCTCCATTCTACTGTCTCTTTTAAGGGAAGTCTCTTGATGATTTTTTGTTCTCTATTTCTGCTCAATTGGATTGTATCATATTTTTGCTCTTCAAATTTTCTCTCCTCCTCAGGCTTTCAGTCTCATATCTCCTTTACCCATCAACTTATTTTCTTTTACCTACCCAATGTCTCAAATTCTATCTTTGAAACAAAGAGAGCAATTAAATCTTTTCAAGTCCTTAGGTTTATGAAAATCTGTACAAATTCATTCCCTGACCCTTGGTACCTTTTGTGTTATCATTCAATTTGCAAAAGATTTCAAGATGTATAAAAATTAGTTTAAATGGTAAATATTACTGTATATTTTTGAAGGTCTAAAGCAAAGCAAGATATGAATGCTAAGAACCCTTAGAAAAATTAAAGACTTATCTTTGGGAGCAGCCCTGTATGGGATTAAAAAGTAGACTTAAGTTAGCAATGTGTGATTGCAACCAAGAAAGCAAATCATACCCTAAGCTGCATCAAAATAAGCAAAGATTTTCCCCCTCTACCTCTCTCTCATGAGAATTTTCTATGATTTCTATGATTCTGTGATTCAAAGTAAAGATATTTGCCAATGGTAGAGTGAACATTATTAAATATCTTAAAGAACAGGGCTTCTGCTACTCCTTTTCTTAAGCTGAGTAGTTGTCTTGTCTTACAAGGTCTAGCTTAGCTCCTTTTGGGGAGTCTCACAATTTATGGAAGATGTTTGTGAGGCAGTGCAGACCAGCAGTGTGTATATAGTAACAACAGCATAGGAAAAAAGCATCTCCACTGTTGTTAAGCTATGTCCCCATTTATCAGCTCTGATTCATGCAGAACTATCAGACATTTAGGGATTCCTGACTGGTATCTGTTTCAAATGCCTGGACCAACTGTTACCTGATTGTCATATAGTTTTCCATCTGAATTCTTCTACTAATACAGTCAAGATCAGAAAGTGGCCACTCTAGAGCTTCTGCTTCAGTTAGCAAAACCAGAGAGGCAGTCAGAAAGTGGAACAGAAGTAACAAAAAAAAATCCCTAAAATATATAAATAACATAGAAACAAAACCCAACATTTTTTTCAATTTCTTACTGACTCTCATAAGAAAAATGTTGGGTTTTTTGCATCTGAAGTATAACAGGCATTAGCAGTCAAACAGATTCTTTGAATTTAATTAATGAAAAGCCCTACAGTAAAGGAGAATAATTTCCAGTTGACCCAACATAAGAACAGCCTTCTTCATGAGCATTTGAGACAAAGCCTTGGTGTTGATGCAAATTACTATCTGAATAACAAAAATGTTTAATGCATATGTATGATGGCAATAGCAAATATCAAAACAAACCTCAAAACAATTTTACTGTGAAGCTGTTACATCTTGTTTTGAATTCACAGAGTTGAAGATTTCCATTAAAGAGCAAGATGCTTCATTCCACTCTAGCTATCCTGTACACACTGGTTGGGTTGGTTTTGGTTTATTTTTCATTTGCTTTTCTTCTTTTGTTAGAGTTATACCCAAAATCATAACATTTTAATCTCAAAATAAATCTTCAGAAAATGTGTGGGTTTGTTAAAAGCAGTGTCAACATGCCATGTGGGAAAGGATAATCTGTCTCTGTATAAATATTTGCTGTAACACTCCTACATGTGAAGACAAGTGCAACTGGGCAAAGGGAAATGGAGGGGAGGATATATCTAAGAATTTCACTCAGAATCTTCCTTTTTTCCCCCCTCTCAAACAGAATGGGAAACAAAGCATTCTGAAATGTAGTGAGAAATGTAGGTTTTCAGGTTTCTGAAAGAGCAGAATCATCAGTATCAGATGATGAGGGGCAGCTCTTAAATGCTTTCCAGCCATCTCAAGTGAAAACATTAGAAGTGTGTGCTTTGGAGCAACCTGAGATCATAAGATGTTTCAACACCATTGTGTGTCTGAATTTACCACATATTTTTAAGCTTACTCAAAACATTTTTCCCTTGTGTTGATGAATGTATCCTGTGACACTGAATCCTTCCTCAATAGCTTCAGCTTCTCTGGAGCTGTGACATCTCAGTCCCAAACCATTCTCTACCAGAATAAATGCAGATGGACACCTGGGTTCCACTGAGGAACCTGCCACTGGTTTTGGGCCAAAGCAAAATTAATTGGTGGTTTTTTTTGACTCTGTGCTGTAATAATAGAGTATCTGGATTATTTTTCTGCCAAATAGATATGTTAATGCAACAAAATCAAATATCAGAAAACCAAACATCATGATATAAAGACTTTCATCAACTCCTTGGACTGTTTCAAGAACTCATTTCTGAAAATAATTTGTCACTATCTGGATACTCAGAAACACCAAAGATTCTTCATAATAATTTCAGCAATTTTGGGTGCATAAAATAGTTTCAGTAGGAGCAAATGAAAAATATTTCTCACCACTAATTCCACCTTCTCTTCACTGATGAGGAACTCAGGCTGTCTGGTTTCATGTGAAGAAGCAAAGGTTTGCTGTAATATAATGAAGATAAATCTTCCTGGAAAGAAGGACCTGAAAAAAACCCCAAGAAACAAAAACCAAACAAAAAACTCCCCCAAAAACCAAAACCCCAAACAAAGAAACAAAAAACCAAGCACAACAAAATATTCAGGGATTTTCATTGAATGTTTTGAAGGGCTTGTGACAATAACTCCACATATTATGTTCTTAACTGCTTTTTTCTCCATCAAATAGAATCTCTGACCTGAAATATGTAGCTGATTTCAAGACTAACTAAAAAAGAAAAGGTAATATCACCTGCACCTTAAAATGCAAAATAAAAAAAATTTGCCTCTGCAAAACATACTTAAAGACTACATTTCAAACTAGTTTCTATGACTACCAACAATGTGCTTCAGGATATTTGCTTTAAAATGTCATCATTCTGCCATCGTGTGCCAATTTGAGGTACTGCTCGCTAAGTGTACATTTAATTTTGAAATCATGACTCAGTTTTACAATTTGGACATTCTATCACTAGAAAAACGCATGCTGCAATATAATGATCAGATTTCAAGGGCTTGCAATTATAAAATTGCTAGCCAAAAGCAAGGCCAAAAATTGCTATTAGGCTGAATGAGAATGATTAATGCACATATAAAAAGTGATACAATGACTGGTTTTGCTTCTTTTACTTCAGAGCCAATGCTATATAATATAAAACAGTTGGGAAACCAACAGTTAAACTTATTACATTGGTAACATTAGCACTTTACATGAAGGAAAAAGAACAATTTCAGTGTTGGACTTTTCCTGCTTTGTCCTAGACTCATTCAATTCCAAGCTGTGAAGAAAATGGCTCCTTGCCCCCCACTGCTATGTTAAGTCAGCTGTATCACCTATGCCACATCAGATTACTCAGTTTAGCAGACTCCATACAGCACAAGATGTGAAAATGAGGGAAGTCTGCTCTTCTTTCTGCCTAGGCTGCAGAACCCCAAAACTCTTTCAGTGTCTG
This sequence comes from Molothrus aeneus, assembly GCF_037042795.1. Lineage (NCBI taxonomy): Eukaryota > Metazoa > Chordata > Aves > Passeriformes > Icteridae > Molothrus > Molothrus aeneus. Next base: position 133,792,207 of record NC_089646.1, on the reverse strand, counting down.
GGTGCATAACCAGACAGCTCCCAGCTCTGTACCAGAGGCTGGTGTGTATGCAGAGGTGGGTATGCACCAGCCTCTCTCTCCTCTTCCACAGGGAGGTGTTTGAGCACACACCCTTAAATCCCAATAACTAAGCACAGACACAATGTTTTTTTTTTCCTTTTGTAGCACTTAACAGATGTACAACTTCATCTGTATAAGGTAACAACTCCTCAACTTCTATTCCAGCCTTGAAGTTTAAACCTTTCATGCCACATAAAGAGGCAGCAGCCTCTTTTCTCATCTGCTTCTTTAGTGCTAGACAATGTTGAGTTTGCATGACCCTGATCCCCCTACTGACAGATGCCAGTTTGCTGTGTAAATGCATTGCCAGCATGAAAATGAATTCACACAGCACTGATCTGTACTCCTGAGGGTGCTGGTTTTGGCTAAGATAGAGTTAATTTTATTCACAGTAACAACTACAGGGCTGGGGTTTTGATTTGTGGTGAAAATAGAGTTGACAATGCATAGATGTTTTTGTTATTTCTGAGAAGTGCTTACACAGCAGCAGGAAATTTTCTGTTTCTCACACTGCCTGGCCAGTGAGGAGGCAGGAGGTGCACAAAGAGTTGGAGGGGACATAACTGGGACAAATGACCAAAGCCATTTGTCTTCCCAATTCACTGCTATGTGCAATGGAGCCCTGCTCCAGCCCTGGAGATGGCTGACAACTTCTGCCTGCCCATGAAAATGGTGAATGAATTCCCTGTTTTGCTTTGCTTTCATGTGTGGCTTTTACTTCACCTGTTAGACTGCCTTTACCTCAGCCCAGAATTTTTCTCATTTTAGTCTTGGAATTCTTTCCCCATCCCACCAGTGGAAAGGGAGCGAGCTTCATTGCCAGCTGGGGTTAAACCACTACACCAAGCCACTAAGTACATCACTTTAACGAACAGTCTAGATTTAAAAAAACAAAACCAAAACCAGCACCCCCCAAAAAACCAAACCCACAAAAAAACCAAAAAAACCCCACCCAAAGCAAACAAAAACAAACAAACAAAACCAACCAAACAAAACTTAAAATAAAACAAACAAAATTAAACAAAACAAAAACCAGACCAAAACAAACAAACAAGGCCAAAAATTGTTTAGGACCCTGATGAAAAAGCCCTCACAACTTTCATAAAACCTCAAATTCAGAAGGTATGATTGAAAATAAATCACACTGTGGGAACTCAGCACATCGTTCCCGATGTCCACAGTTGCCAGGAGAACCCTTGGGGGTCTCGGAAATCCTGGAATGTTGCCAAGAGTGCTTGGTGGCTTGATTTTGATCCATCCACAGAAGTGACAGCAGTTTGAGGACATGAGAATCACTTTAGAGTGAAGGGTGTAAAATGGACACATTTATAGGGTGAAATATAAACTTTAAGGTTTTTGGTACAGGGGGGTTATGGAGACAAGATGGAGGGATCAGGGTGTGTCTCGTCCTTCTTCTTTCTTCTTCTTGTCTTCCATCTCCTGTGGTGATGTTGGCACTTGGGGATTGGTTTATGGTGAAGGTGCACTTACTAACATGGGTGAAAAGTATTGGAAAATAAAAGTAAATATCATGTACGTCGATTTTAGTATAAAAAGACATGACGGCCTCGTGGGTGGTCACGAGTGCCCTTGGCTGCCTTGCAGATCAGACCTCTGTTGGGCAGACAGAAAATTTTGTAGATAAGAAACAATAAACAATCTGAAGATCGAAAAGCTGAAGAGTCCAGACTCGCCCTTTGAAACGCGTGCCACCCAAGAACCACCCTACCCGTGTCAGAGCAGAGACAGACAGCCGAACCCGACATCACACAAACCCGACACACACATCCAGGCAGCTGCTACAGATGAAGCAAAACATTCCCTAGAAAGTTATTTTAAATCTCCACAAGAAATCTGGACTATCCCTGCTCCAGCTGAGGTGGGTTATAACTGCTGTGTATCCATGTATAACCTTGTCCAATAAAATAACTCAGATACGGGAAGCTCTGCAGCCTCCAGAGCAGAGCAACTCAATACTACTCAGGCTGGTAAAATGTTTTACATCTGCTGCCATCCCACCATTGCTCATACTTTGGAACTTTCCATGGCAGTTAGCCCCTGGTAAGCTCAGTACAAAGTTTTCTCACCAAAATCAGTCATTTCTTCATTTAGTCTTCTGCCCTTATTCCCCTTATGATCAGAAATGAGTTACCATTCATCCCTGGCTCTCTGTTAGGATCATTTAACAAACTTCCTTCAAGATATCAGCAGTAATAACCCTAACTTGTTTAGCAGAATTCCCTCATCCTCTCTGAAACTTCCAATCAAACAACTAAAGAGAAAATACTACATATCTGGACACATAGGGCTAACCCTCAAACAGATCCCAAAGAGATCCACTCAGCACAAACCACTCACAAACAGTCTGATCTAGAGCCAGTGTTCTGGACTGAACATAGCCTGGCTTTAGGCCAAGGCATGGCAGAATATCCACCCTCAACCCTGGCATTATCTGAGAGCATTTAGTACTGCTGAGTGTAGGAATTATTGATCAAGAGTTGGGGCAGGAGACTCAGGAAATTCTTTAAAATGCATTCCATGTAGGAATGGAAGGAGCTGAGATCCTTCTCAATGGGGTCCTGCAGAGCTGTGCTGGCAAGCCACAGCTTCATCACCCGACTCAGGGCATTCTCATGAGTATCTAAACACTACAAACAGTAGGGGTACAAACAGCAGCATTTCCAAACTTCTCCTTGTCCTCCACCACATACAACAATCCCCTTCATTGAGATGATTGGATCAATTAATAGATGATTACCAGCTACCTAAATCCGAGGAAGAGTCAGTAGAGGGAAGGAAGTATAATGGGAAATTTGTAGCTACTGAGTGAAAAAGTCAGTTTTGCTGAAGGTAGAAGCTGACTTTGAGTGTACAGGCCTTTTCCAAAAAAATGAATACCTGAAAAGACAATGTAAAGTTTCCACCTCAGCATCCAGGAGTTTTTGGTCAAACCTTCAAAGAAAGAAGAGCTAATCCTCTGCAAGAGTAGATGCTGACCCAGCCTTCAACACTTACTGCCCAGACTGCCCTGGGACAGAAAAATACCCTGAACAATTCCCAGCATGTAACATGCTGCACAATCACAGTGTAACTGGCTGTGAATCATGGGGTAAAATATATTCAGGAAATATGTTCTTGTAACTAACACAATCTCCCCCCCTCCCAAAGAAAAAAAACCCCAACAAATCCCAAATTAGTCTGAAAGCTCTGGAGAGCAATAAAAATGTCTACAATTTTGACATTGTTCTTAATTTCTTCTAAAGAACTGGAAAACAATTTCCTGTAGGCATGGTCCATGATTGAGAAAATATTTTGAAGGGAATTCTTCTTTCCATTTTACTGGAAATTTTTAAATATCTGTCAGGAAACCAGCCTCAGCTCAGTGGCATCAGTGAGCTGCTTCAACCCCCTACAGTCCAAGCCTTCCTGGTGAGCTTAGCAAGCAACATGAGCTTCTTTCCTGTTACACCAACACATGCTTACTGCTGGAACTGCAAAACACTTCCGACCCTCAGCCAAATTAAAAACACCCAGATATTTCGATTTTTATCTTGAGGGATAACACAGACAAAAAGTCACCTGAACATTCTGAATTCAAGCTGAAATGTGAAGCTCCTATTTCACATGCAATTAGTGCTGTCTGAAATACACATTAGCTTTCTTTTTGCTTTTGGAGGTCACAGATTATCTTTGTTGCAATTTATCCTTTACTCCAGAGATATGCTGTTCTGTGAGATAATACACATAAATTTTATTTAATCAGTGGCACAACTCCCACTGTAGCTAAAATTACACTGAGAAAAACAAAACCAAAACAAAACAAAAACTCAAATCAAAACTGCCTTAGGTCTACAGCATATCATCAACACTTCCCAGTAAAGTGATCAAGGAACAAAAACCATTTGACCTTTGTGGAGGAAAACACCAAACTTTTTGATACTGGCATCACTCTCTGTTTCTCTGCAACTGCTTGAACAATGGTATTCCTACTCTCTGACCTGCTGTCTAAGTCTTATTTGGTTTTCTGCTGGCTCTGTGTTATTTTTCTGTTCTGTGTTAATAGGAAGTTTAAGGTGTTTGTTTCTGGAACCATGTTTAAATGTGGTTTTGTTGGCACTCTTTCCCTGAGGCTGATGCATGATGACTGCTTTTGTTGTTTCAACCCCCACAGTACTTCATATTGCTTTAGTTTGTGGGGTGGTTTGACCCTTGCTGGATTGCTGGGTGCCCACCAAGCTACTCTATCACTGCCCTCCTCAGATGGACAGGGAAGAGAATACATAACAAAAGGTTTGTGAGTGGAGAAAAGGGCAGGGAGAGATCACTCACCAGTTACTGTCATGGGCAGAACACACCTGACTTAGGGAAATTGGTCTAATTTATTACTAATCAAAATCAGAATACGATAATGAGAAGTAAAACAGATCTTAAAAGACCTTCCCCATATCCCTTCATCTTTCCTGGGCTAAACTTTATTCCCAGTTCTTTACTTGCTCCCTACCAACAGCGCAGGGAGAGAGGGAATGGGTGTTACAGTCAGTTCATCACATTTTGGTTTTGCCACTGGTTCCTCCTCAGGGAGAGGACTCCTTTGCCTGCTCCAGTATGAGGTCTCTCCAATGGGAGACAGGTCCTCCACAAACTTCTCCACTATGAGTCCTTCCTACAGGCTACAGTTCTTCACAAACTGCCCCCATGTGGGTCCCTTTTCATGGTGTGTAGCCTTCGAGAACAGCCTGCTCCAAGCATGGGTCCTGTGGGATCACAAGTCCTGCCAGCAAACCTGCTCTACATGGACTCCTCTCTCAAGGGGTCCATAGATCCTGTCAGAAGCCTTTTCCAGCACAGGCTTCCCACAGGGCCACAGCCACCTTCAGGAATCCACCTGCTGTGGTGTGGGGTCCTCCACAGAATGCATCTTTGCTCCTCTGTGGACCCCTTGGTTTGAGTACAACCCACATTTGAGACCTAGCACACTGAAAGGCAGAGAGGGAGAGCAATATTTGCACAGTCTGAAATCTGGACAACCAAAGAGAGTTGTACCAGATGCCCACAAGGTGTAAAGCCAGAAGACTTCTTGGTGACAAAGTGGTTACTCCCTGCAGCTACGTTCACTTGAAGCTCAAGAAGAAGAGAAGATGCACATTTGAAGGAATACTGTGATATATGACTTTTTATTCATATTCACTGAGAGAAGATGAATTTAAAGGGAATTCAGAACTCCCTGTGGAGGCCACAAACCATGGGCAAACAATAAAAACTGCTGAAGTCCTAGGCTTATGTATGTCAAATAAAACTACACGGTAAAACTGGTCTATTATTGCATATACAGATCTGCAAGAAACCAACTCTCTCTTAGAGAAACCAACTCTTCTGATTTATTCAGATAATTTTTTTTGGCTGAAAGACTGAATAATGTACTGCAAATAATTCAAAATCAAACCCAGTAAATGAGCCCACCATACTGCACACTTGAATAAACTGAGCAAGACATGCACAGCAGTACAGAGGAACACAGCCTGGGGCAGCATCAGTGTCCTACTAACTTCTACTACCATGGCATCTCTGGTACGTGGAGTATAACATAGATAACGTGCAAAACTTCTCATGCATAGTGAGGAAATAAGGATGGAAATTATTGATTTTGTGAAAACACCATTTCCCAGACACTCTGTAAGAATTACTGCAAGTGTAGCTTTTCTTGTTGCTGGGATCATTTCTGTTATAGTATTTGACATAAAGAATAATTTATGAGAGTTTCTAATATGCATACATGAGTGCAGTTGTATAATAGCATTTGCTGAGCATTTTCCTTTGTTGTGCTAATGGAGTTTTTGGCTTTCTTCTATTTTCATTGTCAAGTCACTCAGCTAAGACAGTCGCAGCAGTCATTTACAGGGACTAAGTTTACACAGCATTATGTGTCATGATGCAAGGGATCCTATCTAGTGACAGCTGCAAGGGGAATTTCTGCAAGCAGAATGCAATCAGTGAAGAGAAACATACCCAGCAATTCGAGCAATGATGGTTATGGTTTCCCTGTGATTTAAAGTGACCTATTTTATTTCTGATTATAGCTGCTTAGAGCAGCAGTTTCAATGATACAACGGCAGAGATGCTGTCACCGGGTGCTTCTCAGCCTCAGGGTGTTCCTAGGGCACTCCTCACACCAGCACAGAACAGGTCTGCAGATCTCTGTGTGGGTTTTGGGCACATCTCTTGCTTTGTCCTTTGTGGCAAAAAGCGCCAGTTTCAACACTAATGCTTCCAGGATAAGCTATGCAAAGATTTGGTGATCATCACAACAGCAGTCTATCTGTGCCTGTGTGAGAGGTGATGACCAGGACATGCTGTCCTGGCTGACTGCTGATGCTCAGTACCTCCTGGCTTCTCTCTGCAAAGTTACTTTGTGTAGACCTCTAAACTCTGCAGTCAGTGGCTGAGTTCTGTTCTGCCAGCAGGAAAATTACTGCGCAGTACTTAGACTGCTGCACAGTCCAGCGGTGCCAAGGGCCCCACAGTCCTTCTGCCAGGCTGATGGATAATGACAATGCAAGTGAGAGGGAGCCTTGGCACTACTCAGCTTGAGGTAACTCAGAACCTGCTGCCTGCTCCAGGAGGCTGGTCTTCTCCTGATGTTAGTAAAGAGAGGGGCAAATCTTTCCAAAATTCAATCTGGAAGAGGAGCCGAGCTGAAATACATAGAAGTGCTTATGTCCCTGCCAGCTGTTCACTTTGGAGAGAAGTCTACAGTATTTTACCTTCACCAGCACCTTTGTGTCTGAGGTAACACTGAGTCATTCTGAGGGAATGATGATGGCCTTTTTTGGGGATGAAATGAGGCCATTTCTCTAGCAAGCCTTGTTATAATAACATCGTGCAATTGCATATTCCCTCCAAAACCAGCCTAATCTGCATCCAAATATCCAAGTCTCCAGATGTAATGCTTCCACTCATATTCTCCAGTACTCATAACTATATATATACATGTGGGATGAATATTCAACACTGTAATCTGGCATTCCCCAGACTAGTTTAGGGATGACAAATATAACTTTTGATCACACTCTGTTCATGTGGAAAAGTTAGAACAGCTGCTGCTATTTCAGTTCTCACAGGCATGGGGTTAAATTACCTACAAATAGACACAGCAAGTATAACCCAGAAGGCAGAGAGCCCTGGGAGCTGTGCTGTGCCACCTGCCTCCCTGCAGACACCAGGGCTTGCAAGGAGATACCTGGGAGACAAGCTACAAAGCTGCCCTCTCTAGTGCTCACATTAGGGAAAACACCTCCCTCTCCCCCCTTTAGAGCTGGAACAAAGGTTTCTGGAGCTCCTTCATGCTTTTTGTTTGTTGTTTTGTTTTATGCATCTTTAAGGGCTAAAGAAGTAGAGATGAAAACCTTATCCAAGAACACTACTTGACCATATAAAGAACTCCAGGTCAAAATGGGGTGAAATAGATAAACCTTGCTGTAACAATTTTGAAATATTATTCATAGGGGTTAAAGAATGGGAGAGCAAAACACATTCATCTTGGCATTTAGAATTTTATTATGTTCCCCACATTTCCTTGACAAGTCTCCTGGTCCTACCTCATAAACTGTAAATATTCATCTGCATAACAATAGTAGCTAAACTCCAGCAGCTGGGCAAAGAAGTAAAAATTCTTCCACAGAGTCAGTAAGCTCATTTTTAATGGTATGTGGAACATTTTATTTCTGAAAAAGTAATTTATTTTGTTAGCAAAAATATGAAGATAAGGTCATAGAAAGCACAAAGCTACCTTTTCACTTCTGCCCTTTTTCATTTTCCTACTGGCTTCTCTCCTGGCAGTCAGCAAAAATATCACAGTATTTATACAGCCAACAGCACTATAGGCAATGCAAAATGAATTGCAGTAGAAGAAAAGAGAAAAATCTGAAAAAGGAAGTATATAGGACCCTTGGGGAAAAAAATTAAAGCAGAAAACAATTTTAGAAAAGAGCACATTATAAAGAAAATAATACTATTCTGTAAGACAAAAAAAGGACAAGACTTTTTGGAGAATTGAAAGGAAAATTATTTGCTTGACAATAATTTGCGTCTTGAAGAAATTATTAATCATTAATAGACAGTTGGAAAATAAAGAGGGAAGAAATTTAGGAGGTCATCTAACTTAGTTCCTTTATTCCCTGGTAGTTTGAAGTGTCTGAGCTCTTTCAGCACAAGAACCACCTTTGAGATGAACTTCTAAGATTTTCTCTGCCAGAGATGATCATGCAACACATCTGAACAGAATTAAAGAGATATCCAAAACTAAGCTGAAGATTTCTTCCCTGGTGAGATTTAATTTAGAATTGCATGTGTCCTACCAGGCAGGTCAGAAAAAATGTAACAATTAAGCAAAACATTACTCAGTTTTACACCCCAGCTGTAATATTATTTCTCTAATGACTGTCAATTTGTTTCATCCTACATGGATTGCAAAAGAGTGACCTTCAGCTTGTCATTTTTGTAGATCACTGGAAGAGCTTGATTGCAAAGGTAAGAAGATGTGTTTCTCACTACACAGCTCCCGTTTTCCCATATTTCTTTGAGATGACAGCAGGTAACTCAACTTGGAAAAATGAATAGGAATACAATTCATACAAATGTCAACCAGGTATTGCTTCAGCACATTTCTGCAGCATCAGTGTTAAGAGCCATTCATTGTAAATGTTCTGCAACTCACTGGACTGTGAAACTACTTGGAAAGCAAACCTTGAAATTTTGCTTATGAAACATTTACACTGATAAATTTAATTTAGTATGTCTTTCAGGTAACAAGAAATGTACATTAAAGTTTTGAAACAATGGCAAGTGCAGCAGACATGACAAAATCAACAACATAAATCATATTGACAGTTTCCTATCTGCCCTAATTCTTTGCTCATTTTAGGTCTATTTTTCTGTTTTGTGGAGATTGATATTTAGAAAATAACTTTAAGCTTTAATTCCACAAAATATATAGACAGCACAAACTGTTCTCAGGGATGCAGTTATTCTATCAGGGAAGATATCAGTGGTTGGTTTAAAGCGTTTAAACACTGCCCATATTTATTCTTGCAGCAGAGAACAGAATGCAGCAACATAAATACTTGCATAAACATAAATCAGTGGAGACATGAATTATTTTAAAAAGCAATCTTTAGAGGCAGGTAGTCTTTTGCTTTACTTGTTGTTTTCCACCCTTTAATCAAAGAATGCATTCCAGAAATCTATATTAGATTCTGATCCTGCAAATATTTGCAATATGTTTAAGGTCAAGCACCTTGTTGCACTGATTAGTCAATTTAGTTCTGTGTAGAATGAAATTGCACAACGGGAATCCTTCCCAGTGCTCATCTTGCTGTTCTCTCAGGCTTTGATACAGAGATGAGACAAAACCAAGTGCAATACAGCTCTAAGTCAGCATGTTCCCCCTGGAGGTCAAGAAAGAAAAGAATTTTTGTTCTTATGAGTAAAAGCAAAATTAAAAGTACTCTTAAATCATACTACTGTTTTAGACGCCACCCCCCCCCCCCCCCCCAAGACTAACTACAGAAGATGAGAAGAGAACCTTTTGGGTTTCCTGTTTATCTTGGTGTCCTAAATTGATCACTATCCCCAAAACCATGGAGAAAATTTATAAGAACCTAAAATGTTCTCTTATAGACTGGAAGTGCTTTTAAAAGTTGCACAGTCCGTAGTTTAAGGAAACTGGACCAGACTGATCAGAGAAAAAAGACATCTATACTAACACCCTGATTCCAGAGGCACCAGAAGGCAATGAGCTGGAACAATGTTTTTGACTCTGTAACATCCAAGTACTAATCTAAAAAATGCATGACCTTTAATTAAGAGAAGGCAAATGGGTTTAAATTTACTACATAATGATCCATAAGTTCTCAGTCTGAAAATCAAAAAATTGAAACTCACTACTCTGAAAATGTCCAGGCAGAAATATATCCATATATTCCAAGTTTGACAGAAACAATGTCTGTCCAAATCACTACATGAAAAAAGTTAGAGTTTTGACTTAGACCTCACTCCAAAAATCAATCCAGTGTCCAGATATGAAAACTTCTTTCTCCTAATTTGCCTGACTTACATAGATACAAATATATTTGTCACTGCCTAATTCCCTGCCTGCTTAAATCTACCATGGTTTCCTCTTGGACTTCCTTGGTTTAGACTTTCAAAGGATTATTCTAAGAGGTAATAAAAGAAGATGTCATAAAGAAGATGTCATAAAGAAAATGTCATACTCCCTATCCTTATTTGTTCCCTGGATGGTGACCATTACATTATGGCATTGAGAAAATTGTAACACCAGAATGCCTTGATCCATAGGCAGAGCTAAAAACTCACTTGAACAATCTTTGCTGTGCATTACTGCTAATGTATAGAATGCATCAAGAGCATTCATGCTATTACCTGTGCAGAATATTAAGAAATATTTTACTGGGTTTGGTTTCCCTGGGATGGAAAACCAGCTGGTCTTGGGGCTATGTTTTGGATTTGTGGTAACAGCAGTGTTGGCAGCACACCAGTGCTTTGCCTGTGGCTGAGTGGTGCTTACACAGTGCTGAGGTTTTTCTGCTTCTCATGCTGCCCTGACAGCAAGTAGGCTGGTGGTGGGCACAAGTCTGAGAGAGGACACAGACAGTTCCACTGAGCCTGACTGGCCAAAGGGATATCCCATACCATATGGGATGTTGTGTGTTTGTCTTCCCAAGTCACCGCTGTGCATGATGGAGCCCTGTGCTCCTGGGGATGGATGAACATCTGAGGGCCCATGGGAAGTGGGAAATGAATTCCTTGCTTTGCTTTGCTTTTGGGCATAACTTTAGCTTTACCTCTTAGTCTGCCCTTATCTGAATTCACACTTTTAACCTCATCCTGAATACTTGTGTGTAGTTTTGGTCAACACAATATAAGAAAGACATTAAGTTACTAGAGTGTCCAAAGGAGGGAATAAAGATGGCCTTGAGGGGAGGCTGAATGAAGAGCAGCTGAGGGTCTTTTGGTCTGTTCAGCCTGGAGAAGACAAGACTCAGGGGAGACCTCACTGCATTCTGCAACTTCTATGTGAGGGGAAAACAGTACTTTGTTTTGCTGCTTCTTGCAAGAAAATCTTCGACATTTATCCTAACAGGGCTGTAACAGACTTGCTGAAATCATGCTGACTGGAGAATTCAAGCAGTGAAGCTGTACTGGCTGGAGACTCACAAGAGCTGAATAGAAAAAAGACAATTTTAGAGCTGTATCCTGAAGTGAAATACCAAAGTTACATACTTAAAAACTAAACTTGAGAAAAAATTTAAATTACTGACATGGAGAACATGTGAAATGGACAAATCAGGACACTGGATTCCTACAGTGTGTAAAATATTAATGGGTAAGGTTTTTCAGAGAGTAAGCATCATGAGTTTGGAATTAGGTTCTGATATATAGAAATATATCAGAAATATATATATAAATATATATATTCTGATATATATATCTATATATATATTGTTTTATATTGTTATATATATTGTTTACATATATATATGTATATATATATCTCTATATATATTGTTTTAATCCACAGTGAAAGTTATCTTATGCTTTTCAAAGCCACAAACATAAGTCACATATGTAAAAAAAAAGATAATGAAAAGGCATGATATTGGTTTGACCTACATCACTTTGAATCAGAAGTGCTAAAAGTGACCTTAAAAAACAAAAAAACAAAAAAAAAAATCAGACAACAAGTAAAACAAAAAACCCAACTAACAAAACAAAAACCAAAAAACCCCACCCAAACAAAAAAAAATCCAAAACAAACCAAACAAAAGCATAACAAAACAAAGAAGCAAACACCACAAAAAAAAAAAAAAAAACAAACCCAAACAAAACCACAAAAACAAAACAAAGAACAAACAAAAACAGCCTAAAGTCAGAAATATTCCCAGATGAGAGCTGGGAAAGGCTCTCACAATACTATCCAAAAAAGTATCCAATATATGGCTGAGTTTTAAAAAAAACCAAAACCCAACAAAATCCAGGCCAAATCTAGATACCACCTTGCTAGTGGACAGAAAAAGTGCTGTAGTTTGAGTAAAAACCCAACAAAACTCATGGTGATAAAAGTTATATGTCTACTGGAAATTATTAAACAGCATCAAGAAAAATTTCAATCTGATGGAATTCAATCTTTTGAATGTTTAAACATTAGGAAAGTTGCAAGCATTATTTTGACTTGGACCAACTAGCACCTTCACAAACAATTTACAGGCACATCTCAGAAGTTAGGTCCTACCATGATTATTCCCTGCAGGCAGATTGGATGCAATCATCCCTTTTTTGGAGATTAAACTAGTGTAACAGTTGGACAAGGGCTATTCTGTGCTAGTTGGTCTCAGTGTTGGAGAATATTCCCAGACATGTTTATTTTGTGAATACCAACATAGCCAAATATTGCAAGTTATGGGTAGCTGACGCTGAAATTATTACAAGAATGTGACCTGCAGAGATTTAAAAGCAGTTGATAAACAACAGGAGCATATGAACTGATAAGCAGTCCAAGCGATGGAAGAGACCCAAGGGAATCTACAAAATGTTTTCTCCTGCAAGAACAACTTGGCAAACCATATATTTAGCTACAACATTGATTTTGTCACTGCAGCTAAAAGGCAACGGATTAGGCTGCATTTGTGGAAATAGAAGAGGAAAATTAAGTCTCCTAATGACCAGAACAGAAATTTTGTATTTATCACATGGAAGGAAGGCATTACAATCTTCTTAAAAATGCTTAGAAAAATACATTTTTGTTGCTGTTGTTGTTGTTAAATTATTGTATTATTCCTACTCTCCTTTTTACATCTGAGAGCTTTTTTTCCATATGTGCTTAATTCCTGATAATTTCTATCCTGAGTGACTAGGAAATCTGTGTCTATGAGATTGCATAAACTGCCAAGCAGTATATCTGCTTAGTAAAGTTTCAGGACAGCTTGCTCTGTTGGAGACATTGGTTCTATTTAGAGGAGACTAGTGAAACATAAACAGCACAACGTATTTACAACTTATTTTAGAACATCAAAGAGTTCCTGCTTATGATGATGGCAGTCTAACCTTGTCTTTCAGATTGCTGAAAGCTATTGGCAGAAAAGACAGGGTTCAGGAATGTAGGTGGAAATTAGTTTGAATCAGTCAGATTAAAGAGGAGACAGGACTGGTTCCATTTCTAGTGGCACATTTACTCTGTGTTTTCAGCAGGTGAGCCCAGAAACAGGATCTCATGTCTTTGATGATGATTAAAAAGTTTACTGTACAGATCTCAAAGCTCCAGACAGCAAATTATGGGATTCACTGAATCAGGTGTGAGTTATGTCTAGCACACATGTGGGCCAAGTCACCATAGGATCCTTCCACAGTCCTGCAGAGAGGAGGGAGCTAGGCAGGAACAGCAAGAACAGGTCAGGGACTGCCTCATTACCTCCTCAAGGAAACATCTTTCCTATGATCAAATGAACTGTACTTGAATTTCCACTGCTGGGACTCTGCTGGAAACCAAAACAACCAGACAATTAAAGTTAGGTGAGCTCAACCAGAGCAATGTTCTGGAGGGTCACTGCAGTGCCCAGCTGAGCCCAGGGCAGCAAGTCAGACCCTAGACCATGCTTCATACTGCCCAGAAACAATAGAAGGTTAGGCACACCCTTTCTTAGCACAGCTCAGTTTAACTAGTACTAAGCTAAAGCTCCTAACCTGCAGCAGAAAAGTAGACAAATAGACTGATAATCCTGATCAGTGTGAGCACTGGAAGTTTCAGGCACCTCAAGCAGTTTCAGACATTTGGAAAACAAAAATATTCCTGGCTTTATGAAGGGTATGCATTTTACATAAGAAATTTCTCATCTATAAGCACAAAGAGACCCTGTTTCTTCAGGCACTGGAGTTTGCAGTGTCTGTACACAACATGCCCAGGTAATACTGTAACTGTGGATCTGACCTCCCAAAGTGGTTGCTTCACCTGCATTAAGTCTAGAGATATTTGAAACCAACCAGCATCTTACAGGAACAATTAGTACCATGGCATGTGCAGAAAGGTCAGAAAAGGGCCAGAGAGATAATACTGAACTAGGCCTGCAGAGAGTACCAGAGAGCACACACTGTGAGCTTTTACAGCAGGAAATGTACCTTGTGCCACAGAGCACACACCATGAGCTTTGACAGCAGGAAACCAGGCAGGCTGGGACAGCTGTTTGCATCTTCCCTTCATATTCCTGTGACTATTTAAAACAATGTGAGAGGTGTTAGTACCATCGATGTGCATTCTGCTGTACACATGGCTGACACTGTTCATTATGTGGTTTTTGTGTTACAGCCAAAACTCAAAATACTTTTGCTTGCAAAAGTCAACAAAACGTGGAACTGTGAAGATTCATCATCTGAATCACACAGCACTAATTAAATCAGTTTTTGGGTTGTCACACAGGAAGACTGCACAATACTGCAAGGAAAAACAAGCTAGAGAAAGCAGATGCCTTAACAGCTACTAATTAGAATCTAATTACTCTTTCAATTACCTTTACTCAGCACTCTAGGTCCCCAAGCCACTCCTGACAGACATCAGCTGTCCATGTGGCATCCTCATCTGGCACAAACCGTATTGAGTGCAAAATCAAACGAGGCACTGTAACCCCAGCGTCAGCAGCGAGCCTTTCAAACTCCCTGCAGTAGCAAGGCGTGCTGAATATTTCATAGCACACATTTAGAGCTGGTATCTCCTTCCTGAGGCAGTACAAATACCATATTTCTGCAGGATTGCAGTGCTGCAGAACTGTAGGCCAGTGATTACATTCTATGTACAAACACAGAGACCAAATCACAGTCATGCTGGACTAAACAAGCATTCCCCCATCCTTTTATGTGAGTTTAGATCCCTGCTGTTACAAGTCATTTTGTCATAGGTTAATATCTAGCATTAATCCCTTCCTTAAAAACAGAGAAGGTTCCTTGCACACTGAAGGAATAAAACATAAATATAATCCTTATTCTCCAGAGTTTTTTTCTATATATTCTAAGGAATTGAAAATCACCAAATCCCTGTCATCTAGAGATCTCTGTGTACCTGTTATTATTTTTCATAATTCATACAGTGCCTGGAGTCCTCCCACAGCTACAGAATCCCTCCAAAGTGGGTCTGTAGATGTTTATGCTGTGAACAAGACCACACTGCCACAAGCACACAGCACAAGTGCCCAAGAAAACAGAAATAATCTCTATTTATAGATGAGGAACAAAAACTGAGAGACACTTCTCCCAAAACACAAGAGACTCAACCTCAGATTTGCTTTCTTCAGCACAGCATTTATTGTGGGTCCACCTTTCTTTCCCCAGAAGGATGGGCCTCCTTTCTTCTAGATAAACCCATCTTAATTTTGTGGGAATGTGAATTTTTGAAGCACCCTGAGAAGTAAGACCTTTTGAGACATAAAGAATTAGTCAGCATTAAAAAGAGTATCTGAGTGTGGCTTTATCATAAGAATTACCATGGGACTGTGTCAGAGACTGAATGTTATAATTTAAACATCTTCATGAAGGACATTGTTTATTACAGCAAAGCTGTATAAAAGCTGCAGAGAAGACCACCACACACTGAATTGGCCCTGACTGAGGCCCTGAACTCTGAAGATAAAAAAATGCCTCAGGTCTGGGCTGGGGAAGAAGAACACATTCTCAGAGGAATCAAGCTCAGCACCTTCGGGTGAGACCAGAGCCCCAGGGCTATGAGCTGCCAGGCTGGAACAGACCCTGGTGGGAAGAGGAGAGGTTTTGGGTGTGTGGTGGAAAAGCCTCTGCTCAGAGGCAGTGAACACCCACCCTCTGCTCTGTGCAGAGCTCAGCTGTGAGGCCCCTTCACCCCGGGATAAGCTGCCTCCACATCAAGGACAGAGGGACATCATGGCCCATCCAAGACTCCCCCAAAGGGGTCCCCAGACCCTGCGCCAGAGCCCTGCAATGGATCCACAGTGTTGTAAGGGACAGTGTCAAACTTGCCCTCCCCAGAGGAGGCAGGTGGGCATTCCCACCTGGCCAAAACATACATTAACCCCTGAGATTCTATAATTTTTGGTGAGGGACTCAGCACCAAGAAAACCAGATGGAGGGAAGCTGTGAGTTGTCATTAGGACCCCTGGAAAGGTGATATGTTTCCACTCTCTCCCTGTGCCCCCACCCTGCCATTCACAACCCTTCCTTCCTTCCTTCCTTCCTTCCTTCCTTCCTTCCTTCCTTCCTTCCTTCCTTCCTTCCTTCCTTCCTTCCTTCCTTCCTTCCTTCCTTCCTTCCTTCCTTCCTTCCTTCCTTCCTTCCTCTTTCTTTCTCTCTCTCTCTTTCATATGCTACGGACCACAAGGTCAATAATTATTTATTTTCCTGTACAAATCCCTCTTTGGGTAGAGGCAGTCAGGGAGACTACAAACTGTGTACTCTAACTCTTCATCCTGAGCACACTAATCAATCTCTCCTGTTAAGTAGCAAACTCAGTTATCAATATAAGGAAGCTCCTAACAAGACACAGAGTTTTCTTTTTAATTCTAAAGAGAAATGATTACTGATGTGCACACAAATAGGTCAAGCTAATATAACGAATACAGATAAAATATAAAGCAGTTTTCTATCCCAAAGCCACCCCTTTAATAAACCCCCACTGTCAGTCTTGAATCAGGTTGTTTTCTTGTTACAGGCAAATATGCAGGTGGCAGCAGACCAGATCTTTGCCTTTTCTCCTGCTTCAAGTAAAAAGCCAGGCAAACAGCATTACAAAAGGAAAACAAACTGCCAGAGGAGAACAAGCTCCACTGAAGAGATGGGAACAACTCTTGCTGTCATGGGAGTTTTTAAAGATTCCTAACCCTCAGAAATCATTATCCCTTTAAAAAACAAAAAAACAAAAAACCCCACACATAAAACCAGATATTGACCTTGCCAATACAAAGAATCCATTTTGAGAATAGGAAAAGGGGAAAGAGAAAGATGTTCAAAATAAGTGCTGTACAAAATCCGCCTGTCTGCTTCCATGCCACCTAAAAACTTCCTTATATTTTCAGTGAACATTTTTCTTTTATTTATTCTGATCTAGACTATAACATACTGTTCTTCAAGAGATTGACAGAGTTTACTTTCTGTAAACTACAATGTAACACCATATATTTTATAATTTTGTAAGTAGTCTTCTCCAGTGAATATTATTCTAATAGTAAAATGAGTAAAAATGTTTAATTTAATGTACCATTTAAGAAAAGACTTTTCTTTGGGGGATACTGCACTACTTTATTTAGCCATTGCTCTGTGACAATGCAGGAACTTACCTTGCTATACAGACCTCTCTGCTGAGTTCAGACCTCAATTATTTTTAAGTGAGACTTTAAAATTTTCCAGAAATCTTACCTGGCATTTTCTCCATGTATTCAAAAGAGAGGATAGATGAAGGCAGTGACAGAGGACTATTTTCTATTACTCTTTTTTATTAATTATTAATATTGACTAAATATGTGATTTTATTTGCCACCTACGAAGATGACCGAAAAGGGAAACTTTTAAGTAGTTTTTCTGCATTCTATTGGAATTTTGAAATCTAAAACCCGTTAACACATGAATACACTTGGAAAATTAGGGGTTTTTTTTGGTTAACCAGAGCAAGGGGAGGATGTCAGATACAGTGGGGGAGTTCTCTCTCATCCCTCCAGTCTGAAATATTTAGCATACTGATTTTTTCATCTAAGTATATTCTTAAGCCTTTAAGAAAGTTGGAGATTACTTAAGTAAGAGCTAGAGATTTAATGCATATGATTATGCATATTTAATGCATATGTATGAACTGATACTGATATAAAACCCTAAATTTATATAAGATTAAATTATACTAAAATTATAAAATACAACTAGTTTTGCTTTTATCTTCTCCAGTTCCAGTATCTTACAATGAGATAATCCATCTAGTTCCAGTGTGGGTGCCATCTGTATTTTAATTTATTATTAAATCCTGAAACTGTTAAGTATACATCAGAGGACACAAATCTAAATATAACAGAGAGCTCTTGGAATCAATGAGAAGTTAATATTGTAATAATATTGACACAAGATAATAAACCTTCCTTATTGATACTAATTTTTTATTGCAAAATTTCATCTTTTCCAAATGGCAGCAGAAGAATATTCGTGCAAGCAGCAGACTTCTGAATTAGCAGCATGGCTTCTTGGCATTCCTCCCTGCAATGAACTAGTGCAGCATCTCAGAGTTAGCTTCACAAAATGACTCTGTGAGACCAGACTTTTAGGCTGGTTTTGCAAGCATGAGATTTTGAGAAGCGGTTTTTGACCTGCAAGCACACAGACACAGCGTTCCACAAAACCCTGTGTGCAAAATTGTTTTATAGATTGAACCTGCACTATTGCTGAGGTACTTTGTTCAGATTAAGAAGAAATGGACTCTGAAGTCCAGAATATCTGTGTGCCTGAGATCACAAAGCTGTGAGCCTATTTAATCTGCAGTCATATATGTATACATATGAATATATTATATGAATATATATAGTCATATATGTGTGTATATATATATATATATCTATATGTATGTGTATACATATATATATGAGAGCAACCAGTTTCCTGACCTCTTTGTTCCACGCCTCCTCTCTCTTCCTGTATGTAGTACAAAGAGTACAAGCAAAATGTGTCAGCACTACTTTCTTCAGGATCATCTCAGACATATGCTGAGGGATCTCTAGAGCAAAGTGAAACCATATATAGCAAGCAGTGCTTTTGCTTTGAATTGCATTGCAGCTCCAGCTAACAACCTACACATGATTCAAGTTGAGGAATTTAAGGTGATGGTAGGGAGCAGGTCTGGTTCCCTGTCTAATATTTCAATACAGCCACAGCCTTCATTTGTGATTTGTTTTAATGTACTTCTGAGCTTGTTCTGCAGTCTGCATTTAGATGACATCTAGGTAGACTAGGGTTCAGCAAGATTTCAAGAAAAGTAGATAAAATTCTAATTTCTTTGTCCAAACTAGAGGGAAGCGTGCCTGAGGCAACTTAACAAGAGACTGTACCTCTCCAAGAGGCATGACACATTTATCACAGTATCTTGATTCATCACGAGTGAAGATCCCCTAAAGCTGACAAGTTCAGAAATCAGTGGGAATCAGGATCAGGGAATTGCTGCTTTGCAAAAGACACCACAGCACTCCCATTCTGATCCTCTTGTGCCTCTCCAAACTCTGGACTGAGTAATACAGATGCAGCAGGTCACAAAAGGCCCCTTAAAAGCACTGGAAAACATCAGAAGTGTTCAGCGGAATTGGTGCTGAAATGCTTTGGAGACCCTTAGCACATGGCTTCAGGCATCTTTTAGGCACAAAGCTACTTTAGAGAAACTGTTTTCTGGGTACCTAATACTTGTTATACATAACAGGACTTCTTTGATAAATTCAGACAAACTATTTCCTTCTCTTGTATTGACAGCATTGACTGTTGCCCTGCTACAGTTAAATACCCACTACCAGTACAAAATAGGAAAAATAAAACAGTTGCCAAGGCAGCATGAATCTGAAAATGACTCACAGTAATTTCACTGTACTTAAAACATTTATTTGCAAGTGTTTGGACATTTGTCTTAATTGTCATTATTGCAGATACCTCTAGGAAGAAAAACACTCTGCTCTGAAGAGCTGATATGCTGGTATCATTTTTACCAATCTGACACTTTGAAAAGTACACTTTAATAATTACCATGATATTTAAGAGAAAAAGTTGGAATCAAACCATATACGATATAGATACTTAATTTAAGCATTTAAATGCAACAATTCAAAAATACAAGTTTTGAGGATGTGTTGAAGAAGCTACTGCATGAAATGGCAAAAATGCATATTCAGCAGCAGAATAAAACAAAATTAGTCTGAGATGTCATTGGGATGTCATATTCTCTTTGTTCTCCAGCTATAACTTAGCCAGGTCAATGTTTGGAGATGCCTTTCTCCTCATCAGTGATCTTCATGCACAAATAACTCTTTTGCAACATAAATATTCAAGTGCATGCATATCATTACAATCACAGAGAAACAAGGAATCCAAGGAACTGTGCATTTCTTCGACCTGCAGGGCTGAATGTAAGAACATGACCTTTTGCACCTCTGCTCTCTTTCCTTGTTGCAGTACCCAAGCCCCCAGCACCAGCCTCCCACCAGCATCTCCTGCTCATTCCTGCTGGGCTCCTACATAGCAGAAGTGCCTCTGAGGGAGTTGTAGCCCCCAGCTTCCACTCAGTTGCTGTCTTTGACTACCTAATGGGCAGGAAGAGAAGACAGAGCCATAATCTTCCCAGAGGTGTTCAGTAACAGAAGCAATGGACACAAACTGCAACCACAAGAAAGTATGAGGAAAAATTCTTTCACCATAAGGTTGGTCAAAGATTGGACCAGGTCACCCAGGCCTCTGGATCCTCCACCCTTGGAGATATTTAAGCCTCAACCATATATTGCCCTCAGGAGAGCAGATCTAACTCAGCAAGGGCTAGACTAGATATCCTTTCCAATCTTCATTACTCTATAATGCTAAAACCTGGAAGCAAACTGCTCTTCTGGAGCTTCAGCTGGTCAAAATGATCTCATTAGTTCAAGGCAGAAGTTCCCAGCTTGGTTATGTTAATTCTTAAATATAGGGGAAAATAAGAAGTAGTTTTGTTTTGTTTGGGTTTTGGTTTTGTTTTTTTTTTTTTTTAGGAGAAAACTCATCTCTTATTTAGGTAAATGTAATCACACAGAGCACCTGTAACGGGCTTCCATCAGAGGTACCTCAAACATTGTAAATATCATTATGGCCAATGATATCCATTACCAGAAAGGGCAGGTGCATCTCCTTTATCAAGTTCTAAGCTGGCTAGAGTTACTGCTAAGAGGGAGGGATTATTTGCTCAGGCTTATGCCACATTATCACAGCTACACATTTGGCCAATTCTGAGACACTGCAGTGGCTCATATACAATGTGGAGCATAGGAAGAGAACACCACCAGATACTTCTGCTCTGCAATAACTCCAAAGACTGAATACTCAAGGACTTTTCCCCAAGAGAATATAATACATGTGATACAAATCTACCCATGCTTCACTACGTGGTTACTTTTTAACCTCTGTTTATCAGAGCAGATATAATGAAGAAAAGTAGACTTGTACCAACATACCTGCCACTTAAAAAAGCAAATATCTGCCTTGTCTCAAGGTTAGTATTCAGTAATCTGTACAAGTCTGCATTTTCTGCATTGTTAATACATCCTCCTGTGACTCCCTTTCCTTTTCCTATTCGGGTTTTAACAAGTAAAAAGGATTAAAAAAATACATTTAATCCATTCTTTCTTCAATGACTCACTGAAAAGGAGAGAATAAAGTCCTCTAATTATAGCTGCCAGGGTTTTTACCTCTTGCTAAGTATACTAATATTCTTTTCACTAATTGCAACTTTCCCCTTCCTCCTCTAAATTTTAAATTCTCAAAATGCTTCTTTATGGAAACATTTTTGAAACTCATTACTACAAGACTTTTCTCCATTGAAGAGTCCAGAGTTATTTCTCCAGACCCTGCCATTTTCCCACCTCCAAGCTTGTTTGAAAGAACATGACCATGCCCAAATTAATTAAAGGAAGCATCCATTACAAAATGAATGTCTATCATTAGACTGAGTGAAGTAGGTGGAAAAAAGATGGATAGATTCCTCAGCTGAAAGGAGACAGCCACCAAAAAAAATCTGCTTAATAATGGACCAGCATGTATACATAGCAGAGTCCTCTATTTGCCTGCAAACCAAATGATAACCATACAACATCTGAGAAACTGCTGTGGCTGCCGTGGGGGCAGGGGGAAAGAGTCATGCTATAGTCAGAGAAATACATTTCAACTCACTGCACAAAAATCAACCGTGCTCTGCCTAAGACCTGGAAAGACACACATTGTGTTACAACCACTGCAGCCTTCCCACAGAACACAACACAAATACAACACAAAATGCTTGTAAAGCACCAATCTATATGACCTTGGAGCTGCATATGGCTATGGTTTCCACAGCTGTGAAACCCTGAAATTCAGCACCACGAGAGAATGGGTGGAAATCAGTGATTCTGTCCAGTGTCAGCTGCAAGGAAATGCCTGCACAGCTACCACAGCACTGGTCCCTCAAAGCTCACTGACTGCAGAATCTCACACAGAAGCTGCTGAAAGTGGAAGAGATTACTACAGCTGTCTGAACAGAAAAAGCATAATTTTGTACCTCAATATGCATCCATGGGAGAATATATAGAATATTAATTTACTGGTATGAATTTTACCAGTTCTGAAGCTTTCTTGGGTGGCAGTGTTTGGGGGCTTTTTTAAATTATCATTTATTTTGGTTTGGTTTTGTAACTTTTTTTTTTTAGATCACAAGGAAAGGAAGTTACTCGTAGGGGTTTGGGGATGAAAGACAGAGCAACCTCTGGCTTCAGCTCAGCAATCTCTGCCTCCCCAGCTGGTGGAAAAGCAAATGGCAAGTGCACAGCTCTTCCTCCCCCAGCCACCACCTGTGCCAGGCAAAGCAGAGCAAGGCGAAAAGGAAGCCTTTCAGGCAGGCAAACCATCTGCCATGTGCTGCTGCTCTATAAGACATCAAAAGGGCAGCAATAAATGTTCCACTTTTAATGAGATCTAGCCATTACTTCTGGTTTGCACCTCTCTAGCTCAAATTAAAAAAGCAGGTCCTGGAGGCAGAGGTGTGCATCCAGCAGCTCTCCAGAATCCGAGAAACACTCTTTGAGTGTTTACCCCAGCTTCTTCTGAGGCTCTGTCCCCCATAACTGTAAAAGACACCTGGAACAGTCAAAAAAGTCAAGGTTTAAAGCTTCATACTGTTGCCATTTCAATGTTATTTACTTCCAGTAGTACCACCCCCATCCCTCTCCACCCCCTGAAGTCCAACCGAAAACAACCCTCTATCATCTGGGTACTTCATAATCTATTCAAGCAAATTCCTACTCCCTCACAAAAATCAGAGAATTCATTAGTCTATTCCCCCCACCACCTACCATTTCTCACATTAAATGGAGAATATTTGTGATCTTAAGCAATCAAGTTTCTAAAGCACAGTGAAAATTTGGTATTAGAACAGTTCATCACCACAGGCCTTTCCATCCTTCCTCCCACCCACCCACCCACCTACAGACTTTAAGGGAAACAGTTGCAGCTTACAGGGAACAGAGGGAAACACCTCACATTCAGCAAAGGGAGCTCACACATAGGCAGGAACACCACTTGGTACACAGATTTGTATCCCAGGTGATCTTACCCTGTTATTAGGACAAACTAAGCCTTTCTAATTTACAGAAAAGTCAGCAGAAGATTATTTCAGAAGTTAAGAGGTCTAGAAGTCAAAGCATGCTAGAATTCTCTAGAAGGGAAAATGTTGACCTGCCCCTAGGCCAGGCTACCCCAGCTGGTAAGAAGCAGAAGCTGCCAAAGGATGTGGCAATTACAAAACCGAGGCACGTAGGTGTATTCAAAGGTCTGGCAACATTATGGTTAATCTAATTCTTCAAACAGTGTCCACTGTGCCCAGATGGTAATTTCCCCTTCAGCTTGAACAACTTGTAGCTCTCTAAATTCCTCCTCCTGCAGAGGAGGGATGGGAAGCAATGCACTACAGTCACCAATGCCAAACTGTGCTGGGCTGGAGATTGCATGATGTAAAAAGACTTGTCACACTACCTGAATATCCAAGTTTTACAGTCCTTTATTACCTCGACTGACATAAGCTTATGTGGGCTACATCTTGGAAACACTGTCTTCCAAAAAGGATGGCACCTAATATTCAAGTCTCAGAATCAGGCAGAACAAACCCTTCCACTACCTTGCTAATGACTTTTGCTCTAAAAGCAAAACCTCCAGTACATTAAGCCTGTTCTGTCAATTTCTTTAGCAATGCATCTGAAGCTCTAAATAATTAGAAGGAAAGTTAGAGGACTTTTCACCCTCACAACAGCAAATCAGGCCCAGCTAACTTCCCAAATGAATCGAGAATCCAGAACCAACCAACTACATATTAGTCACTTGGCTAGCAAGGAGGACTTAACTTACACTAATGAACTTAGGACTTCATTAAAATGTAATTTTAAGTTTAGCAATACACCAGGATAATATATTGTAGTAGGAAAGGCACAGGATTGACACCGCAGACTCAGCTTCTTGCTACTTATCACTAATAAATTAATATAAATTAAAAATCAATACAGCAGGGTAGTGCAAGACAAATGCTAATGTCCCTGAAGAGAGAATTTGTTAGACTCATTGCCCCTGTGCTGCCAGGCACATCACTAATTCTGCAGGACTGGAGAGGACAGAGACAAGCTGCTTTGCACAGCACAGCCAGAATTTGCATCAGCTGCCCTTCTGCAATCGATTCGTATCCCCTCATGCCCAAACCATCATTACACAGACAGGACTAGTGCCAGCTTTGAATTACTGTGAGAAAGCCTGCCACAGAGCTACCCAAGTTCTTTACTTGCACCATTAAAAATGACCACAGTGTGAATGGGAACTCTTTTATATTTCATCTTAAGCATCTTATCCTAGATTATTTGCAAGACAGTTGATGACTCCAGTTATCTCAGTCAGTCAAAATCCAAACCGTATCAGCCTCCGGTGGAAAGCTGAAAATGAACACTAAGGATCCAGTATGGGACAAAAGCCACACACAATATAAGAGCAGCTTTCCATTTTTCAAACTTGGCCTCAGCAATGCTTGCCCAAGTTGTTGTGCAAAAATCAGTATGAGAACAGTACATAAAGCTCTGGGACTAAAAAAAAGGATTTTCTCACAGATGCTTAGTCTAGAGGTAAATTTTGACAAATTTACTGCACAATTGCACTTACCACAAGGCAGAAGAAAAACTGGTGCCATGCAGCTGAGAGTCTTTCTTCAAGACCTGCCCTTTAGGTATCTTTCATATACAAAAAGCAGAAATGTCACCATCATGACAACCCAGAAAATATTCTTGAAGGTGACTTGCCACATACTGTTTAAACTAGATTCATACCTTTGTGGGTTTTAACTAGACTAGGTAGGGAGCCTATCTTAAAAAAATGATTACATCACTTTTGCTACTATTATGTTCAGAAATGTCAATCCTCTTGCAGTTTTGTAGTATGTTTCTCATAAGCACATGTATGCTTATTCTTCTATTAAAAAGGCAGCTGCAAATACCAAACCTTTAAAGTACCTAATAGAATTAAGCATGTATTTATTTAAATGAAAGTAAAAATTGAGTCTACTACTCTTGTCAGTAACTCCCTGCCCAAGGAATTCATCCTTAAAGTCTAACTTGTTTCTCCTTTGATGCAGACAATTATCTTTGTATGGCTGCATAAAGATGAGACTCCACTGCACCTTCTTTCCAACTACGTCATAGCAATTTAAACATTTAATACATATTCCTTTAAAGAAATTTAAGTGAATTTATTGTATAAAATTATGATTGGCATGGTACAGAAAAGTTCCTTTTAATGCACATTTCCCATTAACTTGTACACAAATATTACAAGTATCAAGCAAAATGCAAAAGTCTTAAGAACTAATTCCATACTACAAAAGTGTTCACATAGTGAAGTTACTCTGGTTACAAAATGTCATGGAAATAAAAGCACTTCAAAATACATATTTGGGAAATGTTTCAAATAATCAACGCAACCTTAAGTTAGTTACAAAATGCAAAGAAAGAGCTACCCTCTTCAAAACACTATTGTTCATTTGGCAAGATAGAGCAAAGTTCAGATCAGTTCACTGAAGGACTGTTCTTCACAAGAAACAAACAAAAAAAACACCTTTAATTAAGAAAGGACTCAATTATACTATGATGACAAATAACGCCATCAAAAAGTTATCTGGCTCTCTTGTTTTCACATAGGAGCTGTCAGAGGCAGAGATGTGTAAATGAACACTTCCAGGTAGATACAGATTGCCTTTTCAAAAACCAACCAATCAAAACTAAACCCAAAACCAAATGAAACTAAAACAAAAAAAAACCAAAAACAAACAAGAAAAAAAAAAAACCCAACAAAAACAAACAAAAAAAACCAAAACAAAACCCAACCAAAAGAGAAACCAAAACCAAGCCCCTAAACAACAGAAAGGAGACAATCTGAACTTTGTTGCTTTCACTGGACTAGTTCAGTTCTTTAGGTCGCAGGACCAAGAACAGCAATCTGCAAAGGACACGTATTTGAGGAACAAAATGGAACTCCCGCTATGAAGGACTGTGCCGATGTTCGGTTACGCGAGTGCTGCACGTCCTCTCGGTAAGGCTGTCAGAGGCTCTCATATCTCAGCTTCCCAATGGCCTTGAAGACCCACTGTTCTTAAGACAAAAATGCTTGGACCCTACAACCAACCTTACGAAAAGGAGGCAGAGTCATACAGTTAGGAAATAACACAAAATTTTGAAGACTGAAAGCATCCTTAAAAACTCACACAAAATAACTACAAAAGAAGCCATACTCTACATTATTTTTGTATCAGATGACTTGCGTGTGTTTGAGCCATTGAACATCAGTATGTATATCTACATGAAACTCACGCATACAGAACATTGTGTTCAGGCATCATTGTTGTTTTTCTTTTAGACACACACACAAGTTACTACCAGGTTATCCAGTCTATTTAATGCAGTGAAAAACAGTCCACAGCAGGCGTAAAAGGAGCAGTATCCAATATAGTGTTGTCTTGCAAAAGTGGAGTCAGAATTCCTGAGTCTCAGAGACATTGCTGTCCTCTCCATTACTGGATTATTTCTTTTTTCCAAGGAGAACCTCTAGTTTTCATTTCTTCACTCTAATGAAATTTGTAATAGATTGCATCTTTTAAAAAATGTAAAACTAGTACAAAAGATGTGCCAACCAAAGTGAATTTTTAAAGCTTTTTAAAGGGAGAGGGGATTCACTTACAAAATAAAGGCCACCTTCTTGTAAAATTAGTACTGCTAATATCCCACCATTCTGTTTAGAGCAGAGATTTAACTCCCTGTTCTAGAAGCCTTACAATATGCAGTCATGTGAGCTGAAAAACTTCATCCTTTAAACAATTAAAAATATCATATATAGGACTAATGTGGAACAGCCCTTTGTTACAATCACCAAGGTGGCAAAACCAATTAAGTGTCATTCAAATAGTCATTGCAATCCAACTTCTGTATTTTCCCTTGTACTTTGCATATTACACAGTGTAACTTAAAATGTAATTTAAGAGCACTTCAGTCCCACAATGTAGGATTTAAGCTTGTATGAATACATTTGCATGGCTCTGCAACATTTGTAATGACTTAGAAAAATACATTCAACCAAAACTTTATACAGGGTTCTATTTTTTTAAATAAAAAAAAATGAAGAAAAAGCCAAATGGTCCCATCATTAGCTAAATAATACACTCCAAGTTCTGGAAGCAATTCCTAAGCAAAAGCACATTCAAGAATAACACACATTGAATTGTATACTTTCTCATTCACCTTTATCAGTAATAAAATTCTACTGTATATAATTATTTAGCCTTATAAATAATGCTAAGCAGAAAAATATTTACCTCTGTGCTACTTTTTTGTTTATAGAAGCATTTCTCAGTTTATAGGAGCAAAGGAAAAAAAAAACTACTTAAAGTGCAGATTACAGGCCATGACAGGCATAATAAATGACCAAAGGTGCAGCCAAATTTGCATTTACATCTTAAGTTACTTTGCCATCTTCCTTATGTTGCTAGAAGTCACCCCATGTGCAATTAAAGAGCTGGTCAGTTGGTTTGTGCCACAGTACAACCTGTAATCACTTGTAATTTTTTAAAAATCCATTTCAATTGTCCATAGATATTTCTAGGCAAGGTTCAAGATATTTCTAGCTCAGGTTCACAAAACCTTACTTAGTCATTAACACTTGAAATCACACAATATTGACACCCCCTCCAGAGAATGCTACTGTCCTCTTGTTGCAGTATGTGGTTGAGCCATTGATGCTTGGCTGAGTGTCTTTAACAAGTGATGTCTTCATTTCCATTTCACACGCTACAATTGCTGCATTGAGTTCCACTTGAGCCCGGTGAACGACATAAAACGAGAGTCCTATGCTTATGACAATCTGCAAATAAAACAAGAGTGTTGTAGGCTCCACAGGCTGTGGGAATGAATACAACTGATCTGAATGAAACAAAAAGTTGTCAATGTCAAGATTCATGAAGGCATCTGTTGACTCAAAGCTTCACATGCAAGACACTGGAAGGGAGATGAACTTAGCCCGTGAGTAGCTCTAAACCTGCATATGTAACAATGTAACCAGCATAGTAGGACATAGACATCACACAGAGCTTAAAATATTTATATACATTGAAAAGATAAGTTTCTTTCTTTCTGTTAAACTCCTTATACATGTTATAAAGCAATCCTTGCACCTTCTCTCTTCAATACAATACCAGTCAAGTTTTTAGCTGAGATCCTCCTTAGGAAAAAAACACAAACATAAAATCTTCAAATAAAAAGCAAGGTGTCTCATAGTGAAAATCCATTTGAAAGAAGCAAGTTCCTCTGCCTTTTAAAAGAACATTAACTAGCTGGAATCTGCAGCTTCCTTTCAAAAAGGCAAAGAAGTTATATTACTTACAACAGAACCTAGAGTTCTGAGTCTAAAACCTGAACTTCATTACTAACTGTAGGGCTGCTTTCTTTAACATTGAGTACTATTGCTTAAAGCACCTGTCAGCATGGCAGACAGTGCTGGAATACCACTAAGACAACTGACAAGTATGAGCACAGGACAACTGCAGCTGCATGGCACCCTGGCAGTCTCCAGCCCAAGCAGCTGCTCAGAGCAGGGCTGGCTGTAAGATCAGAACAGAACTTTTGTCCAATCAGGGCTTGAAAACTGTAAAAAAATAGAGATTTCACCACTTCTTTGGGCACTGTGCTCCAGTGCTTGACTACCCTTGGGGTTTAAATCACATTCCTCATCAATTTATGCTATACATTTCAAAAGCTGGCTAATGTAATATTCACAACAATATTATACACACTGATTTTTGAACAGATAGGAAAATTTCTATTCTAGAAGCTTACCCAAATATTTAAATTTGCTTTGGTTTAGAAATATTGCTACCAGTAACCTACTTCCCTAGATAAATAATTTAAAAAATATATTTATATACATAGACAACCATGAAATGTGAAGGATTTTCAGAGCTATTTACTAAATCAAAGTCCCATCAAAGCTCACCCAGGCAAAGCACTTAGCAGAAGCCTGAGAGATAGTGGGAGAATGTAAATAATTCCTCTGCTAAAGGCCTCCCCTTCAGTTATTCAGTCACGTCCCAAGGACTGGTCTCAAAGAGGTCAGTACTCCTTTTAAAACATTCAGGCTACCCAGCTACCACTTACCTGAGCAACATTTATGTTACAACCTATATAATCTGCAAAGGAGAGTCAATGTCAATTAAAAAAAAATATAAATGGGAAAAAAAAGGAAAAGCCTACTAAAAACTACTACCCTGAAATAACATTTCATGACTAAAATAACAGCTGATCAAGAAATAATTTATTTTCTCTTTGATTTATCAAGACTATCTACGCCACACTTACAAAGGCATTTTAACCATGTTTCATGAAAGCTATAAATTCTATAGCTTCTATTTCTATTCAGTAGAAATAGTTCTATTTAAGAGTGCACAAATTTTGGGGCAAGGGAGGAAGGTATGTTTAAAATGGTCCTAGACTTAGTTTTCTATGTTAGCATTGTTAAACATCAGCTTTATGACTGTAAAAACTGAGAAACTGAAATTACTGCAGTACCTACTGAAAGCCTGCAAACCATGGTAATTGTTAGTCAAACACAGCCTGAAGTACTGTCACCGTCAGAGGAGGTTTTAATAGATAATATAATTCAGAAATACCCATAACCTCTATGCTCATAATGGTCTCACACTTAAGACTTATACCCAAAATTTACTGATAAATTATTTCAAGAGCTAAGGTCACATAAAGGTACTTTATATACTTCTCATTAATTTACTCACTTGTAAAATTAGGATATTCTGATTTAGGCATTAGGGAAATTGTACTCTACAGCATTTTTAATATCGTTAATATTTACGCAACATGGGTATGCTGAGTGCTAACGGTGAACAGTGCACAAGTCCCGGGTCTACACACACATATGCTTTTGTGTAGGGGTGGTTGACAAGTCTAAAATTCAGCAGGTTACCCTAGAAGGCAAGTGTTTTTCTGAATTTTCAGTCCAGAACAGGACCAATCAGTTCCAAGAAAAAGAAAAGCCATAATCTGAGGAAGTTCTCTGCCTCAGCTAGCTAAAAAAAACTAACTAAAAGCAAAGGAGAGCTCTTTCCTGCTGTCTGGGCTGCAGACAACACAATCCATGAGAGAATTGCGGGGAGCAAGTGCAGCCTCTAAAAACAAACTGTGCCCTTCTTTCTCCCCCGCTTTGCTCTCAGAATCAGTCTTAAATGTGCAGAACTTAATATCCAGCATAAATAGAACAGAATACTGGGGATACAAGCATCATAACGTCACCCTAGGACAGCAAGAGAAGAAAACTTACTGAAAACTGTATCAGAAAAAGAGAACACTGAGTAAGTTCTGCTTTGTGTTATGGTGAGGTGTGAGAGAATTACACTTTTCCCAGAGCATAAAACTAAATCTAAAGAAATCAGTACACTGGGAACTCATTTTTCTGGGTATCTAGCAATCAACAGAAATCACAGAGAGACAGACAGCACTGTTACCAAGGTCTATGAAAGCAATTATTTTAACTGACCTGTAAACAGAATACAAAATAGCCACTAACACTTTGTTCTGCAATCACGTCCTCCATGGTGCGTAAGGTAGTGCCCAAGTACGAGTTCAGGAGCTGAGTAGGAAGCAGCCCAAGTGAAGAAGCCATCAGGTAGTTGGGTAGTGATAGATCTGTAATCTGAGTTTAAAAAAAAAGAGTAAGAAATCAAAAGCAGCTTCAACACAATCTATGTGTACAACCAACCAGACTACCACTTCTCACAACCATCCCTGCAAAAACATTAAAGAATATTCTACATTCCTTCACTGAAACTTTGATTCAAGCACAGGGGAAGATAACAGAATGGTACACTATGTATCTAGTTTTCATCTGGCCTTTTTAAAGTTACTAGGTTTGATTTCACCTTACATTATGCAACATCTCTGTGCAACAGTCAGTAACTAGGGGTGCAATTACCCTGTTCACTGAAGATATTTATTTCTACCTGGTGAACAGAGTCCTTGGATTTATGAGAATTTAATTGTGAGAAGAAATTATTTTATCGAATGTGAAAGTCTAGCACAAAAATCTATCTATCTTGCATTTATGCATATGGCAAATAATACAAGAGGTAATTGCTCAAAATGTCACTGTTTTAAATATGATCCAGGTGAACAGAATGGCAGATACAATTTGTCTATGCAGAGCAAGTTATGAGCTTATTAAGATACACATGTCTTTCAGTGATCCCTATGAGCAATACCCATCTACATCTATACTGATATATAGGAGTATCATTAAGATTGTCTACCAAAGGTATTTTGCATCTCACTTCAATTAGTGAACAAATAGTATGCATAGCTATAGGTTTTATTAATTTATCTGGAGAAAACACTAAGAAATACTTTGGTATCTTCTTCTCTTTGCTGTGAGGTTTCTGTTCTGTGTCAATAGGTGGACATAGAAGCTTACACAGGAACAAAGCACACAGTACCAGCTAAATTAGCATCAGCAGCCATCAGGAAATATTAAAGGCAAGTGTCATGAGATCAAAAGATATTTACACAAGAAAAAAGAAAAGAGGAAACTGGATTAAAAATGAGTATGAAAACAATGATTTTGAAAACAAGCAGTCCAAAAAATTCTCCAGATTAATTCAGTTGATAATAACAGAGATCTAATTAAGAACAGCTCTAACACTGAGAGCCTACATGGAAATTATTGACCTTGCCAGTTTTGTACAATGTTGAAGACCAAAGAATAGCAGCAACGTTACTCATTTCATCATGCTATTCTTAAAATAAACTTCAGTTACCGTGAAAGTCACAGTGCTGAATTCTCAGAGCTCTAACTACCATCAGTGGAAAGTTTTTGGGAGGAAGGGCAATGGAGGAGCAGAATGCAATGAAGCATAAAGATTAAAAATAATTCACTGGAACAAGATCCAATAAGCCATTTCCAAACTTCACACTGCATATTATACTTCCCACAGACTGAAATATATACCAGCACCACAAATATTATATTTCCTTCTCTAGATAAGATTAATTTAGATTTAAAATGAAAAAGGATTACATAATTATGTCAGAACTTCACATTTGACCAATACTTTCAAAAGAATTTTTTAAGCATTGTTGTAATCTGGGCCACGTAATAAGAATGCATAGTCCAAAGTTCCCATATTGCCAAGGGAATGAAGGAGCTGCTATTAAAAGTTTCTGAAATACTAAGCAGAGGAAAGATTTGCTAAGTAGGACACTATCGCTACATCTAATGGAGCTGGGAAAGTTCCCAAAGATTGCTTTAACACTCTTGGCACCTCTCTCATTTTCTGTAGATGTATTAAGGACACTTCAGTTGCAGAGCAACATGGCTGCACACCTGGATGAGTCCCGAAACAACTGGACCTCCTGAGTCATGAGAGAGACTGTTTCCAAATGAAGGGGAGAATGCCCCAGTGGATACGCTTAATTGCAGCTTGTGCTTTCCACTGCAATGAAAGCTAAGGAGAGGGTGAAAAAATTTTTGACATGTCCTTTTAACTGAACTGTAGGTTTAGAGCTACAGTTGTATCCCTTTCCCCAGAATGCACAGGAAGTGGGCAGCATCCCTGCCTAAGAAACTTGAGAAATCATCAATAAAAGTTGTATCCCTTTCCCCAGAATGCACAGGAAGTGGGCAGCATCCCAGCCTAAGAAACTTCATAAATCATCACCAAAACTTACAGCTTTCCATACTTTTCTTTCTAGGAACTTTACTTGTTCTATGAACCTGCCAAACTGGTATCTGCACAGCCAGGCTGCCTTACAGAGCCTACCAGAGTTCTGTTTCTGGTGAAAGCTCAAGCCAGCAAAAACTAACCCTGAAATCCCAAAGTAAGGATGGATGTAATTGTGTTATGGGCCATAACAGAAACACATTTAAACTGTATTCAAATACAATTAAGAACTACCTAATTACACTGATAACAATAGTCAGAATCCCCCCACACACCCTCATTAAGCCTTGGATGGGCTTTGTCCCATGGAACTCTCGTGCATTCTTTGCAGCTGACAACTTTGGTTCAACACTGTCAAGGAATAAATGCTTCTGTCAAGACTTTGCTGGGGGCTGCAATGCCTTTAAGAATTGCAGCACAATCTCTCTTCCCTCACTTTACAAATTTCAGATCAGGTAGGCTTAGTGACCAAGGGCAAAGGATAACTGGTGCTTTTTTTCCTAAAAAAAAAAAAAAGTCCAAAACAAAAACCCCCAGAGACACCTCTTCCTGCCCCCCCCCAAAAAATAGCCAACACCACCCCCTAAAAAAAATCCCAGTAATAGAAAAAAAAACCAAAAAACAGCTGCGAACTTTCCAACAAGAGGAAGTAGTGTGCATGTTCTTGCAAAGCAGGTACCATTTCTTCAACTCTGACTTCATTGTATGCATTTCTGAACCCAGAGGTTCCTGAATCCACTTGAACACTCAGATTTTTTAAATCAGATTATTTCTTTCATGTAATATTCCCCTTAAAGAGGAGAGGGGAAGTATGAAATCCCATCTAACCTACATCTGGCACTGCAAATAACCAGGCTGCACAAATCTCACTCCAAGAACAAACTCGTGGGAAGGAGATGATAACCTGCATACCAGGCCTCCTTACAGACCTGCCTTCAAAACACTCCAGAGCTGGCAAGGTGAGAGAGCTGTGCATGGGCAAACATACTTTCAAACCCACCCCAGCAGTCCAGGCCACTCTGGCATCAGGAGTTACAATTAAACAAAACTTAAAAGGAAATACAAACATACTTTCAGTTAACAAGTGCTATATTCCAGAAAGGCAAGCAAATGTGTTACCTCACCCCTCTACCAGCAGAAAGACCTTTTAAGAAGCAAGATGTTCATGTCGGGCTGGTGAGACACTAAGGAATTTGTGTTAATTTTCTCCTTGTGCTGTTTCAATTGATATGATTCCCTCACTAATCAAATGCTAAGAAGCTCTTCCATCTTTCTCTACACCCCCTACAAGTCAACCTCCCAAAAGCCCTCAGCAGATGGTACATGCCACCAAACAAGTGCTTGTAGAAATCATTTAATCCCAGCCCTGCAGATGACCCTGCTCACATCAAGGTTATGCCTTTCCCTAAATCTCACGTGTCACTTCCTTCCTTCTCTCTCATTTAAGTATTCTCGGTATCTCCAGTTTACTTTAAAATATCCACACAGAAAACATGCATAGACCAGACCACTGGAAAGTTCAAGATATGTACTTTTTCTTAAGTTCACTGTTGTTTAAAAATTAATCCTTTTAAAATTCATTGCTTTAGTTGCTAGCATGGGGAAATGCATTTTAAACTTAAAACGAGTGTTAAGTTTTCAAATAAGTGAGATTTCAAGGGAATGACAGCTTGGTCTGTGTAGGCAGAAAACTGTATTTTTTACGTAACTTAAATTTGGCTCAAAATGAGAAAATGTCTTAAATTCCTAGATTTGTATGCATCACTTTTCAGTGATCTAGTAGCTCATATTAAATGTTCTGAGTGAAAAATTGAGTATACACTGTGCATTATTTGACTATGCTATAAAGCAGTAAATCAGGAGTAATAAACATAACCAAACTAAAATTAGCCAAAAAATCCAAGTTACTTAGCATAACTCAAGCATCTGGTTTCATCTCATTTCCTATCTATTATTTTAACACTGAAACCTTCCACTTGGAAAGAAAATTATTTAGCCTGCAGAATATGGAGAATACAAACCACAATGATTTACAGCATCATTTTAATATTGAACTGGCCTGAATACTCTGCTGAATTGTGTTTCCAACAGAAGGGTTATGCCAGGAAGGAAATAATTTAAACTTGGTAATTCTCTGGTCTGTTGTTTAGATCCAATACTACTCTGTATCATCTGCTGACTACTGCAAGTGACTTCCCAAAACTGTAAACAACCAGAGCACAACAGCTCTCCTCACTTTAGGAGGGTCACAGCACAGCAGAAGCTTCATCTGCACCTGGACCTTGGGCTCCAGAAGGGACTCTGCTCTCCCAGCTGGACAGGTCTAAGCTCCTTCAGTAATATAGGTAATATAAGCCTGCAGTAATATAGGTTAACAAATAAAATAGCAAAGGTTCAGCTGTTCAGTTTCTCATTCTTAACAAGAAAATGGTTAAGGACTTTTTAAAAAGAAATTACAAGTTGCTATAGTTCTTATGGATAGAGATTACAGCTCTGGAGATGAATGCTCCAGTTCACACATTTTTATATACAGCAATTTAAAATATTTGGTGTGGATGTTACACCCCAAAATTGAATGGATTAAATTTTACTTAAAAAACAAATTTGGTATTTGGTGACCTACTAATTGCAGCTACATGATTCTGTCAAAATTAAGCAAATGCTTTGGAAGGGTACAGGATCAGGACTGCAGATAGAGTGGGCTATAAAAAAGTGGCAGACCAAAACATGTGTTTAGATAGTCACTTGTATTAAAGAATATACAAATTACTGATAACATTTGAAGTATTTCACAATCCGGTTTGCTTTGTTTTGATGTCACCAAGTTAGTAGATACAACTGAGGCATAACACAGCCAAAACCAGATCCTTCAAACAAAGTACTCAGGAAGAAAGGAGGGTCTGAAATTGTAATCAGCAGCAAAATACTCAAACAAACCACCATCCATGTTCTTTACTTTTTTCCTTTAAGATGATTAGAGACCAAATGAATGTACCAATCTTCACCTGAAAGTAGAAAGAAAAGCAAGACTAACCCTTTTCCAGACTCAAGTTTAAACTAACTTTCAGTGCCACTCCAGAATACAGTCCCTTTTCAGGTCTGAGGCTACATGCTGCTCTGCCCAAAACCTGCAACCTATCTTGTGTGCGTGGACTTAACATCCTGTATGGATTTGCCAGATGCATGGTACAAACACCAACCACAGCGAGAAAGAATTATAATCTGTCTACTTCTTTTTTTCCAATATGATTACGTATATTAAGTAGTTTAGGAAGACCTGGCAAGAGGTTTCCTCGACTCTTGCCATGTTTTAAAGCGGATCACTTTAAAAGCAGAGACACATATAACTGTTGAGCTCTCCACAGATTTTGCTATGCGGCACCTTGGTGATTCTAACACCAGGATATGGTTTTGAAGGACAAGAGAGCAACTCTAACACAACGCCAATGAGCAAGGCATCTCAAAATCTGCCTGTGTCCCTCTGCATACACAGAAGAGCAGGCAGAGAGGGTTGTTTTTACTGTTGTTAAAAGAGAGAGAAATCACGGCTTGTTCCCAGAAAAGGAGGCAACCCCTACCACTAAGAGCAGCCACTGTACCGAAAGACATCCTTCCAGCACCTGTCTTCCTTGGCCGCACAGCCCAGGCAGGGACTCACCGCGAAGACGGCGTTCTGCAGCCCGAAGGGGATCAGCGTCAGCCGCGACAGAAACACCACCTTGAGGCCGCTGCCGCCCTCCACGACACGGACGATGGCACTGAGCGTCCCGCTGCCCTGGATCCTGGCCCGTGCCCAGCGGGCCAACAGCCGCCTGCAGGCCACGTGGGCGACAAAGGTGCCGACGAGGACGCCGAATACCATCAGCCCCATGCCCAGCACGAAGCCGTAGAGGTAGCCGGCGGCCACGTTGAGCAGGATGTAGCCCCAGCCGCATGGGAAGGACACGACGATGAAGCCCACGGTGAAGAGCAGCACGCCGGCCAGGCTGTCCAGGCTCTCGGCCCAGAGCAGCAGGTCCCGCAGGTACTGGCGCACCAGGGCCAGCGAGGCGAAGCAGACGGCGGCCAGGACGCACAGGCTGAGGCAGCTCTTGCACCAGCAGGTGCCCAGCAGGCAGCAGGAGCAGCGCCAGCCCCGGGCCTCGGCCAGCCCATGCCCGCCGCCGCCCGGCTCGGGCAGCTGGCAGAGCAGCAGCTCCGCGGGCGGCAGCCCGTCCTGGTCCGCGCAGGGCCCCAGCAGCAGCCCGCCGGCCCCCGCCGCCTCCGCCGGGACGAAGCCGATGGTGTCTCCGCTGCCGCCGCCTCCCGCTGCCGTCCCGGCGGCTCGGGACAGCCAGCGGCCCAGGTCCTGCCGGGCGCCCTGCGCCGCCGCCTGCTTCACGGCCCGGGAGAGGAGCTGCAGCGCCGCGGCCCCCGCGCCCAGCATCCCCCCGCCCCGCCGCCCGGCTCCAGCGCCGCCGAGCCGCGCAGCCCCTTCGCTCCCCGCCTCCCCACGCAGCCTGCGGGCAGGGGCGGCCGTTCCCTCATCGCCCCGCCATGGCCCGGCTGCCGAGCCCGGCCAAGGGCCGGGCGGGGGCGGGGAAGCGGCGGCGGGGAGGGCGGGGAGGAGGGGGCCGCGCTTCGCCGCCGCCCGGCGGGCGGAGGGGCCGAAGAGGCCTCCGCGCCGCCTCCCGCCTCGGCCGCGCCGCCGGGGCTGCGGCGTTAGACGGCGGCGGGGCCGCTCTCTCCGTCCCGGCAGCGGCAGCAGCGGCCCTGGCGGAGCGCGAGTCCCGGGGGGCGGCGGCGGCGGCAGCACCGCGGCTCCATCTCCCCGCGCTGGGCTCCCGCTCCGCTCCGGGAAGCGCCCTCTCGGAACGGCGGTGCCGATGTGGCAAGCCCGAGGGGAGGAGGCCAAGCGAAGCTCCGGCGGCAGCAGCGCCCGGCCCCGCTGCGGGGCTCGGCCGCGGCTCCAAGGCTCCGCCTCCCGCCCCGCCCCGGGAGCGCCCCGGCGGCCGGGTGTGCCCCAGCGGGGCCCCGCCGCCCGCCTCGCCCGAGCCGCCCCGGGCCGCACACCGCCCTTCGGCCCCGGTGCCAGCCGCCCGCATTCCCGGCAGAGCCGGGACAGCAGGGTTTGGACGGAGCCGTGATGGAAAGCGGGCTGTTTTCCGTCAGGGGAGCGCGGGGTTCAAGCATCGCTGACTGTACTGGTACTCTTGCGCTCCCTTGACACGTCTCCCTCTCTTACGTGAGGGCTTTGTACCGCAAACACCCCGGCTTGCCCGTCTCTGTCAGTGGAACGAGCCTTCCCCGACCAGCGAGCGGGCTTTGAGCCGAGGGGCGACAGCCGGTGCGCCCGGGCTCCGCGGCACCTCCGCGCCAGGTCAGCGTGGCTCACATGCCCGAAGGCACGGACCCACTTTGGCACGGTTTGAGGGTGAGGTTTGAGGCATTGCCAGAAAGAAAGAAACAGCCTGGACATGGAGTGAGGGCTCCATTTAGAGGGGTGTTTTCTCGGGAGCCTCGCTGAGGCTCGATGGCTTCGTAGGTCGCTTTTGCTCTGGTGTTACTAATGGCAAGGTGCAGAAAGGGTTTGTTTTCTTTGCAACGCTTATATATACAACGTGCTCCAGTGGAGTTATACTCCCCTGCTGGGAAATTTGCAAGCGTGTATTAAACGAGAATACGTGTAGGTTGTAAACGTTAAAGGCTGATTAGAAACAAACAAACAGATATCAAAATTAAGAATATCTTTTAAGTACTGCAATTATGGAGTACTTGCAAAATACAGTGGTAGAAACAATATAATCTGGACAATCCAGCAAATCAGCCTAAGAAAATGACAGATGTCTTTGAGAGCCAAGAGCAGAATAAAACCTCTGTACGGCAGGGAAATTGCAGATAAATGTCTCCAGCATGACCTGCTTGCTTGCTGTTACCTTTATCTGAGTGAGAGCATTTGATTTTGTCTTCACTCTTTGCTTGCATGCAAACACAGGCAGGGCGTACATCCGGAATTGTAATAATAATAATAATGTCAACATAACCCTGCACTAGAGCTTGTAAAGGATGATGGGCGTGCTTGCACATTCTGTAAGGCATTTCAGCAAACGGGGCAGCTGGGAGGTCAGGTGAACAGGAAGACAAAATACTAATTTCTGGTTTTATACTAAGAGCACATATGTCTTTGATGTGGATTCAGCTTGTGTATATTTTTATTCAATATATTATACTTTCATAAAACAGGAAAAAGTCTGTGTGGAAGTGTCTAACAGAGTTACAGCTTTTCACTGCCCCTCCATTGCTATACTTAAAGTGCAGAACCTTACACTCTGAGCTGGAATGAATTTCTGGCTGTCACTCTAAAAGCTACAGGGTTCTGTATTTATAATTACAGCAAATGTACTTGAAAAGTGACCACAAGAGAGTATGAAGAACATAATGGTCTATCGAAGTGACAGTTTTGATATTACACTCTAACCTATAAAAAAAAATTAACTGGTTAGTGGATATGCTTTTCCAGTCCCTAGGAATATACAGGCTGAATCTCCTTGACCTTATCCATCATCTGGGCTCCCAAAAATAGCTAATCCTGGCATTCCTCTGTTCCCTGGAGCAATAGCTCAGGAAGGAAAGGCAACAAATAGTCCGATTTTGAGTGACACAGACCATGGTCATGGAGCATCTTTGGATAAACATCCAAGTGAGGCCACAGGAATCCAGCAAGACTTGGGTGGAGCTGGTAGCTGCTCCCTCATGCACAGAGGATACAGCTACAGAGATGAGAGGCAGTGTCAGCTGGCTCTTCTGAACCTTCCCAGAATGCTCTTACCATCTGAAGGGAAAAGCAACAACCTCACACACCCTTGGAAATGTGCCAAATTGGCACATTGCTAGACAAAATGCCGGACAGAATGGTCTGCCTTTCAGACTTACTAGTCAGTGAATCATAGGATGTTCCTGTACCATGGATGATGCAGTTGCAATGTTACAAGCAAGGCAAGATCTGTAGGGAAAAGCAGTTCTCTTTCCAATCATTACACTTAAAAAACTAGGCAAGCTCTTGAGCACACAGTTCCTGGACAAACACTTTGTTCTCCAAAAAAAGATAGGGCTTTTTGTTTGTTTTTCCTTTTTCCCCAAGTAGATAGTTGATTTAGTGAATAATTTGCAGCAAATGCTGTCTAACCTGTTCTTTT
This sequence comes from Molothrus aeneus, assembly GCF_037042795.1. Lineage (NCBI taxonomy): Eukaryota > Metazoa > Chordata > Aves > Passeriformes > Icteridae > Molothrus > Molothrus aeneus. The sequence goes on along the minus strand of NC_089646.1, from coordinate 133,751,920 downwards.
AAAAAGCACAGCTGTTACTTTTTGAAATTATTTGAAGTAGCAGGAATAAGAATTACAGGTTTAGTTCATATGGGTTTAAATTATTGTATTGCATCAACTAATACTGCTCCTATACTTCCTTAGATGGATCTAATTACTTAGATTTTCATTATCTCATCTATCATGTGAGCTGTTTTCTTACCTATCTTAATATTTAATTTTGGTCTTTCTCAATGAATACATGTAAAACCTGCAAGGCACAGGGTAACAGCTGGAGTAGTGTTCTGCTTCAAGAAAAGGTGTTTCTGTAGAAAGATGCTCTCACAATTATATAGATGGTAGTGGATATTAAAGAATTTTTACCAGAGAAGTGTTTTTTCCAGGCCGGCATTGTAGGCTGAGGATATTTCCTTGTCCTGGCACAAGCAACTGAGAAATTCTATTTTGTGTTTTGAAACTATGATTCTTCTGTCTCATTTTTTATTTGAAGGGCTATTATCATGCAAACACACCCAACTAAACATGTGAGTCAATTTGAAATGAAAGGCATGACTCATTTAGGTCCATGCAACTGGTCCATAGTGAATAGGGATGCTGAAGATGGGAAGTAGGATACATTCAACCACAAATCAGGACCTAAATTAATTCTGAAGCTCCTGAAAACTTGCCATAGTTTTTTCTGCATTGCTCTTTGGGAGGGAGAAGCAGGACTTTTTTGAGAAAATGATATTAAGAACCATAACGCTAGTGTACTTCTAAATGCCTGTTAGTCTGCCAGCATTACTGTGAAGATCCTTTGGTGGGAAGTGCAGCCTTGACTAATCTATGTTTATCTATCTATGTCAGGAGTAATGTTTCTTAGGCCACAGCAGGCTCACAGAAAGTGCCTCCATCTGGCCTGCAGTCTTCCTTGCTATAGATTCCTTTACATCCACTTGAAGGAAGGGGGATGTAAACTCATGCAGGGAATACACTTTTTGCTGTTAAACAGAGTATGAGTTGCAAAGATGTGGGGGACAGTATTAGCAAGGAGCAAGTGATGACCAGAGAAATTATTCTGGTAGACCAAGTTAGGTCTGCAAGCCATTGTTTGGGCCCCACTGATTTGGATTGTTGTGTTTCAAATACACGTGCATTCACAGTTTTGTCAAAGTGAATGACAGTTGTGCTGAAGGAAAACAAGGTATCATGTAGCATTTTATGACATTGCTTGAATTCCCCATGAAAAGTGATAGCTCTGAAGTTACTGCATCAGAACAGGAGATGTAAGAAGAGAAAGGGCACTATTTGCAGCTTGGGATCATCTAATATTATAATTTTTTGGACCAATATCAATCAAGATAGATAAAAAATTTTGTGTTACTTTCACCAGGAGCTACCTAGTTTAGAAAAAATCTTCATATAAAATATACAAACATAAAAAAATTAAATAGCATAAACCTTATTTATCCCTGAAAGATTTAAGTCCTGGGGTGAGAATCCAGATTGTGTTATTTTGCAGCTTGATTTATTAGGTGTCTAGAGAAACTTTATTACTTGATATATAATCCTAATTTCCCACATAAGTGTCATATAATCATGTTAAAAACACTGAAGGATTTGTTATACTATCATAAACTCATATAATTCAGAAAATGAATCTGTTTATTTTCATACATACTTCTACTTAAGAAATATGGTTTATACAACAATTTTACAAGAAACATTTCAAGCCAATTTGATTACAACTCTATGTAAGGCATGAATAAAAATTAAATACAGTAAACAATGTGCTGAAATATTTACATTGAAGAGAAAATTCTGAGGCATCACTCTAGTATGACTTACTATGTAAATAGTGACACATCAAAAACAAGTCCATTTCAGTGGAAGTGAGGATTTTTGATATTCATTAGAGTGTCCTAGACCAGAAAGAGGAAATGAGAAACCTTTCCATATACATAAGGCAAAAATACAGCTGCATACTTGATCTATCTACAGTTGCCTTCACCTGTTGCAGCAATGGAAAAATTAAGCTAATTAATCTGAAAGACTCACAAGGAATTCTTCCTTGGACAAGGACATCCTTTGGTTGGGAGAAAAAACTTCTGCCGGTTTTTCATTCCCTGAAATTACTGCTTTGTTGCCCAAAAAATGCCTTAGTCAGGGGCTATTGGTGTAATGCAGAATAGCCTGAAGTTTGGAAGTTGCAAAATTCCTCTTGAGGATTAGACTAACATTGGTTGCCCTAGGAAATGGCATGCTATGGAAAAGGTCCAAGTATTAAATTAATTGTGTCCTCCTTAATTGCATAGTGCAATCATTAGATGCACCTCAAAATGTTAGCCAAGTAATTACTTACTTCTACCAGGACCACAAACTAGGAATCCTCATTTTCATGCAAGAGAATGCTTGAGGCAATTCTTGGGAGCACTAAGATCTAGAAAGTGTATTTTCAAAAGGAATTTTGGGTATCATGAAACAAAATACAGTGAGAAAAGCATATCTGAGGAACAGGAAATTCTCTTGGTGAAGTAGTTTATTGAGGCTGTTTACACCCAGATTCTCCTCCACTTTGAAGTGACTAAAAGAGGAACTGTAGCTAAATATATACCATGCTCAGGGCACTTTTAATGGGAGGGCTGTAAGTAAATGGAAATGCTAGCACATCCTTAATGTCATGTTTTCATCAGTTCCCACACATCTGTATCTTTTAATATAGTTTGATATTCTTCAACAAGTTATGGCATTCCCTTTGATACATCTGCAATCCCATATGTAAAAGATATATCTATCTCTTTCATATATTTGCTTTTAAAGTGTATTTCAGTAAATTGCAAAGCACAGAAAAGTAGCCTGCATTTTCACTTTTTCCACAGCAAGGGTACAGTCCTTGCAGGTTATGGATTGGAGGTCAGTTTCACCTAATACTTTTGGTTTAGTGATTTTGTAAAAGTATTTAGCATGAAAGGATAACCCAAGATGCAGAGACTGTTTTAATAACACAGTAACATTTGACTGAGTTTTACTATTAAGCTTTATTAAGCAGCTTTAAGGTTAGCTTCAAGTCAGCTCTGAAGCAGACAATCAAGTTTGTAGCTTGGACAAACAAATATGTATTCAAGTTTGAGGGTATAAATCAGGCCATCAGTTACAGCCGTCTTAGATCAGAAGAAAAAAAAAGCTTATGGATTAATTTCTTTGTGTTTTCTTGGTTTATAATTGGTTTTTACTGAGCTTCAGCAGTCCTTCTTCATCTTTGTTGTTATTTCTTTATTTAGGAAACCACATTATGGTACTGGCAGGCATTGAACATAGAAGGGGTTTATGCCTTTGTAGAAGCATGAGGATTAAAAAAAAAATCTCAGCTTCCAAAATCAAAGGCAGAGCTCATCTGAGTGTTTCCCTCTATAAGGCACTGTTTATATCACTTTGCATGTTTATAATCCTTGTTGTAGCATATCTACTAAATTATTTATTATTCATAGTTTCAAGCTAGGCTAACTGATGAGTTACAAACATCCTCTGAGAGAACATTCACATTTTTTATTAAACACTGGTGAAAACATGATTTTAAGCCTAATTCGCCTCCCATTCTGACTTTTATGACCCTAGCCCCAGGCAAAAGAGCATTTTAGCTAGAAGCCTCCAAAATCAGAGTTCAGTAGACAGCCTGGCTCTTCTCTACTGTGTAGTTTAAAGGAGATGTAGATTATGACTGGGCTTGGAAAAGTCTCTTCTTAATGGCCTCACCTCCTACGTGCCAAGACTGTGAACTGGAAACTCTACTTCTTTTCTGTTTTTTCCAGGCTCTGGTGTCTGCACCCCTACTCCAGCAGCTGAGATTGGGGACACAATGTAGTTGCAATAACAGGCATCCATTAAATTTGCAGCAAAGATTTTGCCCAAGGCTTGGAGTGTCCTGTCTTTCTTTTGAAGCATTCAGTAGTCCTCAGCAGGCTTGGTGGGCACACAGGAACTTGTAAGAGGTGCTCAGTATCAAGCATCTGGGGAGAGAGAGACGTAGAATACAAATAAATGAATGATCAGATGAGATGGAGAGGGCTGAAAGGACTTAAAGGATGTTAGTCTTGATAGGGAATCACATGAAAAAGGGCTGTGTGTTCTTTTTGGTCCTGTTCCTCCTCTCCTCCAGTCACAAGAGATGCTGTAAACATAAAAATGCTTTCTAGTCCTACTTGAGTGGAGTTATACAGAAGAAGGATGAGAAACAGGGTAGACGGACTAGGTCTGTGCATGAAGGAGCCTGCTCCCTCTGACCCCAAACCTGTTCTATCCACGGCAACCCCTGTGCACCCTTTCCTGCACTCGAGGGCAGCTTTTCCATAACAGGAAGAAGGAACCTGTGATGCTGGAAGAGACAGCCTTGCACACAGTAATTAAGATTAGGGTGTTTGCTAAATATAAGGCCTGTGTAGAGAGCAGATCTCTATTATAGGGCACACAGCTTAGGCAAGTAGGAGTCCAGGTGCATGGTATTTGGGACTTTTGAAAACAAATATTTCCAAATGGTTCCTCTTAGCAGTTCAACAGAGACAAAATAGCTGTGTTGAAAAAAATTTAGATGTGTTGAAACTATTTATTGACTTTGAGACTGACTTAAAATGCTCATATATTGATACTCAAAAGCATGTGTTTAAACTGAAGTTATTTAGTAAACCTGGTTCAAATGATATCATTAGATAACATCAGAAGGAGGTTTCCAAACTTGATCTTTCAAAGACTTAGCAGCACACAGATGTTAGTCATGTAAGTAGATATATTGGTCTGCCCTCTTTGACGGTACTGTCATCAAAACTGTTCTCTCTACAGCCAATAAACCCCAAAGGAATGTTGTAAATAGTTGCATACAACATTATTAAACACACAGGAAAGGTAGACATGTCACTGGTAGACATTTTCAGGCGAAGACATTCACAAAACCTGAAGGCATACAGAAATTTCCATGGATAAGCTCTATAGCTCATCCCTTCTTCAGTTCTTTACCTGGATTTAGAGTTTGTTTCTGAATGTGTTTGTTTGGAGGTTTGAGCCACCTATACCATTGCTTCTTAATCTTTATTATAACAATTTCAATTTTATCAGTTTTCACTGGGCACAATTTTTTTTCAACTGTCTGGCTCTTGTGTACATTCCATTCTCAAAACACTGTATAAGCATTTTGTGTTGGATATATTGCCTCCAGCTGTCCCTTGAAGCACTTAAAATTGCCTTTATAAAATATGTGTACTGTAAATTAAGCATATAGTCCCTTTGAATGAATCTGCTCTAGAGTGCTTTCCAAGTCATCAGGCAAAACAGGCAGTCTGCAAACCCAGGTGTTGCTTTAGAAAATAAACGCATCCGCAGTATATCAAAGCCCAGGAAGAAGTTCTCAGTCTCAAAATGGAGTCATTCCCCATTATTGTTCCCACAATAACAGAAATGTTGATGTGAACCATTGTGTTGTGCTGCTCATTCCCTGATATGCAGCACCAATTCACACACCAAGTTGAGGTATTTCAGTTTTTTATTCCGGTTTGCACAAAGTAGGGAGATAACCCACAAAAGGCGGGCTCCCTGATTACCAAGACTATGCATTTTAACAAACAAAGGCATCAGCACTCACTGGTTACAGAATACATATTTATTTTACTAATTAGTACTCAAATTCCTATTAGTTGTATCTCTTGCTCCTCATGCTAATTAGTCTGCACATGCAGTTCTTCCCTCCAGTTGAGTCTGGGGTCTGCTTTAAGTAGGTGGTCAATGAGTCAATGGTCACAATCTGTACTGCCAGAATTGCCTTTCCCCCAGTTACTGCTGAGTTCTGCTGACTTCATTCCTGGTGGCTCTCATCCAGACAGCCCATTCATCTTGGGATTGTCTTCCTTTTTTTCTTAAAAGATTAGCCAAGCATACAACATTCGCAATGCAATTGCTTAATCATAACCATCCAGCTAGAGCTACTGGGAAACAACCAAAAAACAAATTGCAAAGTTTGATTCAAATCTTGAGCTACTCAAATCTTGGGGGGCTCGATATCATTTGTAGAAGTCCTGACTTGACCAGAGAATTCCTTCTTCATTGAAAGAGCACAATAAAAGCTTTCTACAACATTGAACTAGTTAGCTTTGTAAAACCTCTGAGCAATGTTTGCTTTCTTCACACTTCTTGTGATCACAAATAAAAGGGTTAAATATGGGAAACTAGTACCAAAACTGGGATAAAAACCAGATATTTCTTTTCCTATTATGCATATTTCTACTTTTCTGGGTACTTTTTTTTTAATCTTAAAAGATGTAAAGATTATTTTTTAAAGTAAGTTTGTGCAACAGGAAGAGTTCCCAAAATTTTCTTCCTATTTTTCTCAATTTTATTAGCATATTCTGAAATCACTCTTTCAGTGTTGTTTGTGTTCCTTCATGAAACATTTTTGAATATATAAACACCTTATACTGCTCCATGTTTAGAAAACTGTTAGCTTTGTCATTCTGTATGGTCCCAGTGGTAACACTTATCATCCTTTATTCTGTTTCCAGTCAGTAACAGTGGGAGGTTCACACCCCTGTTTCCCTTCCTCCTTTGCCTTCTTCCTGGCATTCTGCCTATGGCCATGGAGTAGCAGGTGTGTATTATCAAGCAGTTACACCAGTTGCTTCAGGCATGCAGATCTCTTCAAATTACCTTCTTCATGCCCCTCATCAGCTGTTGCTGCTTTATCACTTTACTGTCAGATGGGCAGCAAGAACCAGTACTAATCCAGGACCAGCTGAGATGCCATTCTGTCCCTACAGCAGCACCACCATAATATTCCTTACTGGAAACTGGATAACTGAATAAGATTTTTTTAAAATTTAGTTTAATTCTTCTTTATGTGTGTTATTGATATTTGTCAAATAATAGAGGAATCATTTGAGAGCGAAGGAAATATTGAAGAGCTATTATGCACAATTTTTAATGAATTTTGAATGAAACTCCACATCACTCCAGCAAAAATTTGCCTTAATATGAAGTATTCCTAATTTTCTTCTTTAGGCATCAAGATCTTCCAGATTAGTCTCACATACAAAAATATTGAAAAAGTTTGCTATGAAATTCATGCATTTTAAAGTGTAAATTCTACCTCACCCCCTATACAGTGCACAAAAATTTCCATAAAGTAATGATTTGACTAGATAAAAAGACAAAAATCATTTGGAGTCGACTGTGTGTGATACTTAATAACTTGAGCAAGTAGTTACAGTGTGTGATGCTAATGTTATCCTTCAGTACAGAAAGCAACCAAGTGCACCCAATATATGGACTTTGATGATAGTCTCTGACACACTATATGCTCTGTAGGAATTAACATGGAGTATGACTGGAGTAAGACTCTGGCATGACCATAGCACCTCTGTATGACCCTTTCCATTCCACAATGACTTATTGCAATCATAAGAAAAAGGATATGGTGCCTTTTTCCTTGGCCTTTTTCTGTATCACATACCTTGACCTAAGGTGCCAAAAGAGAACTGCTGGATTCCAGGAGAAGCCTTTATGGCCCCACAAAATCAGATGTTAGGAATTTCCTTCATCTAGATCTAGAAAGATCTCCTCAAAGGATAGACATGCACACCAGTAATGACAGAGGCATAAATTACCTCTAGACTGAATCCATGGACAAACTGCACCTGCTGTCCCTAAGGACCTGTACTGCCCTGAGGAGCACTGACATGCAATGTGCAGAGATCCCAAACTGTGAAACTCGGTTCAATATAGGTAACTGTCCTGGTTCTAGCTGGGATAGAATTAATTTCTTTTCAGAAGCTGTTACCATGCTGTGGTTTGGATTTGGAATGAGAATGGTGTTGATAACACACTGATGTTTTGGTTCTTGCTAAATTGTGTTTATCTAAAAAGTCGAGGACTTTGATTTAGTTAATGGGGTTTTGGTTTGGGATTTTGTGGTTTGTTTGTTTGTTTGTTTGGTGGGGTTTATGTTAGTTTGTTTGTTTGTTTGGTGGGTTTTTTGGGGGAGGAGGTGTTTAGTGTTGGTTTGTGAGGGGTTTTTTTTGGTTGGTTGGGTTGGGATTTTTTGGTTTTTGGTTTTTTTTTTGTCTTATGCTCTGCCAGACAGGAGGTATGCAAAAGAAAATGGGAAGGAGTATAGCCAAGTGACTTGAACTGGCCAAAGGGATATTCCACATCAGAGAACATCATGCCCAGTATATGAACTGGGGGAGTTACACAGAAGGGGGGACCAGTCAGGGGGATCAGGAAGGGGGATCTGACATCACTGGATGGTGAGCAATTGTACTGTGCATCATTTGTTCTTCCCTTTTTATTGCCATGATTACTATCATTTACCACTATTACTGTGTTTTACTTTGGTTTTGATTATTGAACTGTTCTTATTGCAACCTGCAAGTTTTACTTTGATTCTCCTCCCCATTCCACTGGGCTGGGGGGAGAGAAGGGGCTTTGAGTGAGCAGCTGCATGGTGCCTAATTTCCAGATGAGCTTAAACTATGAGCAATGTCATTTAATTGGCTAATTCCAGGGAAAACTGTGTTACAAATACAAACTACTTTTCTCATTTATGCGTAGTTATTATGCTAACAGAGGTTGACAAGTGTAAAAAAGGATCACATCTTTCTTATTTGAATCCATAGCATTAAAAAGTTATTTGGGGTTTTCATGTTTTTGTGGTTGATTTGTTTTGCAGTAGCTATTGTTCTTTCTTTCTTTCTTTCTTTCTTGCTTTCTTTCTTGCTTTCTTTCTGAAATATCTCATGAAGAGTCTAATGAAGCAGTTCTTTAAAGAAATCAGAAAACTGGCAAGAAAACTGCATGTGAGGTGTTGAGTTTCTGTTGAGAGCAAAGATTGTGTATCTTGGGTCTCTGTAACACCTTTAGTCTTTATGATTTCACCCTATTGTTTCCTAGTTACCCCTTTCTTTAAAAGTTGTCATGCACTTTAAACTTTTGGCCCTTCAGATGCCTCATGTTATTTCACTGGTCACTACTCCTCCACTCCTCCATTTGCTGGGTAGAAGGCAGATTACATTTCTTAGGCAATACCTTTGCAGATTGCTTCAGAATTAAGACATCTGATGATAAACTTAGTTTGTAGTGATAAAGTCAATCCCAGTAGGGACTGACCTTAACCCAGGACACTTCTCAAGAGATATGAGGAAGCTTTTTTAAACTTACCTTTAGAGACACACCAAATTAAGGAACAATTAATTGCACTGACATTCAGAATCCACAAAGCATTTTTTTATTGTCTTGATTTTTTAATACCACTTTACTTATTTAAGTTTAAGCAGCCCTTTCCCATCTTTGTTGTTATTACTTTATTTCAGAAATTATAAATTGAGTCTATTCAAGGTAATGGAGTTGCTCAGGCAGGATTTTCCTTTGGCAAGTCCATGATGACTACTCCCATATATGTTCTTCATGTTCTCAGAGGACTTTATTTGCAATTTGTATCTTTCAGATAAGATATAGAAAATATTTCTCTGGAATATATTTCTACTTTGGATACACTTCTTCCTCATTTCTCTGCTACACATTTCTCACAATATATTTTCTGGCTCAGTACATATACTGTGATCATCATGTTTGCGGACAGCAAACACAAACAGGGCTGGATCCAACCCTTATCTAGATCTGGGGACTGTGTTGTGTGTGGGGCTTCACACACTGTGTCTGAATCCATGTGCATGCTGGAAGAGGCTAAAGAAGGATGGACCAGGAGAAGGTTAAGGGCCATGTTACCTGTCTCCCCTCCCTGCCTCTTCCTTCAGGGTATTGTCCTATCATTAGGAATTATTTCTCTAAACAGGTAACAAACTGGAGGAGGGAGATTAATAAAATTCTATACAACAAGTAGTTACATAGCTGAAAGCTTGATCTGATTCAATAGGACATTACAGTAGCTATAGAAGAAATTATCCTCCTTGGCATCAGAGATTTTGCATGTGCAGAATAGGAGACACAGAAGCAGTCAGGCTTACTTAGCCTTCAGTGTAACAGAAGGCTGCTTCAACAGAGGTAATAAAGTAGTTGTAACTATTCTGCATCCAATTACAAGGTTTCTAATTATGCAGAATTATTTAGGATTTCCCCAAGGAGTTAATTTTAGAGAGTACCAGAGATTGTCTCTAAAGACCTCTTCTAACCTGTCACACTTAAAAGCATTCCAGCTTCTCAGATGTGCTGCTCAAGGGAGCTCTTTCTATTTTATTGGTATCCACTAGAGAAAAATAAGCAACAGCCAAGTCATAAAAAGGTTGGGGTTTATTACTTAACATTACAGCAATTTGCTGTTTCTAACCTCGTTGGGAAATTGCAGGGAGGTGAAGATGAGTGGATGAGCTGATTCACTGGGGAGTATGATTGATTGATGGTGGGAAATAATGAAAAGTCCCAAGGAAGCACACAGGAGAGAGAAACTTCAGCAAAAGGAGAGCTTTAAAGAGAAGTGTTCTATTTTTCCTTTTTTTTTTTTTTTTTAACAAAGGCACCCAGTATCTTTATGATAGGCTTTGATGTGCAAAATTTTGATGAGGTTATTTTCAGAGCACAGGAAGCTCTCCTTTCTTTGGGAATGTGAAAAGGCTGTGCTTGCCACCCCTGGAAACAGCTGTGGGATTCACAGTTCACCCAGAACTCCTAAGAAATTAGATTCACATACGTAGCATGTATTTCCTTTTGTTAACATAAAACCAGCTGGTTTAAAGTAGTTTGTTAAGACGAGTCTAGTCTAGGTCACCTGTGGCTGGTGGTGGTGGGTCTATAGCACACCTGAGTGGAGGCTGAACTGGTCCTCTTCATGCCAACATTTAGTTCAGAACAAAGTACATGTAAAAAACCCCCCATGTTTCCTACCCTCCCACAGACTGTAACCATCTCTGTGGTTTGGAAGCAAAGTTGAAGAGGGAAGCTGTGATTTCAAAGCAACACAACAGGAGGGAAATGATCAGTGTGGCCACAGGGTCTGCTGTGCCTGTCTGTCCTGGGGGAGAATGATGGAATTGCTCTGCTGGTGGCAAATACTTGCAGCACACAGATCTGCAAGAGATCTCCACTGTGTCTGCAACAGCATCTCTGCCCTTAGCATGAGGGCAAAAGAAGGGAAAATTGGTCAACTGGGGGGACAAACTACACAGCCAAGAGATTTCTTCTTTCTCAGAGCTCAAGCAAGAGGAAACCATAGCAAGGGAATAGGAGAGGGGAGAGGAGAACCACACTGAGGGAAGCCAAGCAGCCTGTCTAACACACCTTTGCTTTTAGGGGAACTCAGGACATGGGTACATTTTTTGGCTTTTCCTCATTGTTGGCATATATGGCCAGTACAGCATGAAGTCCTCTCCTCTAAGATATGGAATATCACATAAAAATGATCCTCCATTTTCAGATTTTTTGGAATTAAACTTAAACATACACTGTACTAGCACAGGTAATGTTGCTACCACAGTTGTTGTTTCTTCTTTCGTATATTTCTGCAGCAGCACAATTCAAAATTGAAAGAATGAACATGACTTTAAGACAGAAGAACCCCCTGTAAAGGAATTAATCTTATCAGGCTTCTGAAGTGAAACAGTTCTGTTTCTGCAGAACTGAAACAGTCCTGTTTAAGTGCAGAAGAGACCAAAACTAGTATGTGCAAGAGAGCCTGTACAGCTCATGCAGCTTCAGGAAAGGGGAGCTGCCACAAAGGGATCATTCCTGGTGCTTACTTCAGACATCACTTTTCAACCTAGGTAACCAAAAAAAATTATAAAAAAAAATTAAAGAAAATAAGGACTGTATCATTATTAAGATTTTAATTAAGGAATAAGAAAGGTTAAAAATAAAACAGAAAATTCTTCTTCTTTTTTTTTACTTCCTGAGCATTTATTAGGCAGCCAACACAGCCAGCTTCTGGAAAACCACTTGTTTAACAATTGGACAAAAATCAAAAGATATATTTGAAGGACATCTCTTTGGCAGCTCTCTTCAGCATGCAGTAAGGCTCCTTTAAAAATGTTACAAGCCAGTCAATCTAAAGATGCCACGTATCTTTTAGGAGAGATTCAAAGTGAAACTAATCTGCTTAGTGCCATCATGACCCCGTAGTAATGTATATTGTCTGTCCTTGTCTCATGTTCAGAATACCAGCATGACAATCAGATTTTCCTAGAGAGCATATTATTAATCTTTTCCCTTTATAATAAACTGTTGGTTTTATCTGTATTAGATACAGTATGAGCCCAGGATCCTGTCAAATACTCATCCTTTATGGAACTCTCACTGCCCAGCGATGTGGGAGTGGGAGTCTCTTCTGAGACCACTGAGAATATGTCCATTGTGATTTCCCTTAGCTCAGGAGAAGGAAAATGCAAATAACTCCAGAGAAAGAAGTGCAAATTGCACAGACTCCAGTACCCTGCATGGGACCAGCTCTGTGCTGGTTTCAGGCAGGCAGTTGGATGGATGCACACACTGCAGCAGGTGAGACTCCCTCCCACTTGGCTCTGCGGGTGGAGCTCCGTCAGTTCCTGAATTAGGCCAGGTTCCCTCTTGGGAAACCCTCAGGAATTAGCAACTCTAATTGCATTACCCAGAGAGATTTTGGCCACGAGTGAGACCTTGATGAAAACTATCTGTCTTTTGCCCATCTCCAGGTACTTCTTAGCAAGTTTGCCCCCTTTAAGTATATATCATTTAGCAAAATTATAGCTCTTTATAACCTGTATAGCTTTAAACAGCCAGCTTGAGGACCAGGGACTCAAGGAAAAGGCAACAGGAATACTTAGAGCTGAAGAGCCTAAGAGAAAGAGCGATGCAAATACAGCCATCCAATAAAAGAAGTGCTTGTGTTTTATCTAGATTCTCTTGCCATTTATACTTAAAATAATCTGATTAGTTCAGGTTATAACTTGGAATGTTCCCTTTGCTGCTCACCAAAAATAAATTATTAAGCTTTATTCTTTCTGCTAGAGGGCATTGGAAAGGGAAGCCGTGGAGAAAAAGACAAGAGAGTGGGCTTTTCTCTATTGAGAAATACTCAGAATACTCAGCATATATTTATAATGTGTTTATAATTTTTAAGTACACCTGAAGCCTACAAGAGATCAGAATTTTGAGACCACAAACAGGAGAGAATCCAGAAGCTGCTTAGTCAGAAATTATGGGAAGAACATGTCTCACAAGAGTGCCACAAGGTGAGGATTGCTGCACCCTGCTCATAACCTTAGCAAAGGAGAAAATGAATATTTCTGTAATTTTGCCCCTGATTAAGTATGAAGTCCTGAGGGAAACAGTGTGTCTTAATGCTGTTTCCCTGCTCACAGAAGATATTTCTATGCCTAATTCTGTTCATATTCACTGCTATGCCAACAAATGAGCATCAAATTCCGTTCCACTGATGTTTTTTTTCAGAACCTCTGCCAAACCATCCAATCCGTGGGAGTTTTTTTCAGCATTGATGTACAGTTTGAGAGACTATAAACTTTAGTTCCTGCAAGATACACACAAAAGCAAAGTGAAGAGAGGAATCAAAATCTCTTGCCTGCTTTGATGGCAAAATTGTCTGTACAACAAGGAAGTATAAATTCTTTTGTTCTTTTCTTTTAAGTTTCTACAGCTGCCAAACTCATCCTCTGCTAAATTTCAGTATTTCAAAAATGCAGTGACATAACTCCAAGGGGTTTTGCTGATGAATTGAAATCCCATCCCTCTAGTTTTCAAGCTAACTTTTCCAAACCAGCACATGCAGCCATTTTTGTACCTGGGTGTAGTGGTTGTCCCAGTTCCAACCTCAGACCCTGTCTTCTGTATGCAATGATCTTTCTTCATATTCACTTCCTTACCCAATCAAGAACCACTTTCATCCTTCAAACTAAAGATGGAGCTGTTAATGAGTACTAGTTAGATTAATCTTCTTCTAGTATCTTCTAAGTAGACAAAGGACTTGTCAGTGGAACCTGGGGAAAGGAAGGGGGAAGGAAGAAGAGGAAAAGAGAAGAAAGAGTTTATTTGGGAAACCCACTTCATAACTACCAAGGATACCTCTGATTCCTATTTCTGAAGCACAAAACAAAAGCAAAAAGTTGCATTTAGACCTATAAGTTTGAAACCAGTACAGCTACCAAATAATTTAGCTGGCTTGGGAAAATTTCATAGGCAGCATTCTCCATTATGTTGTTGTTTCCTCATGTGAGTTACATTCTCAGTAAAGTGAGCAGAAGGAAAGGATCACCGAGTTAAAGAGAGAGACAATCTCCAATAAGAAAAACTTAGTTCCCATTATTACTGTTAATTGATATATAGTGAAAATGGATAAACAGTTACCATCTTGATAATTAAAAGGTAATTGTCTAAACCTGTGGCTGTAGTGTAAATGGAGATGTGCTAACACAACTGAAATTTGTGCAAGTATCATCAGCAGCTAATCACACCCTTCTTCTCTATAGGCTTGCTTGAATTTGCTTATTTTGGAAACAAAGCAAAGCTTTAACCTCATTTGTTAAAACTGTATAGGCAGCAGAACTAGCCAGTGTTTTACTCTGTCCCATGACCTGCTAGTAAAGTTCCCAGAATCAGCAGATTTCCAGGTGCAGAAGGTTTCACTGGTGGCAATATACATGATGGAAGTGACTCATGGGTTGTAAGATTAATAATGAAGTACCTAGCTCTGATGTGTGTCCCAGTCATGTATTCCAGTGGTACATATTTAGCATTTTACACCAGCACATTTCTGTGAGGTGGCCTGAAGGTCAGCAGCATTAAACATATGGTGACACAGTCAGGTTCAATCAGCATTTACAATAATATAGATCTAGACTGACATCAATATTAAGACATCAGCAAGAGTGAGAGAGAGATCAAGAGCACTTGGCTTTTCTTCTGGAAAGACACAGAACAAAAAACATGGCACTACTTTTCCCACAAAATTTTAAATGTGCAGAGGTGATGGGAGCATGTAGGTACTAATTCATAATCCTTGGAATTAATTTCTAAATTTTCCTATCATATCCACTGAGACTCTCAAATTACTTTTGTTATAACATCACTCCAATTATAATATGTAGAGAAGTTCTGACTCCTTGAAAATTGGGCTCATTCTGAATGAGAAGAAAATCAACTTTTTTATAGTTTCTTAATAGACAGTTTCTAGCGGAGATGCTGTTTCAGGAAATTTGAAATGCATTGCTCTAAGATAATTAACTAGTAAAGAGGTGTGAGTTTCAGTCATGAAAAAAATTATTCTGAAAAGGATCCAAATTAATCACACTGACATTATTAAAATGCTTTTCAATTCTTTTCATCATAGAATTTCATGAAAAGCAGTGCATTCTTCAGATAGTTTAGTTTTTAATGAAGCTTCATTTCCCAAAGGAGAAATTAAAATAAATTTCTCATCTTTTTAAATTTCTTACCTTTTTAACTTTATCCTTTGTTTTCTATACTCTGTTCATCTGACACAATTATACAAATGCTGGACAGACACTTGCACCACTACCACTACCACTACCACTACCACTACCACTACCACTACCACCACAGTTTCTAGGCATGAGTCTCTTACTCCATCTGTCAGTACAAAAGTGTATTACAAGACAGACATTACAGCTTAATGTATTTTACAGATGGAAGGCTGTCTAAGGGTTAAATATTGATACCAAACTATATGGTAAATGCTATAAACCTACACACACCCCAGCTTTAATCTAGTTTTTCATATTGGATGTGAGTGCTGGCTAAATGAGGCCCTTCTGCTTTTAAAGAGGTGATCAGAGTGAAATGGGTAGATTAGGAAAAGAAGCTTATCTAAAAAAATTAGGAGGGAGGAGTAAGGCCTGAAGTTGAAAAATACATAGACAGTATCTCAATTAACAAGAAAAAGCTTTCCAAAGAATGGATGTACTTGAAGTATGGTAAAAAAATTAATTGGTTCTCTTGAGGTTAATAGGGAATTAGAGGGAGGATGGAGTCGCATTGCAGACCTGTTGTGTAATTTCCCTGCCTGCTTTTACAAATGAAGTGGATGGAGATTTGCTTTAGCTGGAAGCCCATTTTCACGAACACAAAGAAAAGAACTAAAACATAATTCTCAGCTTGCAAGACAGGCAGGACACAGCAGGGCCAAATGGAGATGAAGCAAAAGATTTGTGGTTAGGAAACTGTCAGAGGTATCTACTGACAAATATTTGTCAGGCTGGTTTTGGTTGATTCTAAAAGCAACAAACGTTCTGAAGGACGGAAAAAAAATGTAAAACAAATACCAATATGAGAATCAAGGCTTATTTGCCAGAGATAGGCAGACTTTTATTACTGAGAACACACATATGAAAATCTGACCTTTGGCAAGGAAGTGTAATTAGACAGTGTGCACGCTGCAGGCAGCGTGGCTTTCCCCCAAAGGACAGCACAAGAAGCAGCAGGGGCTGAGGTGCTCCGGGGTTATAATGAGGAGACCTGCACATTCTGGGCAGATGTCACCTGTGTATCAAATATTGCCCATGTGGGAGGAGAAGAGGGTGCACACACTCTGTGCAGCTCAGGAACCTCACCAGGTCAGTGAGACAAGATCTGGCTACAGCCTCTCTAAGTCCTCAGTCTTCTGCAGATGTACTTTTGCCCCTTCTCCAGATAGTACAGAGTTGGCAGATGAGTTATTCCCAGGCTGCAGGGGACTGTGGTAATATTCCTTTACTAAGGGCTGCTTTAGTGTCTTTGACGTCTTACACATAACTTGCTTTCTTTTCAAGTGAGATCCATCTGATAAATACTGTTTACTGATAAATACTTCCTCATTGTTGGCAACACAAAGCAAGTAAGGCTGGTAAATCTTAGCTGTTAATTAAGGCTATGCTGAGAGTCTGTCATAAATAGACTCTGTCATAAATACCCACTTTATTGCCACGTGCAAGAAGCTAGGAGAGCAGTGCAGACTGTTTGAGTGTGAGCTACAAATCAGGAAGGGAGAATTTATATAGCTCATCCACCAGCTATCCTTAAATTCAGCACTGATTTTCCTCTAGTGCATGCCACCTCCCAGGCAGACTCCTGTTCCCCATTTATGTCTGCTGAGCAGGGAGGCAGGATAGCCAGGACCAGGACGGACCATCCAGTGCTTTGTAAGGTGCAAAGCAAGAAGGTTTGTGGGAAGGAAGCTGCCATGGGCATAACATGACTGTAGAGGCAACTGAAGAGAAAGACTACTCTGGACCAAGACCCTGGGGCTATGAAGATCTTGTCTCTTAGAGATAAAAGAGACCTCAGCTGGGTTCCTGTGAATATTTACAAAAATAATAATAGAAGGGGAAAATTACATCTGCTACGCATCTCCATAAATGTTATTCTTTCTACAAAGGTTTCAGACTTTAAATCCTCTCTCAGTCAAGAAACTGGAATTGCCTAAGAATAATCATATTGACAAATCAAAGACAAATGGGGAATTTATTAAATCTGCCGTATTGTTAATTTTTTATGCATTGTATCCACCACAGGATTTCATCTCATACTCATCAAAATTAAAGCTACCTCCTTGTAATCTCTTCTGAAAATAAATCACTTTCTACCTTAAGAAACAGAATCGAGAGCTAACAGCTTGAGTTGTTAAAGATGCTGCAGTTAAACACAGAGTGCTGTTCAGCAGACAGGAGTGTTCAACAGACCGTGCCAGCTTCTGCAAACACTGCCCATGTCTCTCTCTCTTTCTCTAAGCACTTTCCCTGCTTTAATTTGTGGCTTGCAAGAATTGATAGCCCATTAGTGGGTATCTTTGGTCATCATCCTGTTAATAGCTTCCATGGTTTAATCAAATACACGACAAATGCTGCTAACCCTTGTTAATTCCCAAATTCTTATCCATGAGAAAGGCTTAGTGTGGGCAATGCTCTTTGTGCAGATGGAGTTTGTACAAGTATGCATTTTATTTCTGCTGCTCTCATTTAACCTATTCACCTCCTTTGAATTTTAGGAATTGAAATACAAAATGGAGGGAAAGAAGATAAGATGGGGACCAGATGTAACTGGTAAACCTCTTTCCATGCACTGCAGCTTTCTAAAGACTAAACAAAATTGCCGAATGTCGTGCAGAGGGAAATAGGAGACTAGCTTTGCACAGCTTTAAATCTCTAGTTTTAATGACTTGTTAGGCAAGATTCAGAATTTCTGAAGTGTTCCACATCAGAAACTCACTGGCAGTGACAATGAAAATAAACCAAAGAAGAATGTTATTGAAGAATGTTATAAAAACCACCTTCATGCTGTTTCATCATATGACATTTTTGATTTTTATCTAAATGTGATGAGTTCAAAATGAGTTAAAATTAATATAGGCATCATGTTTATTCTCCAAAATTTAAATAATATAAACTTTCTTTTCTAAAAAAAGTAACATGTATTTTCTGTCCCTTTTACATGTTAAGGTAGAATATTTGTCAATGTTATTTTTATGTTTTTAAACTTCTCTCAAATCATTATTCAAAAATATCTTTGATAATTAATTTTTTTAGTTCTGAGCAAATACTTTAATGTGGAAAGTTGGAAAGATTATTCAAATATTATTATTCTATTCAACTTATTCTGGTTTAGAGCCATCAGAAGGCATGTTTGCTGAAAATATACTGTTCTAGCACTTTAATTCAGAGAGACTGGAGAAAATTACCTAAAGCTTTTGGTTATATAGTATTAGGCTGTAGTGTAAAAAATGAAATCTAAAATGAAGGGGGAGTGTTTGTCTCCTGGCAGATTTGTGTTCAAAGGGGAAACCAGAGTGTGCCAGCAGCTTGGGTCATTTTGCTAAAAGGTGAAAACCTTTAGGATTTTGTATGCTTTTTGCAGCAAAATCACACCAGATGAGAAGAGAAAAATAGCAGATCCATGAAAGTTAAGACAAGAGTCAGGTACTGAAAATAAAAACCTTAGAGCCACATGCTGTTCTGACTCCACAGCAGGGCCCACGAGTGCAGAGCGCTTGTCCCCATGGCCAGAGGACAGCCCATGGCTGTGCCCAAGCCACCCAGCTGGGCAGGGGAGAGCCCTAGGTCTGGACCCTTTGCATGAGCTATTCCTCTCTTGACTTCTCCAGAGAAGCAGCATTTCTGAAGGCTGTATTTTGTGCTGCACCTGATCTGTAGATTAATGGAGTTCAGCAATCTCAGCTGTTGATCTCCCGCTTTTCAGGAACATGATGTGTATACTTATTTACACTTGCATTGCTACTCATGAATGTATAAGCAACTGTGAAGGGAACAAAAATAAAAATAAAAAATGAGACTCATGGGAACTCTGAATTCTGATTAGAAACACTGCACATCCCTTATCATTTTGGCTCGCAGAAGTTAATAGAAAATTACATCAAAGGCAGCTTGTGTTTACCAATGGTAGATCACGCCAGACCAAGCTTCTTTGATGTGCTGAGAGATCTGAATAGGAAATGCAGATCTCATCTATCTGAACACCAGGAAAACATTTAATGTGCTGTCACTTGGGACCATATCTGCTAGATAAATGGTAAAGAAGCTCACAAAAAAAAAAAAAAAATGGAAAAATGCATGAAGTTTGGAACAAGACAGATGACAAACTGATTCTGTTGAAAATCTTCTGTATGCTGGAAGGAGGTTAGTAATAGAGACTCTTGTGGGTTTGGGGTGGGTTGGTCATTTTCTGTACCAGCACTTATGCTGTTACTCCCGCCTCAACCTGGTATGTTCCTGAGGGATTTTCCTGCCAGGTGCTCCAGGGCTGCACAGCAAATGAACACAGTGCTGCTCTGGATCCTGACCTGCATTACTCTGCATTACAAGGCAGTTCCCTTCCTTCCTCCAGGGCAAATCCTCTCCTGGGCTGCAAGTGTATGCTCCAGGGAGGGCTTCAGTAGCCAGCAAGTGCAGGGAAGGGGATGCCTCCCACTTCCCTTCAGCATGGACACTTTCAGAAGAGTTTACAGGGCTGCACAAACACCACAAAATCTTTTGGACTCAAGTCCAATTGACAGCACTGCCAGGTCATCTTCGAACTCATTAAGAAAGCAAGTTCCTTTGCTGAGCAGAAACAATAAACACAGAAAGAGAGTTTTCATCTACTTTGTTACTTTTAATTGATATTGGCACGAGGTGACAACGCAGAAGGCGGCAATATCATTCAGGAGGATCTAGGAAACTTTAGGGCATGGAGTCAAAATAGTGTGATGATCTTTCATCAAATATGTTGTAAGATCCTGCCCCTTGGACCTGCAATGAGATTTGTGTTGCAAACTGCAAGTGGACCATGTGAGGAGATGATGAACAAGGAATTTATTTTCAAAGAAACAAAAGTATTGTCTGAGCTCCTGGAGCAGGTCCAGCAGAGGATGAAGATGATGAGGGGATGGGAGCACCTCACTTATGAGGAAAAGCTGAGAGAGTTGGGCTTGTTCAGCCTTGAGAAGAGACAACTGAGAAGGGACCTCATCAATACCTATGAGTATCTAAAGGGAGGATGTCAAGAGGATGAAGCCAGGCTCTTCTCAGTGGTTCCAAGCCAGGGCACAAGAAGCAACAGGCCAAAAATGATGCACAGGAAGTTCCACCTGAGTCTGAAGAAGAAATTCTATACTGTGCAGGTGACCTTTCTGGAACAGATTGCCCAGAGAGGTGGTGGAGTCTCCCTCACTGGAGATATCCAAGAGCCATCTGGACACAATCCTGTGCCATGTGCTCTGGGATGGCCCTGCTTGAGCAGGGAGGTTGGACCGGGTGACCAGCTGTGGTCCCGTCCAACTTGACCCATTCTGTGATTCTGCACTAATTTTAGCAAAGAGGTCAGGACATATTAATGACATTTTCCTGGTAAGCCCTTTCTGGAAGGTGACATAAAAGCCTTGTCCCTTACTTTGAAAAAGAGAAGCAAATGAGTACCAGTGCACAGAAGCAGACATGATGCAGGAGCTAACGGCTTCTTTTAATGAGAGAAACATTAAAAAGTTTAACTTAATTAGCTCAGCAGAATCAAAGCTGAAAGAAGAAACAATTATTCTCTGTAAAGCTATCAAGACCAAACCTCAGGGAAGGAAAAGGACTTTCAGCTGACACAGCAAGACATGGAAATAAACTGGCCATGAATATGTTTAGCCTGGAAAATAAAGGGGAGGATAACTAGCAGGAAGCAGGGTTGTCTCTCAGTAAAGGGGAAAAGAAGCATATGCAATTTTAGAACAGCAGCTACTAAAAATATGGAAGGGCCACCTGGAGCACCACCATCCTGCAGCAGGAAAAAGAAAACATGAGTAGTCAAAAGGCTTCTTGTTTGCAGCTGGACATACATAAGCCAAAGGGATACCAAATTGCATGGCATTTAAATAAAACCACTTCATGTCTCAATGGAAGAGACTGCTCTCAAAGCAGTATGCTAATGCTGGGATTCAAAGGCCAGTCCTACATCAGAGCAAGCTATTCCTCGGCTCTGGGGTCATAAGTGAAACTGTAATCATATCTGAAACTGTAATCATATCTATCTGGCCCTTATTGGCCCCACTTCCTCCTGTTCCTAAAAGCAAAGAAGGAAAAGACTGGCAAGAAGAGCAGCAAGCCCATGATAAGGAACTTCAGCCAACATTCAGATCCACAGCTGAAGCTGAATTGCAATGGCAGAGGGTTGGTTATCAATCCTCTGCATTGGAAAATGAAGGATCTTATAGAAAATCTTATATATACTTTTGCTATGAGTTATTGAAACTCCAGGTAGGAAATAAACACAATTTGAAGATGAAAAGAGCTCTGGACATTACCACAATGACATCCTGACATTCCTTGCTCTCTGTGCCTGCCAACCAGCAGCCTGCAGACCTGAAACATTGTTTTGGGCATGTGTCTGTCTGCGAAGCATCCTCTCCTTAGCAGAGCAACTGGACCACTGTTTAGGGGGTGCCATTTGAGCCATCCCCCCCTTGGCTGTGGCTGAGGACGAGCTGTTGCACTTCCACTTCTGATTAATTCCCAAAGTAAAAATCATTACAAGCTTTGTGCAGACCACAAGATGGCACAGATGCAGTAGCTATATAGAACTGCATGAGGCAGCCCAGCATGAACAGATTAGAAATAAAAATTAAGATAGAGGATAATATCAATTCAGAGTTGGAGTGGAGCAAAAAATGTCCTATTTTGATTAAAAAAACCTCTAATTTATACATGAAGGACAGTGTTCTCTGAGCTTATAAACAACAACAATGCTGAAATCTTTTATTTACAGTAAACAACTGCCTAGATATTTAGAATGAAATATCTGAAAGCAAAAATTATTTTTGAACAAGGTAATCAGTTTTGTTTGCGATCTAACAGAATCTTGTGAGTTTAGATTCTTTTCAGTCAAATGGTACAATCATTATAGAATGACTTTTGATTATTTTCTTAAGCTTAATTTTCTTAAAATTCTTTAATACCAACAAAGCCTGTCTACCCTACAGACAATTCAATTTACAACCATTTTCAATTTTTGAATAGCAAAGGAGTTTGAGAACAATCCTTAATTAGATGTCACATACAGATGACCTTTTGAAAACAGCCTTTTTATGCCACAACCACAAGGCAATGAATGCACTCCATGACACAATAAAGTAAGTGATATGGATTTATAGGTTTCAGATTCACTGATCTGAAGGCATGTCCCAAGGGACTGGACAGTACAGGAGTACTGTCTGCAGGATATTTGTTTTTATTATCCCTTAACTACTGAGGACATTATTTGAGGTAAAGAGAAGGAGATGTATATCAAAAACTACCCATGGAGGAGGAATTTCATTACATCTCTGTAATGGATTTTTTAAACAAAAATTATGTGATTGATATTATTCACCAGTGAGTTTTGCCATTTGTCTTGCAGCTGTTAAGCATCAAGCATAACGGACTGATATTCCCTGGTTAAGATTTCTAGGAACGCCTGCAATAAAAATATTTACTTTCTATCTATGTGCTGCCATGTTTGTCAATCATTTTCACAAATTTCAGGGATTTTGGGAGGTCTCTTTATGGCAGAATAATTGAAATGTAAACATAAAGTCATCTAAATAGTGATATGTAGCTATAAATAAATATAGATATAGATATAGATATAGATATAGATGATATAGATATGCTCCAGAAAGATCTAAATCTAGTCATCTAATCTAAATCCAAAGAGAAGGAAAATGATAACTTTATTATTCATTTTTGTAGTAAATCAGAATTCCTGGTTAGCATTCAAATTAAAAGCTGGCCTTTCCAAATTTGCTACATTAAACTGTTCTCTGACTTGGACAGTAAGGAGACTCACAGAAGCATGTGGGGTTTTTTAAGTGAGATCTGAAACTTTATTTAACAATTTTTTATTTGGGTTGACGGCCTTCCTTATGTAAGTAACTGGGAAATTCCTATGACTGTTCTTGCTATGCCTGGAGTAATATTTATAAGGAATATCCTAGTAAGTAAGTGATTTGTACAATCAGTCTCTGAAAGTTAAAAAAAAAAAACTCTCACAGTGAAACACATAGAATGTCCCTGTCATTTATGGTATCCTTTGATGGTTGTGTTTTGGCTTTGGTAGAGAATAAACATCCTAAAATCTTGTCTTTGAGTTGGGCTAGCACTGGGGCATTGAACCAGGCCCACAAGTCTGGCACCAGAATAATGGGATTAGTGGAATATGTCTGTCCAAATCACTTACTGTTATGCTCCATCTCAAATCCCATCTGTAAGTAGAAATTCTCTGGGAGTATTTTAAGTAGAATTTCTCCAAATAAGCACAATGTTGAGAAGCAAGCCAAAACTTCAACATTTGTACCCAGAAATTATTTCAGTTTCTCATACAGAGTTGCATTTGGATAGAAAATTCTCTAAAGTTATGCTCTGTTTGGATTAAAGCTTTTGGCTCTATAGAATAGCAGAAGTGATTCCTTATTTCAAGTAGACAATTGTTAATTCTTATATTAAATATTTAACTATTAATTATTGTTAAAATCAACAACAGATAAAATCACATCTCTCCCTCCTGTTTTTACATTTATTTGCATTATTCTCCTTAGCCTAGGACTGAGCACAATAACAGCTGGAGAGCAGACAGTACTTGGCACTGAATTCTCTGGCTATATAAAATTGCTAGACCTTTTTTTAAAATAGATGGTGACATGTTTGCTCTTTCTGCATGAATTCATCTCCCCCCAAAGATACACTGAAAGCAAAACAGAGTCTCATCTACAGTTGTAGCAATATGATCAAAACATCAGTCAAAAAGGCCTTGAAGAGCCCTTTGCTTTCCTTGAGGTAAGAAGCAGCCGGAGATGTTCCACGAGGCTGTGAGCACTGCCAGGCTGGGGAGAGGGGTTTGCCTGCATGTTCGGAGCTGTCAGCGTGGCTGCAAGAGATGAAATCACTGAATTGGTGTAAGCCAGGAGGTCATTTCAGAAAGCAGAATTTCAACAACTGACAAGGATTTTCAAACTGAAAAGCAAAGAAAAGAGCTGGAATCATCACATGAGGTGCTGCTTCATGGGAGTTATATATCTGAGGATCAGCCTGGGAAAGGTAGGGAGAAAATTCTTCAGTTCAAAAAACTATTGGAATAATACAGTTTTTCTTTTAAAAAAATCTCAAATCCAGCTACAGAAATGAGTTTGAGATAATCTTATCAGATCCATGATCTTTTAATTGGATTCAAGTAATTAAATCCCAATTGAACAGGAAGGACAATGGCCAACATGTAGTTAAATATTTGGACACCCAAAGCAGAGCTCAGGCACGGAGGTTTTGCCAGGTCTCAGACACTCTCCCAAATTGCTGTACTGTCTATTAGAAGTGTGTATGTGCTCATTTCTGGCCTGGGAGTGAGGCACTTTTTGGCATTATTCTCAGTGACAGCCACAGTAATAAAATACGTTACATATGGGTTGCCATTTGTCAGGAGGACACATACACGTGGAAGAAACTGTAGTTATTTACACACTCCAACTAGCTTCAAGACTTTGAATAAATTAACCAGACTCCTAAAAGTACTCTGTAGTCAATGGCTCCTTCTGAGCTCTTAAAGACCAGGACCCTTAAGACTGGAATTAACTCTTTGTGGGAACCTCATTCCCCATCTTCGGCTGTGTGGGAAACTGTTCTTCCAGGCTTGATGAACAATGAGTGACTAAAGCTTTGGAATACAAATAACCTTATGATTCTCCCTCTTAGGGGGAACAGAGCAGGGATGGATGGACTGCTCAGGACTATTGCTTATACCTGAGCATGACAGGTACTGTGAACTGAACTTCTTTGGGTTTGGATTAATATCTGTCATGGTTTAGAAACAGTACTTCCAATTCACTGTCCCCTCCAAGGCTCTCCAAAACCACACACCCATTCCCCTTTGCCCTTCCTCCCTTCCCCTTCCCGATTCACTGGGGTGGCATTGAGAATTGGAAGCACAAAAGGAAAAGGTCATGGGTTAAGGTAAGAACAATTTACTGGAAAAAGAGATAAGAAAATTAGCAGTAACAGTGACAATACTGTAATATATGGTAGGAGATAATTCATGCTATACAGGTATATATATGTGTGTATGAAATATTGTGTAGATCCAAAGTTATGTCTTTGACCATTCTGGCTGGGAACAGAGTTCTATTTTCATGTAACCAGTTCCCGGACAGGACAGCGTTAAGATAATATCAGGTCTGTTACGGTATCAATGGGACAGTCCCGGGCCATCCTCTATGATTTCCCTGGCATCTGCACAGGGGAGACAGCATCTCCCTTCCTGGACCATGATTGATGGAACGTCTCAGATACTCACAAGACCTGCACCTGGAATGATTACATCTGCTGTGCTCAGGAACCAGCATCACTCTACTACATGTGAATACAGCCTCTGCCTGGACCCTGGACGCTCAGACATTCGTCTGGATCTCCGGATTTGTCTTTGTCTGCTCCTGCACATGTATGCAGCCAGCTCTACATGTGAAGAGACACAAAGAAACATGGGTCACCCCTGCCTCAGGCAGAATAAACTGTGTATGAGCTGGCTGCTGGAGGCACTCGGTGTGAACCACTGGGGACACGCTGTCACTCTGTCAGTTGAACCCTCGTTCACCCAGCGCCCGCACCCGGGGCTGACGCTGTCTTGGCTGTGGTGGTTTTTCAAAATTCTGTTTTTTGTTATCGATCCAATAAATCTTTGTTAAATTTTTCAAAAATTTGGCTACCGATTTGATAATTTATAACAAATACTAATGACAGAGGTTATAAGAAAAGAAACTACTCACATGGGGGGAAAAAAGCCCCAGTTATAGAAAATACTATGTTTTCTCAATATGAAGGAATCCCTTCTCCCTGAAAAAGTGTCACTTTCCCCAGCAATGGCATGAGGTGGTTCAGAATAACCTCAGTGCCCTAGCCATGCCTCTTCCCAGCTACTGCAAAAAATTAACCCTGTCCTGACCAGAACAAGGACATCATTAAATCATTTTAGCTGCAGACTAACAATAGCAGTTTTCTTCTACCTTTTTTTTGGTGGGAATGTTGCAAATATAAAGAATAAAAGTACACCATGCTTTCACATTGTTTTGCTTCTGACCCTTATGCTTTGATCCTCTACTTAATTCTTTTTCTTAGATCTTATGCGTAAATATCTGCCTTATCCATCCAGTCTCACAGCAGGCTTTTTCTCAACATGAGCCACAGTTGCTTCTGGGTGCCCCTTTACCTTCCCTCCTCCCCTTGGCCAGGGGTGCAAACCCTGCCTCAGTAAAGCACCCTGCTGCCTCCACAAATGGCTGATTGTTTTGAGTCATTAACCTCTAACATACCAGTTTCTCACAATGGCTTTACATTCTATTTATTCTCCTGGTGGTTTAGGAAAGAGCTCCAATCCATGGAGCCTGCATTCAGGCTCACCTGCTGGTGCTCATCCCTGTTATCTGCACTGGCCTGCCATTGAACTGCCCTGTGGGGCTCCAGTACTGCCGGTGTCTGGTTTTCCTTTGCACCACCAAGTGGACATGGGGCCAGAGGGAAAGGAGGAGGGCAGGAAATCCATGGGAGCAGACTCAGGCCTTGTCCCAGGAGGGATCCCGATGAGGTTCCCAGAGCCGGGAACCCTGAGGTGATTTTCATCTGATGAGCTGTACCTAGCCACACCCTCCTGTACAGGTGGCTGACCTAATGGTTTTCCGGGCACACCAACACTCCTTCTGGGATTTTGTACACCCACCCTTGCTGTCACTGGCACAGTTACCATATGTTATAGAGGAGGACTTACTTTTTCATCATCAGAGTCCAATTCGTAGGAACACCGAGCTGCAGAAATACTGTGTCCTCCCTTGGGTCAGATTAGTGCATGTGTGAGACACAAAGGGAAGGAAAAGAAAGGTGGCCTTTTGCTTCCTCTGTTTCTGCCCACAAGCCATGGCAACAAACATATTAAATCTGAATTTTCTCTGTTTTTACTTTATGATCAAGAAAAGTTATGAGAGAGCAACCACAGGGGCAGCATTTGAGAACCCAAGCCAGAGGCTGGTTTGGGGTTGGCCTACAGAGCACCAGACCAGATGGTCAAACCATGACAAAACAACAGGTTTTGAAAGCTGAAGGGGGATTCTGTATAAACTGACTCAGCACTTTGGAGACATACCAATCAGCTCCTGCAGCAAAGAAAAAAGACCATAAATCAGATCCATTCCCTTAGCCAAGTGCAAATAGTACTGTTCTTCTGCTGGAAAGGTTATACTTTGACATAAGCATTACAAAGTGTTTTTCCTGTCAGTTAGAGGCCACACACATAGAGAGTGGAATCATGGAGTGGTTCAGTAACTCAATTAGACACTTGGACAGCATGCATTTCCTCAGTAAAAAGGAAGTTTTGCTGTTTATCTCTCTCAGCACTGATGGCTCTTGCACATCACAGTCCACTGCACAGTAAGTGGAAGGTAGCTCTTGCTGCCAGCTTTTAATTTGTTTGTTTTTCCCAGATTAAAGGGCAAAATCATTACACATTGGCTGACCAATTCATTTCACATGAGCAAAGATGCTAGTAAAGTACCTGGTTTCTAAATAAAAGTTTAATGATTTGACACACAGCAAGAAAAAACCAGGCTCTTTTAGGTTTTATCCTCAGACACACACGGAACAACTGTTATTTCTTGTAATAGGAGGTGAGCAGCACAGGTCTGTGGCTGCAGAGGGGAGCATGTCAGTGAGTGCTGACCTTTGCTAACCTCACCTGGGCAGGTCACAAAGCCATCATCCTCCCACTAAGGCAGTACCTGTACTCCCACATCACAGGGCACCACAGCAGCATTACCCTCTCCTCATGTCTTCTTGCTCAGAGACAGAGGGAGATCATTGAATGAATATGAAACTGAGTAAAATTCAGAGCTCTGGTTCTGCTTGTGGTGTTAAAATTGAGGTATTGCTTCAGGTAATTTTAAAGCAGCACAAAAACTATCATCAGTAAGTTTCACATATACTCTACTCACAACTTTCTCACGTAATAAAAGTTCTATGAGACATTTTTGATTCTTATGTTTTCATTTTTACCCTAAAAATATCAAGATGGCACAATATTTTTTCTTACAATTTTGAAGGAAGATTTCTCTAGACAAACAAAATATTCTTGGTGAATGTTAAGGCTAATCAAAAAGGAAAGATACTGGGTCTTCATCAAAGGTCTTTTTATAGATAGAAATTAGTCAAAAAAAGTTAAATATGTAAATTATTAATGTTGTTGCTGTAAAAGTTAAAAAAACCAAGCCTCTCTATAGTCTAAAGAAACTTGTTCTTATTTCTACTCGCCCCCCTGGCTCTTGAGACTACCTTTGGAATTTCTTCTTCTTTCCTCTGTCTGGAAAAAAATATATTCCCATATTACCATCATAAAAATCAGATTAAATAAAAGCCTTTCAGTATTATTAAAAAGCAAAAATAGCCTGAGATGATTTTCCATCTCTTTTTTTAAAGCCATCTTTATGAATTGAGATAAAAATTGCTCACCCTGTGAAATGCCTTGTCTTTCCAATTGGAAAGGTCTCTTCCATCTCTCAGGTTTTCCTCTGAAATGTTGAAAGCAGAAACTTTCAAGTCACACCACGGCCGAGGCTTTTCGTCCATGAAAGTGTTTTAAAACAAAAACTTCACTCTAGTATTTGTTTAGAAGCATAGTATTGATGCAGTGATCACTAGCTGCAGTATATACTCTATCCCACTGTTGTAACACATGATGTAGAATTGCGATGCCGTCTGCTCGTGGCGGGAGCACAGAGTCACAGCCGCTGTTACAGGATGTCCATGCGAGAACTCCTTGTCTCGGGTGTGCAATAGCTCGGGGAGCTCCTCTCAGAGCTGCCTTCCTCTCCCTGAGCCCGGACCCTCCTCCTCTCTGCCCGGACCCCGCCGAGCCCGCTCCTGCCCCATCCCCCTGCTCCCCGCTTGCTTCCCCGCAGGAGCCCCAGCGCTACACGTCCCTGCAGCCCCTGGTTTTTGGCCGAGCCACTTTGACGTATATATTTTATCCAAGCATCGTCTTATTATCAAGCCCGAGGCTTTTGCGGGGCGCAGCTGCTGGCGGTGCCCGCAGCGCGGTGTGGAACACAGAGCCGCCCCGTCGCCCCTGCACTGCCGGGACTTCATCTTACACCGTATATCTTATAGCCCATCCTCGGAACGGGCTCTCGTGGCTTTCCTGAGAGACATCTCCCCAAAGTGACTGTGCTGACGGGGGGGGCAGCCAAAACGACGGTGCAAACGTGGCCTGACAGACCGCAAGACACAAGTTTCCTTCATGCAGACAACGCAAGTGTCGCCAGAGCCCGCCCTAATTAGGGATGCAACAGGGAGCGTGTGCCCCGCACGGCACGGCCGCCCCGGCTCCTGCCCTCGCTGGGCCGGGCTCCCGGGGCCGGGCGGGGCGGGGGCGCGGCTCGGCCCCCGCAGGGACCCCGGCCCGGCCCCGCAGGGACCCCGGCTCTGACCCGCAGGGACCCCGGCTCCGACCCGCAGGGACCCCGGCTCCGACCCGCAGGGACCCCGGCCCGGCCCCCGCAGGGACCCCGGCTCGGACCCGCAGGGACCCCGGCTCGGACCCGCAGGGACCCCGGCCCGGCCTCCGCAGGGACCCCGGCCCGGCCTCCGCAGGGACCCCGGCTCCGACCCGCAGGGACCCCGGCTCGGACCCGCAGGGACCCCGGCTCCGACCCGCAGGGACCCCGGCCCGGCCTCCGCAGGGACCCCGGCTCTGACCCGCAGGGACCCCGGCTCCGACCCGCAGGGACCCCGGCTCCGACCCGCAGGGACCCCGGCTCCGACCCGCAGGGACCCCGGCCCGGCCCCCGCAGGGACCCCGGCCCGGCCCCCGCAGGGACCCCGGCTCGGACCCGCAGGGACCCCGGCCCGGCCCCCGCAGGGACCCCGGCTCGGACCCGCAGGGACCCCGGCTCGGACCCGCAGGGACCCCGGCCCGGCCCCCGCAGGGACCCCGGCCCGGCCTCCGCAGGGACCCCGGCCCGGCCTCCGCAGGGACCCCGGCTCGGACCCGCAGGGACCCCGGCCCGGCCCCCGCAGGGACCCCGGCTCGGACCCGCAGGGACCCCGGCCCTGGGCGGGCTCTGCGGGCGCTGCGGCGGCTGAGGCGGGCGGATGGCGGCGGAGCGGGGAGCGGGGCTGCGCATCTTCCGCGATGTGAGTAGGGCACGGAAACCATCCTTCGCACCGGCCACCTGCCAGTGTTTGGGGAGGCGGCACCTGGTTTGTTATGCTTTGCCTTTTTCTTTTGCCTTTTTTCCTCTCCATACTTCCCCCCTCCCTCCTTTTATTTCTTCTTTTCTTTCTTTTTTTTTTTTTTCCCTGACCTGTTATCTCCTCCCTCGGTGGAAGGGGGTGAAGCCCAGTGAGACTGTGAATCTTCCCCCTTTCCCTTTCCCATTCCCTTCCCCTTATCCTTTCCCCTTCCCCTTTCCCCTTCCCCTTTTGTTTCTAATGGCTGCATGTGTTAGGAGAGCACGTTAGTGTGTTTGGGGGTGGCTAGAAGAGGTTCTGTCACCATTCTAAATGAGTGAAAACAGTCTAAACAGGCACCTCTCTAAATAAGTTACTTCAAATTTTATTGTTTTTATGGGGCAAGGGGATGGGGGTGCTTTTCACTAAAGTTTCTCACCCTATAAAAGTTTTTGGGGTTTTTTTCACTAACCATGCAGGTTCTTCCCATCCCTTTAGACCCTGATGAATTTGAGGAGCCCAAGGTCAGTGTGCAGAGAATCCTGAGCCCCTCAGCCCTTTGAGGGTGAGCCCAGGGAGGTGCCCTGATGAGCGTCTGGCCACGCAGCCCCGAGAGGTGCTGTGCTAGGCAGTCACCAAGGGCATCTTGCAAGGTGCAGCTGTGAAGTTTTTTTGTCTAAATTTGTGCAGCACAGAGTATTTCTTTGTTCCAAGGCAAACTCCCATCCAAAGATCTTCAAAGTATCCCCTGACCTTGGTGAGACCTGCAAATCTTGAGACCAACTCTACCACCAACACTGATCCACTTCAGACCAGCTCTTGTGCTGGCATTATTCCACAAATCAGCTGAAAATGGCATAGCCTGTATTAAAGGACTCTTTATCTAGGTGTTTTCTCTAATATGCCCACTTCAACTTCCCCAACCTTTCCCCAAATTATTTCAAATGAACCTCATCTGCTCATCTCCTGATTTCTCTAGCCTCCACAGAAAATTGTTTAAATAAGACTTTTTATTGACTTTTCAATTCAATTCAATTTTCATTTCAATTCAAGTGTATATTGAAAATGCAGGTTTTTTTCTTTAGTTGGGTATTTTTGTGGGTTTTTTTTTCCTTTTGTCTCAGAGATACCACTTGTAAAAGAAATGGGAGAATTACAGTCATACATCACAAAAACAGAAGAGAAATCCAAGTTGTCAGGAAAGAGTTAAGTAACATTAAATGCAGCCAGCTCCTCAATTTAACTTAGCACACTGGATTGAGAAATTGCACATGGTCAGATTATCTGATAAACTGAAAACTTTTGATTTCACTAAAGTAGAAAAGATTTCAAAACAAAATTATTTGTTTAATTTTCAGCACTTTCTTAAACCAGTGTCACGTTCATATTTATAGGAAAGCAGATACCTTTCACAAACCAACAAATAGGAGGAGGCTGTTTCTGTGATTTTCCTCTTATATCTGGAGGAAAACCTTAAATCCAAGCCATGCCTGCTTCAAAGCAGGGACTGGACCCTGGGGGCCCTTCTGCTGCGAGAATACATTCATGTCACGGATATTTTAGATATTTGGGGATGTGTAGGTGTGTGATTATTCCTCAGTGAAGTACCCCCACCTATATAAACTCATTTAAATTAGATCAGGCAGCAAGAGGTTGGTTGTAAGTCTGCACAGAAAGGGCAGGCACTGAGGTCCTGATTCCCCTGGGGAATAGAATTATAAAATTATAGAATGATAAAATGGCATGGTGGAAGGGATCTTAAAAATCATCCAGTTCTAAAGCCCTGCCATTGGCAGGGACACCTTCCACTAGACCAGGCTGCTCAGAGCTTCATCCAGCCTGGCCTCGAACTCTGCCATCCACAACCTCCCCGGGCCACCTGTACCAGTGCCTCAGCACCCATACAGCAAAGATTTTTTTCCTAACATCTAATCTAAACCTATTATCTTTCAGTTTGAAATCATTTCCCATTGTTCTGTCACTAAATGTTCTTATAAATAATCTCTCTCCAGAGAGAGAGACCTAATGAGAGTGATTTATGATTGCTAAAACAACCTCTTCTGTGGTCTTCTGTCAAACTCCCTCTCAAGTGTCTAAAGGATTTTAATACTTGCTTAAGGTTGGGGGCAGGGGGGGTTAATTAATTGGAACAAATTAATATACATTTTAAATAATAATTATAAAAATAATAACTACATAAAATAATTGATTTTAAATCATTTTTTTAATTACTTAAGCAGAAACTTTTGCCACTCTTGACCAATGGTTATGGGACATTTCATTTGATTGAAACTCCACTGCTACATCCCCTCAAAAGTCCAAGCCTTATACTGAAAATTGAATGTATAATTTATTTGGATAAATAGGGAGGGAAAGTGTCATCTTACTAAGTATATTTCATATTTTATGTGCTGTAAATTTGGTTCAATGCAAAGTTCACCATCAGTGAAGTCCTGGATGTGGGTCACAACTCTGTTGGTTTCCCTGCCAACCCCACCCTCCACAAAACAATCATGAAGGTGCTCCAAGAGAGCTGGGCACTTGGATCCATCTTGTCTGGTTTCACTTCTAGGAGCAGAGCAGCCATGGCATGTGCTGGAGAAACTGTTTAAATGCTGCTAATATTTTAATAGACCAGAGAATGTTTCCATTGCTGTCAGCTCTCAAAAATATATGTGCAAAAACATATTTTGAAACACTTCAGTGGTATTTGCTGCAGCAATAGAAACTACGTTTGGAAGATTTGCTTTCTTGCCTTGCCTACACTTGTGGCAGCATTTCCTGGATGATTCCTCATTCCCCATTGATCCCTTTGTGCCACCCAGCTCCTCTCCTGACTTACCCTTTGCTTCCTCCACCCACACAAACCATGAGTCTTTCTCACCATCTCAGATGCTCAGCACATCCTCCCAGCCATCATTCATCTGCTTCTTTAAGCCACTTCTCTCAAACCTGAGTCCAGTATCATGGTAGCCATATGGTACCAGGTTTTGTGCCTGAACATCATCCTTGTAATCCATAAACAAACTAGAAAATAAAGCTGGTTCTTGTTATGGTCTTGGTTTTCAGTGCACACAGCAAGAGAGGAGTTAAAAAAAGCTCAGAGGGATGGATGAAGACATATTAAGAACTTTGAAATTCTATGCAGCTTTGTGAAAATGTGATGTAGAGCCCAAACATTAATGTGTACTAAGAACATTGCTTGTTATTAACCCATACAAAAGAAAAAATTGACTCTGTTCTTTCTGTCTCTCTTTTTGTTTAGATATTAAGAAGAGCAGACAAGAATGGTAAGATTTCTTGCACGTCTTGCTTCTTTCCTTTGGAAAAAAGAATCTATCATTAATTCAGCATTTTATGTCATGTTTTAAACATCCTAACAGGAAAAGCAGACATCCCTCATGTCATTTTATGTTTCCTGCAGATTCAGTGCCATGTATTATGTTGTGTTGTGATCTGATCTTCCCTTCTTTAAGGACAGATCTTATGCTTTTACAATTTGACATTTGTGTTTGATTTGCACTTTGGGTACATGTGAGTGTTTTCTAGTGACACTGACTCAAGAAGGTCTGAAATACTTGTAAGAAGCTCCATCTTATCTGTTTTAAACCACCATAGGCTACATCCAGAAATCAGCTTGTTTTTGTATTTTTTCAGTGTGTCAGTTGGAAGAATAAACCCTTGAATCCAATGCACATATTTATACTACAGAAGTCATAAGGTTTTTATTAACAAGAGAAGCATTGAACAGTGTCAAGCCCACAGATCAGACAGGTTTAACCCTGACAAGTAATTCCCAGTCCAGTCAATCCTCAGAAAACAGATACTGGGTGCATTCAATAAAGAGAAGGCAAATGGATACCATTGAGAAAATCAGTGATAACTTACAAGGAAGAACTCTTGGACAGCAAGTGACTACTGTACAGTTTGGTGGTATAACTGAGTATGTTGAATAACTGTGTACTGTTTCTGAGACAGAAATCTCACCTCCACAGCCCACTTCTGGTTGCTATTCCTGCGCCAGCTCATGTGCACAAGACCATGGTAGGCTCCTTCAGAGAGCTCAGGAGCCACAGAATCCATCACTGTGAGAGTTTTTTGGTAGTGTTTTCTTTGTTATCTCCCTCAGTCAGCTAGCTTGCCAGTTGTTTGCATGGGCAGTGATGGTGCAAGGTGAATTCCGAGGTGAGGGCTGGCATGGGAAGAGGAGGAGGACTCCTGCACCTGCAGTGGTGCATCTCTAGCTTCATTGCCTGTCAACCACAGCACAGCTCTGCTGGCATCCCCCTCAGACCTGCTCATGGTGTTTGGAATAATGTGTGTTCATCTGCCCTGAAGATTGATGAGGGTCAGAGCACATGAGCAGAACTCATCAACCCCCTGGAGACTAAAAGAGACCCCGGAGCTTTGTGTCCCTGCCCTGGACTTTGGGCTCGTGCTGTGCCAGCCCTGGTGGATCCACTTTGGTGCTTAGGAGCACTTCAGTCCTCATTTGGGTTTCCCCACAGCTCATTACTGTACATCACTGTGAAAACACGGGGAACAGCTCCCAGTACTGGGGACAAACCAGAGCAATACAAAACCATATCAGCCCCAGAGATTTTGGTCACTGGTATTCCTACCTGTATAGGTTTCTTTACAACATATTATTGGCAGAAAAGTGGCTAAGTTCAGTCACTTCAGTTCTGTTAATGTCCATGAACTTGAAATTATTTCAGCTTTTAGGTTTTAATTGTGTTTGCTCAACCATCAATTGCCCATGGGACTTCCACTTTGCTTATCTAGCAATGCACAGGCTTGTGCCACATTGATAGGGAGATTTGTTTCAAGGCTGTGAAGTTAAGTTCATTTTCAGCAAGGTTATTGGATATGTGACCACTTACTGAAAATGCTTACACTGTTGTCACCATAAATTACTGGTTTTGGTTAATGACTGGTCTACTTATATTTTCAGTGTCTCCTTTCTGTACTACAGGAAATCAACTATTGGCTTTCAGTAACAAATACTACATTACTGTCCATGACACAGCCCTGTTAAATTCTCTCGTATACTTTTAATAGAACCTCCTCTGCTGTATTCATTCATTTTGTGAGATTAAAATACCTTCAGAGAAAATATCATCAAAAACTTTACTAGATTCTTGCTAGACAGCAAGGAAAAAAAATCAAAAAAAGTGGATGGAGCTGATAAGTAGGAGTATTGTATAAGCATTTTTACTATGAATTCGTGGCCTGTGGGACTTCAGGTAAGCCTTCCACCACAAGGAAAGATAAATATTATTGCAAAGGCAGTATAAAATGAAAGACCAAAAGAGCCAAGACATTCCACTGAACTGCTGGTACTCAAAAATGCTACAATAATTTATGGCATTTGTGGTCAATTAAGAAAGTCCTTTAGCAAACAGCCATGTGAATGAAGTCGTACAAATGGCTTCTTTCTTTGCCAGCCAGGTGCATATATCATTCTGTTACTGTCCTATTTCTGGAAATATCAGCTATGCAGAAATTCCATGAGAGGATCAGCTTCATAAACTCTCTCTGTAGTTCTTATTTCATGGCTCTGCTTTTTGTGGAGCTGATCCATATATCTCCCATAAATGAAAAGGTCATATGATTTTTTTTAAAGGGAGAACAAGACACAGGGAAGGATTTTAAAGAACTATATGGTTCATAATATTGACAGAAACAACAGAAAATCCTGAGGGGAGAAAAAAGCAATTTCATAAAGGTGAGATGCTGCACATTGACCTTTTTGGAAAGGAGATGTTTCAGGTCTGTATGTCAAAATGAAATTTTGGTAAGGTTTACTTTATAGAACACCACATGCTCAAAGGAAAGCATGTGGATTTCACACAGAACTAATTTGGAAAAAAAATCCAGCTAAAAGGAAAAATCTTCATTTGTTTAATTTCTTTTGCTATTTAAAACAAAATCAAATTCATTAAATTCCTCACGAAAAATAAAATCTTGTCCCTAGCCTTCAACGGAGGGAGCAAAGAAAAAATGGGAAACTGGAACTGCCAAATGCAATCTTTTCTAACCCCCCAAAAAAAATTCACTTCCCTCATCTCTCAAGAAACAGTGGTTGCCTCACACATATGTGAATGCAGCACCTGCATGTGCTTGTCTACATGAAATGTCTCTCTTATCCCCTGATATGCCAGGAGGGACGTGGGGCATCCCATCAGCCTTGCAGTGACCTGCAGTCAAGTGAAATTATTTCAGTTGTAGGTGAATGTCACCCAGGGGCCTCTTGTGATCATGCAGCTGTGACATGTGCCCAATTAAAATTGCCTCCTGCCAGAATTCCCTCCTCTTAGCACAGGAATGGAATTTCAAATGCAGACTACATTGCAGAAGTCCAATCACAAACAGTCTGACTGTAAAATAGATGGGGAAAAAAAAGTAATAATCTACTGAGAATGCAACCCTTGATCTTGCAAGGGGAACACAGAGGCTCCAAATACCTCTGTGCCCTTGTCCATTCTTCACTCGATACCTTTTAGCTTGCTGAAATCACCTTTCAACTCAGAGACTGTGTGTGATTTTCCTCTGTCAGATATGCTGTTCTCTACTGAAGGCATCAGCTATCTAAAGAATATCCTGAAGATTATAGTAGCATTTCTGCAGCCGACTGGCTGGGGGATGTCACTTGGGCATATTTTACACAGAAAAACATCTACTCAATAGACAGGTAAATGTTACTGAAATAAATGTGAGAATGCAATTGTAACGTGGAGGAAGGCTCCTGTAAACCACTGTGTGAATCTGTTTCTAAATTTGCAAGTGCAATGTGGGGAAATTCATTTTATTGTTTATATTTTCATTTTATTTACTTGTCTGCCAGTTGGGAGACAAAGGAGAACGGGTGACTGTGCCTGCTTTTAAAGAAGCCCTTCTTTTGAAAGATGTCCGAGAAGACAGACAAAAGCAAGCAGGTCTTGCAAAACAGCTTCTTAAATAACATTGCCAAGGCAAATACAGCTGAAGGTTGATTTCCCTGATGGATGCATAGCTTCAGAGAAGTTTATTTCATTACTCATCCTTCCCCTGTCACTTTGCCAGTGGCAAGGATTGAAGAATCTCTAATAGAGGTTTCTGCTCAGCACTTAAACCAGATAGCATTTATCTGGGCACTCCAAGGGCACTGAGGTGTGCCCAGGGCAGTGGTGCTGAGGACACATGACACAGCCTTTAAAATAAAAGCTATTCTTGACACTTGGGGGGGAAAAAAACTAAACTGTCTAGGCAAATGCATCTTCAGTTTAGCAGCACAGGGAGCACTTGTTCAGCGTTGGGTCTGAGCTTCATCTGAGCACTGAGGAAGCACAAGGATGGCCACTGGCAGTGAAGCCCTCCCCAGCTGCTCTGGCAAAACAGTTACACAAAATCAGAGAAGTGCCCTGGTTAATCAGAGCTGGTTTTTTGGTAAAAGTAACTCTATGAAGTCTGTAAGTACCAAACAGGTTCAAAAAGCCCTTGTGTTTTGCCAGAAACAATCTCAGTGATTTGTCACTCAATGTCAATAACATTCAGAATGTTATTAAGAATAAACAGCAATGAATGAAAAGGCAATGTCTGCTTTTCGATGACAAAAAAATAAAGAAAATAGCTAAACTACCCAATCTGTTGGTTGATCAGTGATTTTCTGGATTGAGATAAAGCCAATGATCCTGAAGGACTGAAACAGACTTTTTTTGTATTTTGTGTCATACCCCAGGCTGTTCTATGGGTAAACTCATATGTTTATCTCAGGAAAGTTACCAAAAGTCATTGAGTATTCTCAGTCACAAGTATTCTTGAGTATGTGTATAACTTGCATGTAAATCAGCCTTCCCAGCAAAGGATAAAGCTGCAGAGGTAGTTTGATTAAGCAATTGATTGTATCTGTAAGAGCCAAAGGAAGCTTATCTGTGAGAACACTCAGCTCAACACACTCAATATTTGATATTCCTTTTCTGTAACCAGAGCCAAATGGCAAATGTATTTAGATTCTCAGCTAGGTAATCATTGCAGTTTTGTGCCATCTTGGTCTCTGGCTCTTAAAGATCTTGACATTTTATTTTGATTTTAATGATGATCATCTCCAGCTACACTCTGTCTTTTCATATTCAACATTTCAAAATGGTTTTGTTGAAACAGGCATTTAATTTGTACAATTTTGAAACCTCTTCACAATATCTGAAGCCATATATTCCAGTCAAATTATGAAATAATAGCAAGTAAAAGAAGGAGGAAACTTCTCAGCTCTACTCTTCAAATCTGCCTGCTGTAGTACAGCATTTAGTCACAGGAATTAGAGAGTGCCTTTATAATAGATTCTTCACCACTATAAAATTAAGTCACAATACACTGTAGATCAGTCTGATGCTTATCTTCATCTTATCCTCTACAGTTTTGGTTTGTTTTTTTTTTTTTGTGCCCTGTGAGGTATTCAGTATGTTACTGAGGGAAAGAAAGAAACATGTGAACTTACATTTAGTGCTACCCAAAAAAAGTTGTGAAGTGTTAGGCTATAAAAACATTCTTTATGCTTCATGCAAAGGCTCAATCAATTTAGATAAATCATTACTTAAGTACAATTTAATCTTTCAGATTTCTTCTAAATAACAGGAAAAGGTGTATCTTTATTTGACTTTTGTTTGCTGATTATCATCCTTGCATTAAAAATGTAAAGTTTCTACATTTAAGCTAAAGACCTAGATGCTTTTAATACTTTCCTCTTTTACTGCATGAAATAAACAAGAAAAAACATGAATTAAATTAAATCAATTTCCATTTCTTTATTGTTTCAGATGATGGAAAACTGTCCCTTGATGAATTCAAAACTTACTTTGCTGATGGAGTTCTGAGTGGAGAAGAACTGCATGAGCTTTTTTGCACCATTGATACACACAATACTGAGTAAGTGCACCCTTCTTACAATTCCAGTGCCCCTTTCTGTACCTGCAAATGGAAAACAGACCTCAGACTGATTTTAAGAAACAAGTTTATGTAGAAAGGTGCTTGAAGGAAGCCAGGCTATGTCATATGGATATAAACTGTATAAGTGAAGAGTTTTGAAAACTCATTGAAATATTTGCATATTTCAATGTTCATATTTCAATAGATGTGATTTGGGTACTGAGAACACAGGGTGGAAATTGGATGCTTTCTGCATTCCCCCACCATGGAAAGAAAAGGAGCTCAGGCCTCCTTCAGGCTTAACTGTGAATTCCTCAATTCTCAATTCCACTGAGTCATACTGAGATGAATACTTGGAGCAGATGTTGAGAAGGAAATAAAATAAATGAAGCAATTATATATAGTAAAGAGTTGTGCTGGTGTGTCCCTTGGGATATTCCCATTATGGTTGGGTTTAACAAGGCTGAGGGGAAATAAGCTGACAGGAACTTCATGAAGTTCAGCAAGGAGAAGTGCAAAGTCCTGCTTCTGGGGAAAAACAAGCCCCAGCTTTCGTGGGAAATGGAATCAAATTAAATGTAGTAGAGTTCACAAGATTTTAGAGTTTTTACCAAAATAATGTCCTGAAGTAAGCAGAAGAAATGGTATTTGATCTGTTGGACTTGTGGGGAATAAAAAGTACTACAGGATTTATGAGGTGATTAAGGGATGGGGTGATGGAGACAGGGAGGGGGAGTCACCACCCTGGAGATATTTGGGGGATTTGGCAGTGCTGGGTTAACAGTTGGTCTCGATGGTTTTAGAGGTTTGTTCTAACCCAAACAATTCTATGATTCTATGGTTCTATGTACCAATAAGTGCTGGGGCCCGCTCAGCTGCAAAACAGCTTGGCAGAAAAGGATATTGGGTGGATACCAAGTTGAAAATGAGCTAACAATGTGCCCTTATGGCCAAGGTCAATGAATGACCCAGAGTCAAAAACTCATTTTGGAGCCAAACCCATTCATACAGCTTTAGACTTCCTCATGTGTACCACATATCTGTGTAAGTGGTTTTATTTTAGCATAATTCCATTTGTCTGAAAGCATCCTGATAAGGGCAGAAATTCTTGATACTAAGCAAGATTTCTAAGAAAAAATACAGATATTCTCCATCTATTTTTCCCTCCTTTTTATTTGTAAAGTTTTAAAAATAAATTGATGATGATGGTTATTATTATTATTATTATTATTATTATTATTATTATTATTATTATTATTATTATTATTATTATTAAGAATAAGAATAAGAATAAGAATATTAATAAATCTGAAAAATATGTAGAAAAGTGAGGATAACATTATGTTTTTCCTCCTGGTAGATAGGCACACCTGAAGAATTGGTGCAATTGTTGAATGCTGCTGCTATTAATTGAAAATAGGTAATTAAACTGTCATGACAGCCATCTGAGAGAGAGGTCATTTTCACTGTCCAGAAAAAGCCTGGCAAAAATCTGGGCACAAAAGTTTCAGAGTAAATGCTGTGAAGAGTTCAGTTTTCATGTATTTCAGGGAATGGAGCAGGTGGAAGATTAAGACAAGCTACTAAATTATCATTTTGAACCAGAAGAAAGGGTGCTCTGTATTGATGGATTAACATTTGTTACAGGAGGAGGAGGAGAACCTAAATCTGGGTAAGAAAATGTACTTGAGACTTGGATTTAAAACAGCAACAAGAAGATTTTGAGTGTTTTTTTCATGGAGCCTTGAACTGATGAAAGGCTTTAGGAGGGTGACTTTGCAGCTGAAAAGTATTATACCATGCTTGATATATAACAGAGACAAATACACTCTAAAAGCTTTCCTCTACCCCTTTGTAAGCTTTTGAGGAAACCTGTCAGCAAGGTGTCACAGGCCAAATATCAGATGGATATAGCAAAGAGAGACAGCTTGGCCAGTATAATATAATTTCCTTGCTAACATAACTTTCAAAAGAAATAAAAATCACATGGAGCAGATATGATGAAGCAAAAACTTTACTCGCTGGCATTTCCTGAAAAGGGCAAGTTATGGTAAAATGTCTCAAATTAATGAGCTAGCTAAGAAAAGTAGCAAAATGTTCATTGAACCTTGGGAAGTGTTTTAATGTAAGCATTAGGAGAACCATGTACATATCAAACAATCCCCAGACCATCTATTTTAAGATATTTTTACTTCCAAATTATCCAATGGAATGAAATGAAAATTATGCAACTCAGAAGTATTTTATGGCTGGTTTTCAGGAGGGGAGGGCAAAGAATTCTGCTCAATTTTTTACCTAGTGGGAGGAGATTTGCACAGATTATTTTTGCCTTTCTTATCCACTTAAAATGCAGACACTGTCAAACTCTGGGCAAATATTTTATCTTCTCTCTGCTTCACTTCACTAGTGACAAATTGCAGACTGTAGCTCACTATCCCAGGAATACTTCATAAGCATTGTGATTATGCAGTGATTTACACTTCACATGATGCCTAGGACAGATGTCTAGGGAAGCATGTCATGATCCCTTTGTTCATTTCTTGGAGTATCTCAAGATTTTGTAACCATCTTGTCACAAGAGCAGACTTTGGGTTCTTTCCACCTCCATTAAATCCTTTAGCTCTGCCAGCATTCAAAACCTCACTGTCTGTGTGCACAAGTCTTTGTACTTTAAAGCCTCAAGATGAAAAAGGAGATGTGGCCTTGGGGTGATAGCCATGGACCACAAACTCAGGCAATTTGAATTCCCTTCTCAGCTGTACTGCAGCAATTTTCCAATAAAAGATTCAAAGCATGAATGACTTACACTGGCTTAACACTTCTAAGGGAACTAAATTAAGCAGGTATTAAACCCCACTATTACACAGGCCCTAATGTCAGTCTGGTTGAAGTGAGATTTAGATTATTAACTTTTAAAAAGACCAATCCAAGCTAATGCAACATGCTTGTCACAAAGCAGATAGGCTGTAGAAGACTGCTGAAATGAGTAATTACCATTTCCAGTGTGATAGCAGGGAAAATAACAGAGGGTTTAACTTCCCAATAATTCAGGTTGTGTATGCATGACTGACTAGGATCTCTGCACCTTGGTATTTGAAGCAGTCAGGTGTTCTCTTTTTACAGAGTAAAAGGAGTCAATTAGTGCCTAATCAGCAGGAAAAACACAGATGAGTAAGAATTAGTTACTGCCACACCAAGTTTCCAAGACATAGGTTGAATAGGAGTTTATTATGACAGGATGAATTTAAATGTACATTTTTTCCTAGACCCTAAAGTACAGGTTATTAATTCAGGGCAGATCATTGCTTGTACTGAAAATTTGCAATAGCTGAGGGTATTTCCTCAGTTTGGAATACATAACTTGGACATACATTTTGCGGTTTTTGAAGGTACTTCCATGTATACTATTTTTCTTTCTATTTAAAAATATGTACCTTACATTTTTATGACATTTGATATATTAAATAATTACTATTAAAGACACTGTGTATAAATTGATTGCCTTAATTTTTTAGCTTCTTTTTTCCTTTGGACACAGCCAGAAACAAATGCATAAGACAACCGAATTAGGTGAAGTAGCATATCGATGCAAAAAGGAAAATTTTTTTCCATCTTTTAGTCCTGCTATGATATTTTACCTTTCTTGAAGGTAAGCTTTGATTAGGCCATACAATGAACGTTGCTGACATGTAATTGCAAGGTGACTGTTTTAGGGGAGTAGCAGTCAACCATTCTCCTGTAAGTGCTGTTTCCAGTATTGTTATTACTTCAGAGTGAAGCTGAAAGCCAATTAGGCATTTGACTGACCCTTAGAGCCACTTCTATTTTTGCTTTCCAGGAGCTCATGAAACCTTTGGGCAATCACATACCATTAAATGGTATAAATCAGCAGCTGTGGAGGGTCCACACTCAGATGCCCTCACACTGCCAGTAGAAGGAAAGGCTTTGCATTGATGCAGAAGGGATCAGGTCGAGGCTGTTACAGCCACATCTCCAAGTTCTTGTTTCCTAGCATGCATTTTCTTCTACTGCAGTTTCCTGTACTTAAAGACCCAGAAAAAAAAACCAACCAAACAAATACAGGTAGGAAATCAAGAGCTTTGATTTAAGCTTCAGCCTGGAGTTTGTACAGTGCTTCTCCTCCCCTTTTCATAATTGTTTGCAAGTAGCCCCAATATAAACACACTCTAAGCATCTGGGCAGCATCTTAGGCTCTTCTTAAGTTATCAGGAAGCCAAGATAGATCCCCACAGTTTCTTGAGTAGGAGCCAGGCCCCCAGAGTAAGAGTTAGACCAACATGAGTGCATATCTGTGAGCAGGGAAGGGGCAAGAGGAAGAGTTTATTTTTCTGTCCTGATTTGACATATATTTGACATGCCATCCATGTTACACATCTGTAATGTCAGTTTGGACCTTGGTCAGTGCTTGTCCTAACACTTCAAAAAATCTCAATGCACTCTATTTGAAATCTGAGTTAACTTTTTTGGAGGTTTGTGAGGGTGAAGGAAACCCAGTGTGGTTCCTCACCCCTCTCTCCTCCCCCAGTCTGAGCTCCAAGCTCCACATGCTCAGTGAGGCTCTGCAGGGCTGGTGGGAGCAATGGGAAGGCTGTTGGAGCAAATGTGAGTGATGCAAAGGCACCAGAAGACTTTCTTTGTGCTGACAAGGAGGGTCATGAGGAACATGGTCTGCAGGTTGTA
This sequence comes from Molothrus aeneus, assembly GCF_037042795.1. Lineage (NCBI taxonomy): Eukaryota > Metazoa > Chordata > Aves > Passeriformes > Icteridae > Molothrus > Molothrus aeneus. The sequence goes on along the minus strand of NC_089646.1, from coordinate 133,707,683 downwards.
GTCATTTTAGAGCTGAAGTAATTTTGGAGCTGAAGTACCACATACTCTGCTATCTCAGAGCATTCTGGTTATTAAATGAATGCAAAATGTCCTTCATGTGAAACAGTGTTGAAGCACAGTTGAGGAAGCTCTGCAGAAATACTGCTGTTTTGTTTATATGTGTTATTGTATGAACAATTGTACTGAAAGTAGAGAAAGGTATCAGAAGCACAGGTCTTTTTTGTACATGGAGAGAGAAACATACAGGAAAAGTTTGAAATTAGTGGTTTAAGGGGTGAAGGCTGTTACCATTCATTTCTTTGGTAAATCATCTCCTACCTAATGTTAATGTGAATTCTGACAAGCTTGTGTTTCAGCAGAGCAAGAATCCTTGACATGGTTAATGGTTTAGAGAATAAGTCTTCACAAAAATCATTGCAAGTGTAACCTTCCTCTTACCCTAATCCTTTACCCTCCCCCCACTCATGACTTCCATGGAAATTGTTTTAGCATAATGGCATCCTCTGGGAAAAGGTGTCAGAAGATAATGAGAATATTTGGCAAAGGTACAAACTAGGAGATATACAGAAGGTCTCAAGGGGATTTAGTCTGCAGCACTGCCAGAGAGATAGTGCAATAAATGCTTCACTGATTACTGACTCACAGGAGTCTGTGGGGAATCAGACTTATTTTTCTCCCTTTACACATTGGTAAAATAAAGTCCTTAGTCAGGATTCTAGTTACAAGGCAGGAGGGATGCTAGAACTATTGAGGGCCTGGGGCACAGGCAGCCTCCCAAAGGTAGGGAGGCCCCATTAAACCTTTGTGTGTGGCCTAAGTTAAACTGTGCACAAACTACAGATGAGTTTGGTGAGGATCTGAGAGCCTTGGCCAGCTGCAGGCAGCACTGAGCTTATGGTGGGCATTTGGGGAGTGTGTCATGCTGCATGCACAGCAGATAGAGAAGGATGGCACATGGCACCATGGAGACATCTACACTTGCATGCCTGTGTGTCAGCAGGGTGTCTAAGGCTCCCTCATGCTCAGGGAAGTCACTGGCACCTAAGATGTGGTGCTGTTCACATGAGCTTCAGCTCAGTTGCCCAGGCTTTAGGCATTTGAGATGTCCGCACTTGAAAATCAGCCCAAGGTGGAAAGTGTAACACAGCAGAAGTAGTTGGGACAGGGATGATGGGAGAAATGCTAGAGCATTTGAAGCAACACTAGATGCCTGTGTTATATCAAATTACTTCTGAGTCTCCTCCTAGCTGGTCTGTTAAGCCCTCTCACTGCACTGAATTCCCTGGGACTCCTTTGCTTGGCAGGGAAGGTTGGACAGCCAGCGCCCATATGGACATCTACATTTGGGTCTCATCCCCAAAGTGAATAAACCTTCCTCCCACCTGCCCAGGTCTTCATTAGCAGAGCCCTAGTTCCTCCCTTGGGTCAAAAGAGAAATGCTGAGATCGTCTGCCCGAGCAGCAAACTCCCAGAGGTGACAACTGGGTGTTGAGAGGCTGGTTAGCAATCCTTGCAGCCATGGGCACCCGTGAGCCTGGACCCCAGTGCTGGGCACTGCAACTAAAATAAAGGACATGTTTATATGGACCAGAATGCTTCCTTCAAGGTTCTGCTTGTAAATTCCATAATGACAAGTCCTCAGCAATTTAAGGGTATTCTAAGTGTACTAATTATCTCTGCCTTGGATGGTTTCCCTTTGTTTTAGTTGGAAGGCATATTTCAGTCTCATGCTGTTGCTGATCTTTCACAGTTCAATACAAGAAAAGAATAATTAACTCTTAAGTAAAACAAGAAAAATAAAAAATGTATTAAGAACAATATACATACAGACAGGCTCTTTAATTAGGGGAATTGCAGGTGAGTAATTTTTTAAAGGATTTTTTGAATGCAAATTTGCAAGAGGAAAATAATATATTAGGGTTTGACCATTTTTTAAAAACTGGTTCTTTTAGATTTAATTAGAATTTCAGGCACATGGTGCAGCATTGGCATCAGAAAGGTGTGTTTGTTAATATTTAAGACATGTAATTGCAGCTATTGGCTTTAACACAGTTTTCTCATTACCATAGCTATAGAAATCAGTTTGGAAATGAAGCACAGAGACAAAGGCAAGATACTGGTAAGAGTGAGCTGATTATACATTTTAGCATTTCACAACTGATCAAACAAGTTTACCAAGAATGATTTACAAAATCCTGATGCTAACAGATCTTCTGGTCAGACAGACAAGCTGCAAATAGAATTTTGCTTGGAAATTTTCCATGTGAGTGGTTATTTTTAATGTGAAATTCAGCTTTCTGCAGAAACAACTGGCAATCCCTCTCAGTGAAAAAATCAAACAGTAATGACTATTTTCAGTTGCCTTTAACTAAATGGAGCTGACTTAAAGTGCTTCATTTCAGTTCTGCAGTAGATAACATTGGCTTCCCTGCAGTAAGCTGGCTGCTTAATGGTAGGTGTAGTTTGGAGGCCTGGTCCCTTCTATAACTGGGTTTCCCAGAGAACCACAAGATTTTTAATACCACTCAAAAATCACCTAGAGAGGTTTTGCAGTGACATCAGATAGCTCTGGGGATTCTTATATGAGCCCCACCAGGCTCCATAGATTTGTAGGGATTCAGCTGAAGCAGCAGATCCCACACAATTTTAGGGTTTACTGGGAGTCAAACATTCTCACAACCATGGTCCTCCAGCTCAGGGCACTGAAACTCCCTTGGTCTGTGTTGAAGACAGAGGCAAAGAATGCGTTAAACACCTCTGCTTTGTCCATGACCTTTTTGTGAGGTGCCCATCCACATCCTGTAACAGGTGATGTTATTTCTATGCTGCCTTTTGCCATTAATGTATTTAAAATAACTTTTTATTTTCTCACACATTTCTGGGCAGCTTCAACTCCAGTTGATCTTTTGCTATATGAATTTTCTCCTACACTGGCAAGCTGTGTTTCTGTATTCTTCCCATGTCACCTGACTTTGCTTACATTGGGCACACACCTTCCTTTTCCAAAAGAAGATGCCTGTTCAGAAAAGCTGACCTTCTGCCTTGTTCGCTTGATTTCTGACATTTTGGAATTGCCTGCTCCTGTGCATTTCCAAGGAGTGTAAGAAAACAAAGTAAACATTTTATTTTGTCTAAGAATAAATAATTGAATGTCAGGGTTGTTTTGGTTTTGTTGTTTTGGTTTTTTTTAATCATTTTGTGACAAAACCAGAAATTGAAACATTATCCCCTCCTACGGGGTGAAAATTCTGAAATTTGCTCTCTGTGGCAAAAGAGCCAACGTGATGCTGCATTTCATTTCCTCATTTAGATTTGTGTCATTCAGACTCTGCAAAAAAAAATCATAGCTCTGCAGCCTTTGTACAGTGTTCTACAAATTTTAGCATATACCACAAGTTTTAATAGCATTATTAAGCCTCTTTTAGCAACACAAAGGCTGTTACAGCTGGGATGATTAAGGTGACTTGTCAGCTGTGTAGTCATCGCATCCCTCTGAGTCACTGCTGAATGCAAAGGACTGGAGGGTTGTTTTGTCAGATGAGTTCTTAGTCAGGAAAAAAACCCTTTTATTCTCTCCTTCAGTCCTGCCACAGGCAGAGCAGTAGGTGATGATTCTGAAGTAATCACTTAGCCTGGAGCTAATGAAATTAGGCAATTATTTAGTGAAGCAAAATGTGGGCTAGTAAAAGAGCTGACCCCACTGCCCATGTCAGAGCCCAGAGAGCCAAGCTGGCTGCTGCCTTTGGGAGCCCAGAGGGTGCACAGTCCAGACAGATCTGGGATTGGAGAGCAGCAGTGTCCTCAGGGCAGCAGGAAGTTTGTATCTCCAGGGACAGAAGCTTCAGAAGCTTTGTCCCGCTTCTGGGACTCCCACTTACTCCTCTCCCTTTTCTGTGACCAGAGGCCAACGCCTGAGCTTCTTACAGCACTGCATCCTACTGGAAGCAGTTTTGCCTCCACTGGTAAGATACCTTGAACAAACCTGAACAAAAGGTGTTGTTTGCTGTTGCAAAGGAGCTGTGAGGCAGAAAATCCTTAAAATGGAAGTGCACACATAAGACTCCTCTGCAAAACACCCTCAGCATTGTTGGAGCAGTTAACCTCATTTTGCTGACAAAGTGAGATGGTACACAGGTTTTCTTGTTGCAAAGACTTTACAGCTTTTTGGCTAAGGTTGTCCATGGATTCCTATTCAGTTACCCTTGCAGTTATTTCCTTTCACTCACCAATTATATGCTTCTACTAAACAATAGGCAATACTAGCTTCAAACTTTCATCCCTAAAACCAAATTTAGCAAAAAGACATGCAAATGAGACTGAAAAGATAGTTAGTTCAAGCTTTTGAGATAAATCCTTCTCATATCTGAGAATGAAGAGAGATCTCAAAAGAAAGTGTTATCCTTCTCCAGCTGTTATTCATGGCAATGATTTTCCTAAATTAAGTTAGTTCATAAAGTCTTTCATATAGTATTGGATTCTTCAACAAAATAAGTGCTTTATATTTCCAATGCTCTATAAGATATCGCCTTTTCTTGTGGTCCAGGGAAAATGCATAGATCTTCTGCTGGTTCCCCTGCCTAGAGGTGCCTTTTGTGCCATAGAACAGCGTGTAAGGTCGGTGGATCCATGGACACACAGCAGTGGATGAGTGGAATAGCTTTAAACTTCTCTCCTCCCTGGCTGCCCCCAGCACACATTGCTGCTTTGCAATTCTGCATTTTGGACCACTTCCAGAGGTACCACAAATCAGCCCTTTTGCCATGGTTCAGTCAAGTGAATTTGACTTATTTTTTCTGTCACTGACCAATAGCTATGATCAACTTTTCAGTGATCAGGACTGCTCAGTGTATTAGTCCTTTAAAAATAGCTCATATTTTTAGGTAGAGAACATTTTAGACACGGACAGGTAGAAGGACTGCATCTAGTAGTCAGAAAGAAAATTGAGAATTATCATTCTGATGTGATGTGAATGCATTTGCCTCACCCTATGCTTTGGTTGCTTATCATGAGTGGAGGGCTGGAGCCTGGATGTGAGTCATCCAGCAAATATTGTTAATAACATGTTCAGCATTGCCAGATTATGGGTCTAGGCAGAAGCATCCTTGGCATATGTACCCACTGAAATGAGGAACATGTGCTGCTGTAAACCTGAGTACTGAGTTACCGAAACAGCCTTCTGGTGTGCACCTCACTCCTATTATTAAATACTTGCCAAACTTCTTTAATTATTTCTGTAATGTCTCTCAGGGAGTTTAGAATTGTTTGTATGCAGCAAAAGAATTCTGAGGTTTATTTACACCTCGTTTTTGAAGCATCATGTCATTATTTCAGAGAGAATGAAATAATGACTGACAAAATTACAGCTTCCCTGCCTAGAACAGCATCCCCTTCAAACAGGATGCTGAGAACAATGAAGTCTCAAAGGCTATTTATAACAGAAGGAAATACTGAGTATGCTAGACAGAAATCCATGTTCTTTATGTCTTTTCTGTGCTTTTTCACAGGCCTGCTGCACAAAATGTTTTGGATAATATTTTCTGGTTATTCATGTGTCCAGTTCTAACTGAAAATGAATTCAGCACCTGAATACTTTTCCATTTTCACTGGTAGTCTATTTGCAGCTGTGCCACTCCTGTCAATAGGACAAACAGCATGTTGAAAACAGGGATGCTGAAAGCCTCTGAGCCACTCCCTATGTCACTAACAGGGGACTGAGGATGTTACAAAAGAACACAGACCAGAAGGGATTTAAATATAAAATTTGAAAAGAGAGCATGAATTTGTCTGGTTAACAATGTGAAAGGCTGTTTTAAACACCATTATCAAGCTGTGCATTAAGAAATGCAGAAGTCTTTTACATTAAATCATTAGGGCAGATGATGTGAAGGATCAGAAAATGCAGGGATAATGAAAAAAGAGTAGGCATTATAACAGCAAACTCCTGTCCTTTGACCTCATCATATCCTGTCAAGGCTCTTTGGCTCAGGAAATTTTCCAGCTTTCAGGGTTTCAGTCTGCATTTAAGAGGTGAAATCTGGACTGTTCCAAAATGGGCTGCTGAACTGCAGAAGAGTTGGCCAGACACATTAGATCATAGATACCATAGTGATCTGTGGTAAACAGTCTTGAGGGGTTGCAGACACTTCCCCATCACATGGTTTGTTTACCTAAGAGTTGAATTTCTCAGTTCAGCACCAGTTCTTACAGACTGTGAATTCCTTTAACCCTGCCACCAAGGTCATTGGAGAAATCAGGTGAAAGCCTCATTTGCAGCCATCTCACTTGGCCTGTTTGAACACAGATAAGAATCAACTTCAATTAATAAGTGTTGTGTGAAAATCTCATTTACATTATCAATTAAAAGTGTTCAGAAGTTTTTATAGCCCTGAGTATGTAAGTTTGTGATAATCCAGGATCCTGCAATTTCTATCAGTTTCTCTCCCTTGTGAAATAAAAGCCAGATGTATGGAAGTTAGCAGTGGAGAAAGTGATTTTAAGATAGTACTGTGTCATCATTTTATTAAAAGGTCAATTAAAAATTCCATTAAAAAGATAAATGAAAAAATACTAAGTGCAGTCAGCCGTTCAATATTCACCCCTCAGCAAGATTCAAAGAGGACATTCATGCTTTTAAGTTTTTTTAATAATCTGTATCTTTTCCTCCTTGGAAGAAAAGCAATGTGCTAACTTTCAGTGATGAGCTGTAGGTGAAATGCGTTTTTCTTTTAACTATTAAAGCCTTGCTTATGAGAGAAAATATCTCTTCAAAGTTGATCAAGATGAGATCTGCTTCAAGAAAACAGGTTTGAATTGAAGAGAATACTTCCCTGCATTTATATATTTATATAATGATGGCATGGGAGTATGGCAGTACATCTGTATTTTTCAAATTATTAATTTTGCCAGAGTTAGTAGTGGTGAAATGGTCTGCCATGGCCAGAAAGTCTTAGGAATTATGTGTGCTCATGGGCTATGTCTGGTTTTATCCTCCTTCTGCAAGGCTCTCCCATAGAACACTATTGCACATCAAGGATTGCAAACAGGAGAAAGTTACTGGGTTTTTTCTTCTTTAGCATGGAAGGCCAAGGTCTCTGAGGGGAGTACAGGCAGAAAGGTGGAGGAAGAAACCCCAAACCAAAAATTTCTGGTGTTTAGATGTATTTCTGCAAGAACTGGGGCCAAATGTGTAGGGCCTGAGGAGCAGTGACTGCATTGTGGTGCACAAAGGCTGAACTTGAGAGTGAGCTTGCAGTGAGTAGGAAGGTGCCAGTGGGAATGGGCCCAGGAATGGAGGCTGAACCTGCAGCCAGCTTCAGAAAGGCTGCAGCCTTCTGACTCAAGGCAGCAGAGCAAGGCCAGCCAGAGCCAGCACTTGCATCTTCTGCTGCAGCCCAAGCAGGGGCTTCATGTGCCAGTCAGGCTAATATTTGAGTTGCACTATTTACCAATACAACAAAAAAAAAAACATTACTAACCTCACTAACCTTCTATACTCTTATCTTTCCAGCACTCTTGACACAGAAGAGCTCTGTGGTAAGTTCTTTTTTGGGGAAGAACAAAATCTATGCCTACAGCAGCCCTGTGCAAATAGACATGCCATGTGATTATTTTTTTCTGTTTAATCTTTGTAGCTCAAACAGAAAATAATTTCCACTCAGAGAACTCCTGGGAAAATGCAGATGGCTTATAATCTTTTCAGGCTCTGTCATCCCTTATGTGCAGAATTTGCTTTGAAAATATTTTTCCTAATCAGTATTTCACACTCTCTGAGACTCAAGATCTGTTCTGACATAAAGATAGATAGATAGATAGATAGATAGATAGATAGATAGATAGATAGATAGACAGATAGATGGATGGATAGATGACTTGTATTTTATTTCCCCTTAGTATGAGTTATCTTTTCTAGTTAGTTTCTCACTTTAACACTTGTCATATACCCCCACTAAAAGAAAATTCATTACTTTCCTCCTACTTGAGCCAGGGAGAACAGCAAGTTTGACAAGCTCTATCATCCTTTGTTGCAATAAAACTCCTGCAAGGCCCAGATTTTGGCCCAATTACCCATTTCTGTACCTCATTCTGAGCTGTGAGTCATTTCCCCAACACCCTTTTTGCTCTCCAGCTTATCTAACAGCACCTGATTTAGGAGTGCTTCTTGCAGCAGAAAACAATTTACAAATGTTTTTGCAGGTTCTCCCACAAAATGTCAGGAAAAAAAATCATACTCGTCAAAACCAGAGAGTTTCTGAGGGAAACATGGCAGCCTGATAAGTTTTCCAATGGTCAGCAATGTTGAAGACCTTTAAAAGATGAACATTGTCAAGTTGAATACCAGCTTGTTTACCCATCCACAGGGTGACATGGCCAAGAACCCCCTAAAAACCACCTCACCCTGTGGCTTATAAATATGTGACAAGAGGCTTATCTGAAGTGAACTGGGCTGTTACAATTTCTGCTGGTTGAGCATCTGGCCAAAATTGTATAAACCTGGCTGAGGAAGAGAGGTGGTTTTGTTCCACATGGGATTTACTGAAGCTGATGTTGCACAGGCTTGCTGGCCTGGGGGTGTCAGTCCAGCACTGACTCTGTTTATTGTCTGTTTTGATTAAGTACAGGCTGCTTCAAATGCCTTTTAAATCCTTCAAATGTTGCCACTAGGGTGTTTCTCATCTGTGAATCTGGCACTGAATTTACTCAATCCATATTTAAGCTTGTGATTATACATCTCTTTCTGAGCTATATGAGTTTATCTCAGAAATGAAGCTAAAAAAAATCCAGGGTACTAATTAATAATACATTTTAATTCTAAATAATTTCATTCAATCTCACAGCAATATGAGGTCATATCACAGTGTTCCTGGTAACTTATGTTTTCATGATTCCCCTGAGAAGCTCATGCTGACTTCTTAAAAGCCCTGAAGGGTTGCTATTTATTATTTCAAAAAGCTCCTATCTAATCTTGTTCTTCCTGTCTGCCACTTAGATGTTAATTTTTGTGCTCTTCCAGGTGATCTGATGTTTAAATGCCTTGTCTAACACAGTCTCTAAGCTTTAACATAATTTTATTTATTTCTTTTTCTTTCTTCTTTCTACACTACTTCTTTCCTGTTCTTCCCTCTGTTGTATTTCACCACATCAACCAAATGGGAAGTCAGGTCATCATTTCCCAGGTTTGTTTCCTCCTCTTGCTGTAATCCCTCTGATTTTACAGTTAAGAAGTCCTTTGCTTTGAGAAGCTACACAGGGACATCCTGCAACTTGTTATTTCCATGATTTTCATTAAAATTAATTTTGCATGTATTGTATTTGTTTGAAAATGTCACAGCACCTGGGACTAGAAGCTTATCTGGCCAACTCATGATCTCTTCGTTTCTCAGAGAAACAGCTGCTCTCTCCCAACCCTGCCCCACAACAGCCCCCACCTGATATTATCTCCTCTAAGGGCTCTACCAGAATTACTCATTTTCATATCAATATAATCAAATTCACCACATACATATGAAAACTTCACTTGCTGCTAGTAATTGAAGACTATTAGACTGAAATTTCAATTTACAAAGAAGATGTAGATATTTTGAAAATAAGTTTGTTTCATCTGTAAAATGATATTTACATTTTTTGTGAATTTGACAGATCACTTATTTCAATAAAATATTTTGAAATACTGATCTTGGTATTTTAAGAATGCCAGGAACGATTTTGCAGAGAAAGAATACAAAATTTAAAAAGAAAATTATCCTTTTCATTGTAACTCTTTTTCATTTTGCATTTAGATATTCAATAATGCTGTAACTTAATTCAGACTTGATGAAGCTGATATTTAATGAGACACTGATTTTTGAGGTCATTTGTAGGTGATGTGGGATTTTTTCTTCTTTTAGATTATTTTTCAAAGCACTTAGGAGAGTATGAAAATTTTCTATCTGTCTTGGAAGACAAACATAACCATACTGAAGGCAATGGACAAAACAAAGAAAGTAAGTAAAGATTGTGAATTTTTTCTTACATTGTATATTTTGTTTGTTTGGAGTATTTCTTGTCGTTTTCTTATGAGAATTTACTGATTCATATTTAAGTTCTTCCAAATATGCATGTTTGTAGCAAAATCCAATCAGAAAAGGCTTGTCAAAATGGTTGCATACAAAATCTTTTAAGTCCTGTCTGCAATCTATTGCAGTTTGGATATAGCCAAAATGTTTGTGAATGGTCTGAAGAATGTTCTTTGCACTGTTGTGTGAAGAGGGTTCTATGTCCCCTGCCAAATGTGGGTAAGTATCAACACCAACATTTGGAAATAGACCAAATTTGAAAACAAAAATCTGGTGGGTTGAGGGAAACCTCCTGGCCAAGAACAAGATTTCATTTCCATTTCCTTTTAAACAAAAGCAGAGGTCACAGAGCCTGCCAAGAGGAGGTGCTAGGGCTGTTGCCCACCAGCACAGCAAGAGGGCCTTTAGCCTGGAGGGAGGAGATGTTTCTCAGGGGAAGAAGGTTGGTTTGTCCACCTGCACATCTCACCAGGGATGTGGCAGGGCTGCAGGACATGCCCGGCAGCCAATCCAGCTGGCACTCAGTTCATTGTGGCTGTACCTGCTCCTGTGTTCAGACCCCATCCCAGCCGTGTGGCTGACCAAAAGTGCATCAGTACATCGGGTGATTCCCTCCTCTTCCCTGGCTGAACAGTTAAATGTCCTGTGCAAGGTGGAACAGCTTCAAAAGGTGAGGGAAGTGAACCAAGATCCTCCAAACCCAGCCACAGATCAACACCAGGCTAGTCACCAAAACCAGAAATTTCAGCCAAAATTATTCAGTGAGATCCCCTGGGGTCAAAAAACCCTGGGTGTTTTTTCAGTCAATCAGTGGAGAGATCAATGTGGAAAAAGCTGCGCTTCTTTAGTGAAGCTGTTATCTTTGGTATTCAGGTGTTTGCAGGAGTAAAGTACTCATACATTTTACATAACCTGCCAAAATAAAAACCCAAAAGTGTACATTATTTATTTAGAGCTTGAGCCAGGAAGCTGAATGTCTGCTCATTCATGCTGTGCATCTTCCACTCATAATGAACGGGCACTGACTCACTGTCGTGTTGAGCTGGATATTAAAAAGCAACAGATTGGTTCATTTTAGCTATGCATAATTTTTTAAAAATAGTCATATGTATCAAATACTGCTGCTGAAGGGCAGGATGTCATCTCATAGCAACTGGAAGTAAATAAAAGACTGCATTTAAGAATTACTTCAGAAAGTTAATTAGGAGAAGTCCCAGCAGACTAATGAGATTATAAAAGATATGTACTGGCATGACTAGAAATATGGATAAGAAAATATGGACTATTAGTGTTGCCTATGTCTACTTGAAGAACCCATCTAAAATATAACCAAACCACAATTTCTTTGAATTTTATTTTCTTAATAGAGGATTCAAGCCTAATGGGTTTTCTGTCTTTCAGGAATACTTCAGCTGACTGTTTGTTAGAGGTGGCAGAAATAGAGCAAGGCTAAAACTGGAAAAGCACTTTTAATTCTATTTAGTAGAAACTCTGTGTGAACACAGTCAAACAAAAAAGGTGTTCTCAAATATTCTAAAATAGAGCTTTCTGCCAAGGATACACTCCGACACTACATCTTTGTATGGAAATTAAATGTTCAATTCAAAGTTTGGATTGTTTTCAACAGGAACTCAGTTCTCAGGAAACAGATAGGTTATGACCTCATTACCCGATAAATCATTGGAGGGCAAATATTAAAATTTCTGTCTTAAATAGTTCAAGTTTTACTTAAGTTCGTGGTCTAAAATCTGGACTTCAGCCATCTAAAATCAGAGCTGGATGTGCAGCAAAAGTTAGTAAGCACATTGAGATAGCATAATAAATGATGTTCCTCACCAGTGACACACAAGATGTGAGACAGCTCATAGCTCAAGCTGACTCCCTGCTCAGGTTCGTGTGGTTTTAAATGGCCATTGACATGCATCCCAGGCTAGACTTGGGTTTTCTCTCCTAGTGGAGCATAAAACTTTTTGTCACCAGTCTGCCACTGCAGCCACTGAGTCCCTTGAACAGTCACTGAGTACTAGCAGCATTTATTACTCTCTTCTAAGTGATGTGCTAGTTGGAAAATTCATGTATAGAAAAGAATTCTGGAATTGAAGACCTGCACTGTGGGACCCACCTGCACACAGTGTATCTACAGTGGCTGAGTCAGTTTTCAATGACCCAGAGCAGCATGATTTCTGTGTACTTATTGCCCTCTGTAGTTTGAAAAAGCTGTCAGCACAGCTTTTTTGAGCTGAGTTTTCTCCAACCTTCCAGTCCTCTGCTATCTGAAAGTGAAACCATCATAATTTGTGGCAGGAAACATTCCAGTGTGTTAGCAGGTTCAAGAAGCTTTGACTTCCTTCACTGTTCTGGGGCCAGATCCCTCCTGCCAAACCAAACTAAACTGCACCTGGGAAGCTCTCAGGAGTGTAGGAACTGTTCATGCCCCATTGCTTGATGGGAGGTTTGAAGCTAAAAATGCAGAGGGATAGATTTCTCCAGGAACATCTTTCAGATGATTGAGTTGCATTTGGAAGCAATATACTTCAATACAAACCCCATCTAACCAGAAGATGACTTTCTGTTTCAGTACTGTTTGCTTGTGCTATATCCTCACAGCAGGAAGGAAAGTGATCGCCTCTGCGTGCGCAGTGATCACCTCTGAGTGCACAGTGATCACCTCTGAGTGCGCAGTGATGACCTCTGAGTGTGCAGTGATCACCTCTGAGTGCGCAGTGATCGCCTCTGCGTGTGCAGTGATCACCTCTGAGTGCAGTGATCACCTCTGAGTGCACAGTGATCACCTCTGAGTGCGCAGTGATCACCTCTGAGTGCGCAGTGATGACCTCTGAGTGTGCAGTGATCACCTCTGAGTGCACAGTGATCACCTCTGAGTGTGAAGTGATCACCTCTGAGTGCGCAGTGATCACCTCTGAGTGCGCAGTGCACAGTGATCACCTCTGAGTGTGAAGTGATCACCTCTGAGTGCGCAGTGATCACCTCTGAGTGCGCAGTGATCACCTCTGAGTGCGCAGTGATCGCCTCTGCGTGCGCAGTGATCGCCTCTGAGTGCAGTGATGACCTCTGAGTGCGCAGTGATCACCTCTGAGTGCGCAGTGATCACCTCTGAGTGCACAGTGATCCCCTCTGAGTGCGCAGTGATCACCTCTGAGTGTGCAGTGCACAGTGATCACCTCTGAGTGCGCAGTGATCACCTCTGAGTGCAGTGATGACCTCTGAGTGCGCAGTGATCACCTCTGAGTGCACAGTGATCACCTCTGAGTGCACAGTGATCACCTCTGAGTGCGCAGTGATCACCTCTGAGTGCGCAGTGATCCCCTCTGAGTGCGCAGTGATCACCTCTGAGTGCGCAGTGATCGCCTCTGCGTGCGCAGTGATCGCCTCTGCGTGCGCAGTGATCGCCTCTGAGGCACACACTATTCCTGTAAATACTGAGGTAGAGCTCTACTTTTGGAGACAAAAAAATAGCAGGCTTGCATGGGAAGGAATGGCAGACAACAGAGGAAAAGAGGGATGGAACATTGCAAATTTTCCTTTTTTCAGACTCTGCAAAAGTCTGATTCTTTACTTTGGAGGGACTTTCTTCCCTCCTTTGCAGCTCTTTTATGAAAGACACCTAACGATCTATCTGTGAGAGCAAGGGACCAGACTAGGTGAACAAGAAAAATGCATTTGAGCAGTAGTGATCAAAACTGATTTATTTAGGCCTGGTTTTAATGCAGTACTTACATACACAAAACATAAATATTAATTTTAAGATGAAAACAAGACAATTCTTCAGTGGAGCTACAAAGTTCTCGAATAGCCTTCCAAGTTTTTTGGGGGGGAAAAAACCCTAACTGCTTTTTACATGTTGCTTGTAAAAACATAGAAAGGGGGGCGGTGTGGTGTGCAACACCAAGGATTCAATGACAAACACAGCATGTCCAATTATCTGCTTCTATGAAATCATTAATTTTTCTGCTTTACTCAGAAAAACCCAAAGCTAAAAGTCAGTGCAGCCTTATCATTACTTGAAAATTTCTTGATTACTCTAAAAATAGGAGCCAGTAAAATAAAAAGAGAAGATTATAGGAGCTGAGAGAGTAACACAGGGCTTGAAATTTAGTTACTGATAGTGCATTTATGGTAATTATGTAAATCACTGCAATCTTGAGGGTTGATACCCATTATAAACCAGAATGCCTAGATTTTTTTTTTTACTTGCATATTTGACTAATAGTAACAGTAGCATTTATGTAAATTTTATCTCAAAACAAATTATCTGGGAAGAAAGATAAGTCTTTGTTGACAGTGGTGTTCCACAACTAACATTATTTTGAGCAAAAATGAAGTTTTAAATTGCTTTTTTGTTTTCATAAAAACTGTCTTAAATTGGCTGGCACCCATTTTTCCATGAGGTTAGAATTTATTAACATTTTTCACAGAACATAGTCTTGTTCTCTTTGAAATTACACTTTTTACAAATGCACCTTTCACAGAATTAATGCAATGAATAGCTGCTGCACAAGAAAAACAGGTATTGCTCTGTTTATCCTGAGTATTAATTTTCATGCATTCACTTGGAAAACAGTTCATTTGTTCCTTTAGATTTATAACTTCTTTTTTTTTTATGTCAGTCAAAAATCATGGCATCATTAAGGTTTAGAATCATTCAAGGTGGAAAAAATCCTTAAATTCATCAAGTCCAACCATTAACCTCTTGACACTGCCAAATCCACCACTCAGCCATGTCCCCAAGTGCCACATCTGCACATCTTTTAAATACCTCCAAGGATGATGACTCCACCACTTCCCTGAGAAGCCTGTTCCAGTCAGTAACTGAATTGACTGTCTCTCAACTGAAGAGAGAAATGCTGGTGATGATGCTAAATATATCACCAGGTCCACCCTGCTACAAGGCAGAGAGGACCCTACAGATAAATGCTATTTTTATCTGGGAACATTATTAAATTATGTTTTGGACTTTCTATTTTGTTTATTTTTAAGATTGTGACTGTTAGTGCAAGTCAAGTCAAACTAAGATAAATGCAAAATGCAAGCAATTCTGAGGAGTCATGCAAGGATATTCCAGACATTCATGCCTTTCCTTTCCTCTTCTAGCTCCTTATCAGAGTAATGAAAACTCTTGGGAGCTTCTTTGATCTTTTTTTGGGGAATTTTATACCCACTGGGTCAGAAAGACACAATGCTCAAATTTTTGCCAGCAGCAGAGATTATGTGTTTAGTCAAAAATAAAGATAAAACAAAACAAAAACCCCCTTAATTTAATATTCATACCTCTAAATAGAAATTATTTCACAGCAGAAAAATAAACATTTAACTAACCATTCTCCTCTCGATACCTATCAAAACCACCAGAGGCTTTGATGTTTTATGTGTAGCAGTGCAACCTCTCCCTGGAGCAAGGGTGGTACACATTTCCCTGCTACCTGCTAATATCAAACACAGCCAAAACAGTTTCTCATCTCTAAGCTACCTGATGCACCTAGTAGCACTTAAATAGGAGTTACTTTTTACCCATGCATGGATTTTGTACACGCTATTATTGCAACAACAGTGCATTACTCCTTCAGCAATGCCAGCAGAGGAGAGTGATAGAGTGTTCTGAGAGGTGCTATTACAAATGTGTGACAATCTTCTTTCTAATCAGCCATGGTTGCCTATTTTATTTCATTGCTGCTATGTCAGCACTGCAGATGGTTAGTAGAAATTGTCACTGTTCCAAAGAATTTAAAAACATAATTTATGCTAAATATAATATTTGGATAAACTTGGAAAACTTGTGCCATATTCAAAGTTGAATCTAATAATTGGGCACATCCTGCCTTTGATCACTTTTACAGTGAGGATCCTGTAAAAGTTACATTTGTGTGACATCAATACATTGAGCATCTCTCAATATGGCTTCTAGTGAGATTATGATTTTATTCTGATGCTGTTTTGATTTCTTCCTACAGTCTGAAGAATTAGATCTTGGTGATTTCATTTTAGTGAAGTTATTCTGACTAATTTTATATCCTCATTTAAAGTTGTAACCCAGGGCATTGTCCGTCTAAATTGGGATCTAAACGTAGCAGGGCAGGAGACATTCAATGATAAAGGGAAATTTGAATAGATTATTTCTTACTGAGTTCTACTCAGTGATAACTGCTTTTCAGTTGACTTGAGGGTATTTTCTGTAAAGATAAGCATAAATATTTTTAGAAATTATGTTTAATATGACATATAGATAGGAAACAGAAAATTGCTAAGTGATACATCAGTAAGAAATGTCCCACTCCTTCTCCATCTCAAGGAGCTGCTCTTCTGATAATGGAGCAACAGGGTCAAGGGGAGAGGGGTGAGGCTGGCACCAAAGACTGAGAGGATCAAGAGTTGCTGAACCTTGGTAACTCTGAGATGGGGACTGCACTAGGAAATTCCTAAACCCTCCCTCCTCTGCCTTTGTAAAAGAACCTCTTCTTCACTTTTCAAGATGGCCTTTAGACACTTTTAAAGACCACAGTCACCTTTTCCACAGTGAAATCACTAATTATGTGCATTTTCAGTTTCATTAAACAAATCTTTGCTGCTTGCAAAGGTCACAGTTGCCTCTTGATGAGGAAAATGTGGAAAATTACCCTCATTCATTCACACTCAGTAAAACTAACAAGCAGAACAATATGTTAACACAGACTTATTTCATCTGGACTGCCCAGACTGTGGTGCAGTGTAATGTGTATGCTAATGAACAGTAACTAACAGCTAATGAAATTCAAGAAATGGGACATTATCCTAGTTTATGTTCAGATACCATCCATGGGTCCCATTACTGATTGGTGGCACAATGCACTGGCAGCACAAATGCTGGGCATGCCAGTCAAGCTGATTCTACCATAAGATAAACTTAATAAATTGATACAAACATGTTGTACCAGTGTGCCTCTAGTAAAACACAAAATAAGGTACTTTTCAAAGGAAATAGAGTGGTGAAATGATGGCTAAGCAAAGCATGGCTACTAATTCCTCAGTGCTGAGAGCTAGGCTTGAGGTTTAAATTGAATTGTAATGGACAGTCTTTTTCCCTCCATGACTTAAATTACAATTATTCCGATCATTTATATATCCTGAATACCCTCTTCTGTGATCTTTGAAGAACTTTAGAAAGACAGGTAGTAGCTATTTTCACTGGGCAGGAGTTGAAGCTGCCCAACATTGCTGTGAGCTCAGAATTCTCAGAATTCTTGACTCATAAATTCTTCAAAGAAAACAGTAAAAAAATTTGTAATTATTTGCTCAACTACGTGCATTAAGAGAATTAAGTAATTCCACATAGAATAGTTGTGAGCACTAATATTTGGGTAAGGAAAGGGTCTTTGATAATTCTAGCCTGCCAAAGATGATGTTAGCATCCTGCCTACCTTTCCCATCTTCAAAAATAGCTCTGTAAATCTGATAAGGTAACTCTAAGACATAGCTAAAGATCACAAGGACCTTTTTCATAGGGAAGCCTTAAATATAGAAGTTATGGGACAGGAATATAAAGAAAAAAAGACTAAATCCTATAGTAGAAACAGGCAATCCCCCAGCTGGGGAATAATGTGCTCTGACTCCATGAATGAGAAGGCTGAACAATTGCTTTATTAAGCTGTACTACATGACACTAATACTGCACTAAATTACATACTAAAGAGATACTATACTAAGGAATACTATACTAAAATACTATAGATACTATACTAAAAAGATATTAAAGAAAAGCCTGTGACTGTCTGCAGACAGCCAGGACACAGCTTTGACCCAACTGGCCAAGGAATCAAAACAACCTTCACTGGTGTCCAATAACCAAATCACTTCGGGTAAATAATCTCCATAACACATTCCACATGTGCAAAACAAGAGGCGCAGCAAGTAGAGATAATAATGGTTTTCTCTTCTTCTCTGAGCTTCTCACTGCCTTCCTCAGGAAAAATCCTATGGGAAAATTGTGCCTGCTGCTCTCTGTGAAGAGAGCGGCGGCCACAAAATCCCAGTGCAATGCACAAACTTGGAGTAGTTGTAATGAAAAAATCTTACTAACTTTAAGATGCAGGAAAGCTTTTCTGGGTAATTTTTTCTCTAGGAGTTGGAAAGCAGAAGCCTCAGACAGCAGCAAGTATTACATAGCTAATGTTTATATGATCCCCATCTCTGTGAGAACCCACCTGAACTGTTTGCAAAATGAAACAACACTGATTTTACATTTAGGTTGTAATTCAGCATGTCTGTATCAGATTTACCATGAGTATCATCAGGAAGCAATATTAAAATATTTGCAACATTTACTTTCTGAATGCCCAGAATTTTAAAACACAATTCAAAAACTTACAAGAAATAGTCAGTTTCGAGATGATTTCTTCACTTACTTCCAAGAGCAATGGCAAAAGCTGAAAAACAAATGAAAGTATACCTTGGATTTCCACTGAAAGGTTTCAATTATCTGTCCATGCTACACAGATTCACACACGTTGTTCTAATCTGCCAGAAAATCAAAATTTTTGGAAATTAAATGATCTCTTAGGTTCACTGAAGTTTTAAATCAATTACAATGGAGACAGTTTAGAAGAATAATAAAATAACAGCTTTCCTATTGCACAAAAAGATTAATCATAGAAAGGTTGCCATAAACATTATTATAGACTGGTATGAGTCCTTCAGGTAGACTGACAATCTCTCATGAGCATCTATTTTAAAATTGTATCAATGAAAAGTTATTTGTTGGAAAGTGACTCACAGCTGATTAGTCTGAAGACAGAATAAGTAAATGTAGAAGACCCTGAAGCTTCTGGCTACATAAGTAACTTCTGATAATTCATGGGTGGTTTAACACCTGAGATTTCTGTAGCAGAAGTCTTCCAACAAGAACTAACTTAATAACAAATATTGTGAAAAGATTGCTCTCATTTGAGAGCAAAATGCTTTTAAAGCTATTATCTGACAATCTTTCATTTTACATTCAAATTTCTAAACATCTTCTATTTGTGTTCTGATTTTTTGCAAACACATACATGGAAAAATTCTAAGAGAAGCCTTAAATTAAGAAAGGCATTTCAGCTGTAATTCCCATTGGAAAGAACATGAAATACCTTAAGAATACCAAAAATACTCAAATGGGTTCTCAGATAGTGTAGGAGGCCACACCATTGAAGTGACAGGTCTTCTTTAAAGCTTGGAGGTGGGGGACCAGCATCTTTCTTCAGATGTGGTGACTAAAGAAATTTCTCATTGAAGGCCCCTCATATTTTATGAAACTGTTTTAGATGGAATTTTGCCCAATGGTTTTCAAGAATAGCTGAGTGAGGAGCCAACAAATTCATTCAGAGCATAAGAGATCTATTTTCTATCTCTGTTCCTGATGTGACCTCAACACAGTAAGTAGAGGCTCTAGGGGTCTCTTCTCTTCTGTTACATTTATTAGTGAGAAAAAAAATAAAGAGGGTGTTCATATCATTGTAAAGGTGGCCCCCTCACAAAGCATTACCTATGTATTACTGCAGAACTGCCAAATCATAGAATCACCTAATGGGCATGGTTGGAAGGGAACAGTGTGTTTTTGCAGATTTAGGCTTGCCAGAAACATCAAATTTGACCCCAGTCATGGAAATATGATTTATTGGGCCAGGGAGACAACAGGCATAAAAATTGATTTCTGAAATTATCTGCACAAAAAAAAGCATAAATATTTTTGATACATACAATAAATTGGTAATGTCATTATTCAAAGAACCACTACAAATTGCTAAGCATAGGTGCAAACTTTTATAATAACCAAACTCTAGTTTAAATTACATTTAGATACATTATTTGAAATTGTGAAACATACAGATATATGGTTTCAAAAATAATTAAACAAATTAAAGGAACAAAAATCAGTCAAAGAGTGTTAAATTCAGAAGGCAACCTCTCTCACACAGTCCTTCAGCCAACTGCTGGTGGGATTTTTCAGGGGAGTATCTTAAGCATGTGCTCTGCTCCAGGACTATTCCCATAATCAATGTCTGAGACAGGCCCGTGGGCTTGAGAAACATCTTTTCACAAGAGTGGATCTGAATTAAAACTTTAAATTCAGTTCTGCAGCTGTCAGTCTTACTTTGGCTTTTCCACATTTCAGAAGTAATGTGGTGCTGCCATCAACTGGAGTTAAGGATTTAAAGAAATGGGTCTTTTTGAGTAGAAACTGTATTGTGTCACTGTGTACTTGAGCCTCTCAGTTTGAGTGGGAATTGTGCCTACACCTGGAAATTCAGAGGGCTTTTTGTCCATCAGCAAAGGTTGTTTGTGTGGTTTACATTTATAAACATGGAAACATCCAACCTGCTTCCTTCCTGAATGAAGTCTGAACCTTCCCTCATGTATTTCTAAATTATTAAGCAAAGCCTGACCTTTTGGGTTTTTTTTTTTTTTCATTTAATCCTTAGGACTATCAGGAGGCTTCCAGTTTGGAGCAGTTTGTAACTTGCTTTCTTTTGAAGGAGACACTGAACCAGCTGCAATGCCTGCAGAGCTCCCTGGAGTGTGCCATGGAAAGCACGGAGGAGCAGAGCCGGCAGGAGAGGTGAGCAAAGCCCTCTTCAGCTGCAGGGAAGGGGTGAGGAGTGAGGTCACAGTGAAACTCCACAACTGCTTTACATTTCACCCAGAAATCTGATAGAGGGAATAACAGGAGAAATAGGGATACACTTTTTGTTCCTTATAGGAACACACTAATAGGAGTTTTCCTGAAATTGAATGCATCTGATGTGGGGCTGCCTGTAGGACAGTAATTTAGGTGCCTGCTAGGTTCTGCTGACTTCTTTTTAAATCCCTGGACAGTTTAATATGAAATGTAGAAACCAAACCACTGCACTATAAAGAGCTCTGAAATTACTAAGATGCCCAATTATTTTGTTTTTTCCAGCTTTATAATTTATCTTTTTTTGATGCACGATGCAAAAATGTTAAAGGAAGAAAATAGCCAGACTTTTGCTTGTCACAGCTTCTTCCTAGAATATATGGCCATATTCTT
This sequence comes from Molothrus aeneus, assembly GCF_037042795.1. Lineage (NCBI taxonomy): Eukaryota > Metazoa > Chordata > Aves > Passeriformes > Icteridae > Molothrus > Molothrus aeneus. The sequence goes on along the minus strand of NC_089646.1, from coordinate 133,686,596 downwards.
GGTTAACTTCTAGCTCTGTAAACTCTCAATCACCTGGGTATCCTTCATCCCTCCAAGGGTTTTAGCTTGATCTCCATAATGAGATTTTGTAGAATCAAAGGTCAAAAAGTTGTAAGTTGAAAAGTTGAAAAGTTACTTGGTTATATGGAAATTTTTCCTTAGTATGCTATGTTAAAGACAATAGGGAAAGCAAAATACAAACTGTTGTATTTTATGGACAAAGAAGATCTTAAGACCTTTCTGTTGGAAATGTAATTCTTTTTTCTATTGGAAATGTAATTTTCTTCTTTGTTTTGCTGTTGGGTTTGAGATCCCCTGAAGTACAGGAGTAATACCTGGTTTTGTGCCAGCATCTTGACTGTAGGAATCAATCAGGTTTTGAAAGTCTGAGGGTGCACCAAGCATGCACAGTGTCTGTGCACCTCTATTCAGGCCAGTTCCTCTGCAGTGATGCTACAAAACTCCTGTGAATGAACAAACTGTGAATGATTACTTAAGTCAGGTCAGAACCACAGTATGCACAGATAGTGACCTTGAAATTTGTCTCCCTCAAAGATTTAGGTTTATGCCAGCTTAACCCTCTTCTTTTTTTCTTTTAACTTCTTTAATGACCTAATCAAAACTAATGAGTAATAGTGAAAATCCAGAAAATAATTCAGTGCTCTCAACAGGTATTTCTTTTTATTTAATTCAAAAGGGAACATAAAAGCACACTTTTTGAGAACAGAGAGAGAAGAACTCTCCCACATTTTTTTTCTTAAGAAGTCTCCTGTGTTTCTGTGCGGAAAAGATCCAACAAAACCAGAAGTGCTCTCAGTTCAGTGGCCAGGAAAATGCTTAGCTCGAAGGCTTCAGAGGAACAACAGCCTGTCATCAAATAGCCCTTATTGTAGCACAGATATGGTATTTCACATTTTAAACACATAGACATATATACAGAAAAATTCACACAAATCTTCCTCTCTAAGAATTTAATTTAGACATGTAACTAAGACACTTTACTGGCAGAAGACAATTTCAATTTAATACAGAAGATATTAAATGAAAACTGAGGAAAATTAATGCATATCCATAGATCTGAAATTATAAAAGATAAAAACTTAATTGTGGGCCAAAGTGTATATTTTGGATTGATTCAACATTTTTTAGGTAATCTGTATTGCTTGCAGACATGAAAATGTGAAGGCATGACTTATATGCAACCAAGTTCTCTGCCATGACTCACATCTCAGCTGAGGGGAATAAATAATAAACAGAAAAGGAAGACACAAAACCAGAAAGAAAAGAATATTTCATTTAAGATAACGCACACAAAAAAAAACATCTGCAGCAGAATTTCTGCTTTGGAAAATGATGGAGTACTTTGGTAAATGGGATTATTTGGAAGCTGTGACATTAGGCATGAAGCTGCAGTGAAGACATCTCTGTGCTTAGTTACATGTCCCAGAATCAAGGCATGAGGATAACTGAAACAACAAAACATCTAGTGGGTCTATCTCTCTTCTTGACCATGTGCTGACCTCTTCCTTTTAAACCCTCTGCTGAGGACTTTTCTGTCACTCACATTCATGACTCACTCCCTGCCACTCACCAAATGATGCTGGTCTTTGAGAGCAGTGATGCAGCATGATGTTTGGTCTCTTGTGGGTTGGTGTTCCTAACAGGGAAGGTCACAGAGCCTTGTAGCTGCACTCCTGATTCAGAAGGAGCCCAAATAAATGCAAGCTCTATCAAATCCACTCACTGTATTGGTGTAATCTGAAAGAGCTAACATTTTCCTCCACAGCTCTACTAATAGCTGACGGCTGTCTACTTTCCTACACAAGGTTTGTGTTTGTCTTGGCACTTGGTCTTCCTGCTTACTGCCAGCTGCCCACAGTAACACTGTGGTGTGCACCCAAGGCTCAGGCCAACATTCCTTCAGCCTGTGTACCTGCTCAGGTAAAGCCACACCCTGTCTCCTGTACAGACCAGAGCTGTGGTATGTTCTCAGCATTAGGATTTCTTTCTTTGGTCAAAATATATGCAAGTGACACAAGAACTCTCAGCTGGGAAATGAGAAGGTTGATGAATGTGGATAACAAGAGCATTTATTGAAAAATCTTCCATTTCTGATAAATAACCTTCCTCTCTTCTTAAAGCAACCACTCATTTACACATTTACATGATGGGTGATATCAGAAACTTCTTTAATAATGCAAATATTTGTTTCCTTGAGTACTGTCATTTTCATTTGGCAGACAATTTTCACAATACTTTAGCAAAGCAAAACTTTCCAGAGATATTAGAGGGACTCACAGAATCACAGAATATCCTGAATTGGAAGGGACTCATAGGGATCATCAAAGTCCAACTCCTCACCCTGTATAGTGTCATCCCCAAGAATCACACCATGTGCCTGAGAGCATTGTCCAAATGCTTCTTGAACTCTTGATGCTGTGACCACTTCTCTGGGGAGCCTGATCCAGTGTCCAGCCACCCTCTGGGTGAAGAACCATTTCCTGATATCCAACTTAATTCTCCCCTGACACATCTGGATGCCATTCCCTGTCACTTGTCACTCTCACCAGAGAGAAGAGATGGGTACCTGTCTCTCCTCTTCCCCTCACAAGGAAGTTGCAGACTGTGATGAGGTCTCCCCTCAGTCTCCTCTTCTCCAAACTGAACGAGCCAAGTGACCTCAGCTGCTCCTTTTATGGCTTCCCCTCAAGACCCTTCACCACCTTCATAGCCCAGATGCTTTTGCCTGTCTAGAACAATATAGTCTAGCTCCAGCCTGCTATATGACATCAGATTGGGTTGGATGGGGCACTGAGCAATCTGACCTAGTGGAAGGTTCCCTGCCTGTGGCAGGGGAGTTGAAATCTGATGATCTTTGTAGTCCCTTTCAACACAAACCATTCTATGATTCTATGATCAGGTCACTACACAGACAGGAATATCCCTGCAGTGGAGATGGAGAACTTTCTTCTGTTACCAGCATTATTTCAAAAGCACTGGCATTTATAATGTAGTTTTCATTCTGTCTTGGATTTCTATTGAATCTTAAAAAGAAAGAAAATAATTCATTGAGTCAAATCATGTTTTCCTTTAGTTCCACCTGTCGCGATGAGGGAAACTTGGATGCTCAATATGAGTGTTTAGCAAGCTTCGTTTATTGAAGAGAGCATCAGACTTTTATGCACAACAAGTAATAAGCTCATACATATTCTGCAAGCTAAGCAATCTACTGGCTATACTACAATATCAGCTCTTCCTCATACCTTAGGGGTTACATCTTTCTTTTCTCATGTCTCTCTCACTACTTGTTATTGTACTACAGGTATGCTCGAGGACACAGTGTTTTGCAGGTGCAGGGACCCAGATTAGCTGCATCTTCCCAATTCTTGGTCTAGAACGTGGCCCCTGTCACGTAGCCATTCTTCCACATCCACCTAAATGAACATTGAACTAGTTGCAGCACAATCTTTGAAAAGCCAAAAAATTTGCAGGGATATTTTTTTTATAAAATACAGGAATACACTATCTACCAGCAACTTAGCAACATTTTATAAAGGTTAATCTTTTCTCTTTTTCAAAGGTTGGATTGAAGAAGACAGCCAATGGGTGATCCAGATAAACAGACTCCAGAGGCTAATTGATAGACTGGAAAAGAAGGTGTGCAGGCTTTTCCACCTGTTTCTTCTTTCACTTTCAGTAAATTAATCCTTAAACCACAAATGTTTTCAATGCCCCAGTTGCAACATTACCTAAGAGACCTAACACTCATTAAATGCCTACATTTTCTTCCACCTTCGTCTTTCCTATTCATGACATTGTTTTTCCATGCTCTTCCCTTTCCCCCTCCCATTACCACAGATTGAACTTTTCATAAAGATGTGAAAAATTGTATTATTCTATGACTGGAGAATGTTAATGTATTCAGTAGTGCTTGTTTGTGAGAGCATGTTACAATCTTCCTCTTTTAGGATCTGATATTTTCCTCTTCCTCTCTAAACTTTTACATGAAAGCTTGGTAGAAAGTTTTGTTTCCTCCTTTCCCATCAGAGAATACTCATTTATAAAGATTAAACTGCTTTGCTTGTCAGTACAGTTCAACCAAAGTCTGATGCAAATATTTTTGGGAGCTGGCTGCAGCAGCTCCCAGAGCCCAGAAACCACCTGTGTTTCCCACACCAAAGCAGAGCCCTCCAGGAGTCTGACAAATCACCCATCTGATCAGCAATGCCAGGGCTTCCCAGTGCTTGTAAAATCCTGAGCCACATCTGTCTGTACAGAAAATATCTATTCTTCATTATTACTCTGACTTGATTGTTACTCTGGTGTTCAAAAGTTGTCTTAAAATCTGTATGTGATGATTTCTTTTTTTCTTTTTTATTTTAAGAAAGAACAGCAGAGGAAAAAGTAAGGTTATAAATTCCTGAGTTTTTCTCTGCATTAAATTTCCCTATTGAAGGACAGACAGACAATTTCAGATACGCCCTAAGGGAGTGGCCGAATTCAGTGGATTTTGGGACCCAGGGTGTTTCTTCCTCCTTGTCCACTAGAGGTGAGGTTTTGAGTTGTGCTCTCAGACCCAGGAGTAGCTCCAGTCCCAGTGCAGCTGCTGCTGTTCCTCCCCACAGGTCAGTGCTCACCAGCAGTGAGACTGCCTGCACTTCAAAGACATTGGCATGGGTCTCTTCACCAGCACCCACACAGGCAGCACTCACAGGGACATGAAACAGTCTGATCCTGTTCTTTTCTTTCTAGTTGCTTGGGATATTCCCCTGTGAATATTGTCATCTAGTATTTGTGGCTGGACCCATACCCCTTACCCAGGCACTGGCTCAGACCTTGGGTCAAGGCAGAAAAACATCTCCTGTTACTCAACCACTAGTCCAGCTTGAGTTCAGTAGCAAGTTACACACACAGAAAATAGTTAAGTGAGGATTTTAACAAAAAACCCCAATAAATGGTGGTGACTTGGCACAGGCCTCAGCAAGAAAAGCACACTGACCTTTCTCTGCCTTTCCCCCCAAAGGAAAAAAAAATGCCCCTAACTACCTTTCCCTTTTGGTCCCAGTTTGGTATTTCTGTTATCTCAGCCTAATTACTGATTAGCTGCATGTGGCCACCCCCAGCACTGCTGGCCTTGCTCCAAAAGGAGCCCAGTGTTCCCTTTGGTTATCCCTGCAGTCTGACAGTCTCTCGCATCACTTCTCCTTAACCAGCTGTGAAATGTGGCCATTCCTTGTGGCACTGTCCATGACTCTGTCAGCTTCTCGCTCTGCTCTTGCCGTGCAGCTCCTCGTGGTCTGCTCAGTGCAGTAAGCTCTGCCCAGGGGTACCCGTGAGCCTCTGCCCAGCCACTTCCTCCCAGAGGCCATTTCTGCATGGGAAAGGCAATTACACAGCAGTTACCACATTAGGGACATTTTAGTAGCAACTTGATCTTTTTCTGAATAGATATAAATTGGATTTTGAAATGTCAAAGTCCACCATGAAAGGTAAGTCTGGCTTTACTCTCCACTCAGCTTTGGAAACAGCAGCTTACTGCCCTGCCACAATTGCCACCTGACATGGAACTGATGCCAAAAAAAACCCATTTAAAAGAATGTTACTTTAAAAAGAAATAAACATGGCATTCAGCAATAATGTAGTTCAAATGTTACAGAAAGCAGCCAAACATTTTGTGGTAAATAAACTTATAACAAGGGTGTTATAAAATGATCAAATTTTTTACAGACAAATAACAGAGAACCTGAGTCTGAAAAGGAGCTTGGTGCCAAAGGGAAGCAGTGGCAGGGTGTAAACCTCCCATAATTACCTCCTTGTCAATATAAAACTTGATTAATAAAACATAGCAATTACATACGTCTAATTTTTCCAGTAGACAACCTATCTATATTCACCTTTGTCTAATTTTGCATCTACTTGAATTTGTATCTCACAGCCATGTCTGGCTGGGAGAGGCATTAAATACCAGCTGCCTGTCAGACTAAAACTCCTCTTCTTGACTTTGCCCTGAAAAAGATGAGAAAGGATTGCACAATCATTCTAAAAGGCAATTTCAGAAGCCACCACTTCTCAGCAGAGGTGAGGTAGGATCACAAAGGCATTTTAAAGCCTCTGAGCTGCATCCATTTTTATTTCCAGGCTTTATTTACATATACTGGCAAAGAAAACAATTATTTTCTTGCTACATTTAGAGAAATTTTGCAGCACTTCCTGGAGTCATTCCTTTCCTCTCTTTTTCCATATGTTTCCTGACCAAAACAAAGGCAGTGAAAGTGAACTTTCACTTCAAGAATACACTTTTTTTTTCCCCTCGTTTTTTTTATCTGAAGTGTGTGCACTGACAATAAAGCTGGCTGTCTTTCCCTTCCCACACACATTTCATGACTTCAACTTCACAGCAGCTTCTGAACACTTCACTCCTGCCTTGCTCTGCCACCTGCTGCTGGTGGAGGTGCTCTGCTCATTTGAATTCTACCTGCACATCTCTAGTTGGTTTTCAGTGAGTACAGCATCTGTGCTGGCAGAACAGCTGCTACCTGAGGTTAATCAATCCTCACCCATGCTGGGAGTGGAAGATTTTTCTCTTTGTTGCACAAGAACTGTGTTCAGTGAGACGTGAAGCACCACTAACAGAGCGTGTTTTGCTCCAGCTGCTTATTGCAAATCAATCTGCTTTTTTTTCTCAGGCACATGGGTATTTTTCAGAATATCATAATGGCACTGGGTTAGGAGGTACTGCATCTGCCTGGCAAGCAAAGAATGATTTTGTGTGTGTTACAGGTTGGTGTTGGTGTGAATCACTGATTCCTGAAGTGCACATCCAGTTTGGGTACCAGGTGCACTCACAGATGCATCTCTTTGCTGCTGCCCAGCCCATTCTTACAGCAAGGGCTGAACAGAGGTTCAGAGACCTGACTTGGACCATCATGCACATCTCTTTCAATGCTAGAAAACAGCCCCTTGGAAACACAGATTCCCTGCAGGGAAGTTTCTTCTGTGTAAAATTTCATGACTGCACAACAGTAGCTGATAGTTCATTTGAAATTGCCATTCTTACTCATCTCCACAGTCCATGAGACAATTTGAGAGGATGTCTGTCTTTTCTCAATTAAATCCAACATACATTTGGGAACAAGCAGATTTGTTAAAATGAAAAATCACCTGCCAAGCACTATAAATAAAACTTTACAAGACAGCCTGGGCTGGAATTAACCACTGAGGCATGCAGGATCATGTAAAACTTGTGTTTGACTTACAACTAATAAAGAAGGGATTTAACTTCTTGAGGTAGAACAGAATCTAGGTTTTGGAATAGCTTGTAAAAATGTAAGAGTGGAATACATCTGTATTATTGACTCTTCTTACAATTTCTATTTTCTTTTCAATTGCCTCGAAGGACCTAAAGCTTGAGCCACTTGAAGAGGAAGTTTTGGAAGAAAATGCAAGATCTGTAAGTACTGTTCAAGATAATGATTTTGACATTTTATTTTAAGCACCAGGCAATGAGACCACACCTGGTGTCTTTTGTTAAAAAATAATTTTAAAAATCTTTATCCTCACTTTTTCCAGTGATAAGAATCCATTTTAGTTAGCAGGATACACTGTGCAAAAGGCAACAACAAAATTTAGAATATGTGAGTAAAACTTTTATATTAACTTTTTAAAGGACAGAGTGAGCCAAAACCTTAACACACATAAGGAGAAAAATTAATAAGATTTATCAAATTTGGCAGCAATGTTTATGGGGTGGTAGCTTCTCTGCTCCAAATGCTGAATGCATGCTTTAACCATTGTTATACAGCCTCCCTCCCTCCCAAAACTGCTATAGGAAATCTTATGAGGTAAAATGGAAGAGTATCTCGTGCTCATTACAATCTACAAAATCAAAATTGTGACCAGAAATAAACTTACTGTTAAACAAGTTTAGGTCCCAAGATTGATAAACTAGCATTCCTAAATTCATAAACCTAACATTCATTCATTTGAACCTACGAAAATGCAAATCAAATATACATGAAAAAATCATTTAATCACAGGAGTTGACTAGATTTTTTTTTAAATGAGATTATGCAGTATTGTTACACAGACTGCTAATAATCCATAATTTAACAGTATTCATAATCAAGGCAGAAGCAAGTCAAAAACCTGCATGAGAAATTAAGTTGTACTCATTAAGAAGCACATAGTGTTGCTTTAAATGTTCCATTAGTAAAGTTGACAAGCTTCAATAGATTAATCAGTAAATAAACAACTTGAAAGAGCTAAATGATAATTATTTTAATTCAGGATAGATAGGATCTTCTGCACTGCTGAGTGTTTCCATAGTCCTGTTTAAAAAGACTGTTCATTTTCCTGCAGAGTTATGGAGGGAAGACCCCCTCTCTCTTAATCACTTAATGTGGGCTATCTTAGGCGTCTCAGTCAGGTGAGGGGCAGGGCTCTAAAAGGTAAAAACTATGAAAGCACCTTAACAAAAACAACAATGCATCCAGTGCAGGTTGTGGGGATATTCTATTATCCCAAACCTCACGCCTGCTGGCATACAGATTCATCCAAGGAAACACACTGACTTTATTACTCAGCATCTCAAAGACCAACCTTTGCTTTGCCCTCTTCTGAGAAGACTCTCCTCCAGAGTTAGGACAACAGGCTGAAGTGGACACTCATGCCCAGAAACAAAAGCCATGCTTGAGCATTTCTGCTTCTCCACTCCAGATCACTAGAACAGGGACTGCAAACCTCAAGGGAACTTTTGTGGGTTTTCTTCTATGATTGTGATTTTATTGTTTCATTCTAGACTTTTCTGAATTTAAAGTACAATTCAGAGGAAGCTGTGGCAGCAATATTGTCATGGTTTTGTATCAGCAGATAATGATTGTTCAGAACTAAATGTCTGTGAAAGAAGAAAAAGTGGAAGAATTCCATCTTGCCCTGAAGCAGTACCTGGAATCTGCTTCTGCTCAAGGTGGCTGCTTGCAGTAAGTACAGGGTTATTGTCCTTGGGCTGAAGGAAGAAATGTAGTCTTTTTTCTTTAGTAACTTGGATTATTCATGAAGAGAGAACCTATGACACCTTTCTTGGTGTGTCGTGTGTGTGTGTAAGACAAAGCTTCTTTAAAGACACCTAGAACTAGAAAGAGATGTGGGAATGTGCAGATTTTACGTACTATCACAAAATGACTGTACATCCCAAAGACGCTAAACAATCTTCTCAGGCTTGTTAGCTCTGCAGGTCATCAATTCATGACTTCTGGAAGCTTCTAGGCTGACATTCTTTATTGGAAAACTCATTTGCCATCCTTCACTTATGCTCACCTGGAAAAGGAGCAACTTATGAATTGTTTACCAGTTCTCTGCTTGGAAGCTTTCAGAATCCTCCCTTTAGGCTGTCACTGTAAAATTTTAATTCGTAATAAATAATTGGAAAAATTAAAAAGCAAAATTTTCAATGAAAATGTGTTTCTGCTTTGCTCCTTTTAGAATTAATAAAACATTAGAGCTGGGTTAAGAATAAATTTTAGTGGCTTACCAGTGTACTTAATATTGAATTTAACATAGCAGAGAGATCTACTATCATACATACTACAGACCATTATGAAAAAGATATTTTGGTAATGTGTACATGACACAGAATCTTCCCATCTAATCAAGGGCTTCAAAGACTGCCTATCACAGCCCTAATTTATGAGTCTTGTTGCTATGAGATTATCACAATTAGGATTTTATCAGTAGTGTTCACATAGACCACAAAAATTAAGCTGGAAGAGTGACCTTTCTGCAGTGGTTCACTTGTAAAGGCAGACTGATGAGGAAAATAAAATTCTCTTGTTGGCCAAGAGATGGAAAAAGCCCCCAATAAGAAGTCCTCCCAGCCTCCTCCCAGAAATGAACATCCAGCAAAACACTGTAGTGACTGCAGATTTGTTGGGGAAGAGAGGTGACATGACTTCAGAATGCAAGTTAGCGAATGGTGGCAGAAAGTTCCTTTCTTTCCCAAGTTTACAGGCATTTGTTAAGTCTGTAATGCCACCTAACGATGGGTTTTGCTGTAGCTATAATTGACAGTGACTTGTTTTTTCCAACAGCTTTTGATATTTTGGCCATTTTACCATGCACTTTCACATACAGCAGGAAAAAACCAATAAATCACAAAACATTGCTGACTACAATATGAAGCATAAACTGAGACCAGTTTTCAAACACATCATTAGTGAAGTCAGCAATATCACACTTGGGCACATGGAAAAATCTGTATATATACTTTCTGTGCTATTTATCTAAACGCCAATTTGAGTACCCAAGTGAATAAATACCCTACACACTATAAAGCTTTTATCCTTTATGCTCAGGATAATAAGCAGGATGATGCTGTGTAGAGGATCAACAGATATTCTGTGGGTCATTTTCCACTCCTGAGAAACTGTTACTTGAATAACTTAGGAACAAGTAACTAGTAGGCAAAACATTAATTTAAAAGTGTATCTGCACCAGATGTCAGCCTATGTAGCTTTTTACTCTATAATACGTACATTATTTCATCTACTCCATTTGCTTTCAAAGCACCTAAATTCTATGACACTTGGATGCATCTCTCCTACAAAAGGATAACTTCTACTTATTAGATGATCTTCCCTGAGCAGCTGTTTGATTAATTTTCTGTTTAGCATTTGTTTAGATAAATTACACTATTGGAGCAATATGAAAAATGATTTTCATAAAATATTACATAATAAAAATAAATATACAAGAGTTTTTATTTTTAGAAGCTCAGATAATTTGAAGTATGTGGTCACTATGATCACTCATTTGTTAAGTTTATTAATTGAGTTTGTATTGTGTTTGGTTTTCTTGTTTTGTTCTGTGGGGTTTTTTTTCAAAAGTCACTGCATCTGTTCCTACTGATAAACAGTAAGGAATAAAATGTATATGTCCAATAATTTTGTTTTGTTTCATTAAATTAGTTTTATTGTGAAATTCTTAGTGTTTCCATACAGATGATTCTGAGTAATATCCACTACTTTGTTTATGAGTTCTGGGAAAACAGCAATGCCTGGAATAGGTAAGTGTCAGGACTGTGGTGGCTTTCTTTTTTTCTTTTTTTTTTGGTAATGCATAAAGTTTTGAAGGTTAGAAATCAATTGTGTGGAAAGACTGAGTACAAATTACTTTAAATACTGCTAACTGATGTTTTGCTAAATACATCGCAATTAATACTTCAGAACAATAATTTGCTTGAAATAATTGAATATACTGAAACATAAATAAAAATGCCAGAAATACAATGGTGATTATTCAAAGCAGAAAGAGTCCAAAAGCAAGTACATAAAGATCACATCATAAAGATAACATCAGGTGGATGTTAGTTCATCAGAGACAGAAAACCAGGAAGACAGCAATAGCACCAGTTTCATGATAAGGAAGAAGAAACAAAAAGACACAATTATTGAAACAGAAGATGTGCCAGCCTGTAGCACACATCAGTAGTTATGGGGAACTCTCCCACAACTTCCCAATCTACATCACAGGAACCCATCCAACAGACTTCCAGAGTGTCTCTTTTGGGCCCAAAATAGAAATTATTAAACATCCTACCAGATGAATGCTAGCCTCTGGCAGGCAGATGACGAAGGAGTTGAGTAGAGACAAAAGGATTGTCCTTACCTACATTTAGTTACAGCACTGAAATACACCAGCCCTGTGATCCTAAATCTGTAGAGAGAGCTTGTTCATGGGGAGATGGAGAAGTGTCTTGCAGCTTTGTTGCTTTCCTGTCAAACAAAACCCCAGTTTTACTGGGTTTCCCATCACCAAGACTCAGGAACACTGGTAACACATGTCAACACTGTACTGGGTCACAACCAAGCGATGAGCATCAGACTGACAGCGAGCTGCACAGAGAAAACCTGGGTTTCATAGATCTGCAGGCACTTCATAGCTTATCTGGTCTCCTCTCCCACTATCACTGTAAGATTTTAAGCACAGAATCTCTATACAGCATTAACTGTGAAATTTCTTATGCTCATTTAAAAAATTAAGCCCCTTTAAAAAACATGTTACATTTTTATTTTTTACAATTATTTAGCCACCTTCAAATGAATTACAGCAAGACATTCCAGAGAAGTAATATGGATTTCTTGGAAACTCCAGAGCTCATCACAACAATGCTAGTCCCTGGTAAATATCAACTTTTCACTTCTTTTTTTTTCTTTTTCTCTTTTTTTTTTTTTTTTTTTTTTTGGTTACATGTGAATGGTTCTATTAGTGTGTTCCATATGCAAGACCACTGCATAATATCACCCTTATTCAGATCTTCTTTGGTAAAGTATAGAGGAGAAAAGGACTACAAATATTTCTATTTTAACTACATAAACATAAAATGCATCAGCACGGAGAAGACCCACTTTATTTCACATAGTGTGAAGTAACACTGACATACTATTTAAGAAAATATTTAGAATAAACTTAAGAAAATATTTAGAATAAACAATACTATTTGTGAATGGTAAAATAGATCCCATTTAAGATTTTCAAGGAAAAAAAATGCTTTCTGATTAGGACTTCAATTTATTCCTACTTACATTAACTGAAGGGAGCCTTATTTACCAATAATTGATATTCACTAACCAACTTGTACATACTTCCTGCTATGTTAAAAAAAAAAAAAAAACAGGCTGGTAAAGATTCCAAATTTTTATTCTTAATACAAACCAATGAGCATGTAACATCTTTCTCCTAGAAATAAGAGTTAAAAGACACAGTGCAGGTGCAGGATGAAGCAAAAAAAGAAAGCATCAGTCCCATATTTACAGAGAGAGGACAATAATTTTTTTTTATTTTAGAGAACACAATCTATTACAATGAAGCCCTAATTTTCTATGTGTCTGAGTACAGACTAAATTTAAAATAATAAAACCTCACTTAGTAGAAAAATAAATGTAGTCCTGTACCTGGGATTTGTCCTTAAAAGAAACCAGACAAGACATCTTCAGATCTCATGAGCCTGACATGGACAGAAAATTATATGCCAGGGACTCCTGCAGAATTTGGAGATTGAAGTTAATGAACCAAGTATCTCTGTAAATCTTGTATCTACTGGGATGTTGCTGGATTTAAGAGAAACTTGATTTGGAAACAGTGGAGCCTTTTTCAAAAATTCTTTCTGTCCAAGAGACTGCACATGATCCAGCAGTGTTCCAGGGTAGTTTACACATGGGTAAAGTGTAATTTACATAAAATAAAATGTAAACATAATTTTTAAGTGCCTAAATATGGAAGTGTTTGAAATTGGATTCCAAGTACTCATTAAAGCATTTGCTCTGCCTGCTAAGAAGGATTTCAGTCTGCAGCACTCTGTCCTGGCAGACAGTTACCATAGGAACAGCATTTCTCACTGTGCACTCCTTGCTGGGGCGGGGGGGCAGTGGGAATTGATGCATTCACAGTTCTTTGTACAATATTATACATTACCTGTAATTTAGAAATCTGTGCAATGATTTGAACTCTGTTTCCTGGAAAGAGCTGCCCACAACTGATCTACACAAACCGTATTTGTGTTTGAAAGACAGAAAATGATCTTGAAGTAAAAAATGATGGCTGCAATTCCACCAGTACACTTTACAAAAGAATTTTAGACATATTTTATCACATAAAGTGATATCGCTGTAAAATCAGAAGGAAAAAAACCCTAAACCTGTCTGCAGTTAGAACACAGATAGGCTCTATTCTAAAAACAAATTTACCCTAGCTGAGAAACTTCCAAACTTCTTTTACACATCTGGGTAGATAAGAACTGAATCAATTGCAAATTGTAATCTGAATCTGATTCATTCGAAGTTTACAACCTTTAAGTCTTTACCAATTAACTAAAATTAGTAAGGATGCACTTCTGTGGCCAAGAATGATTCAGGAAGACAAGTTTTCAAGACCGTTTGATTCAGTATTATCCCAAAGATAATAATTTACCCTCAGTTAAGAGGAACCACAAGCTATTATAACCACTCATACACCTGTTAACTCACCCAGTTGTTTCAGCCAATCTACCAGGGTGGCATGAATCATTCAGTTCACATTCAGTGAATGTCTCATTTTTATACAAGATCATCTGGACTTAAGGACTCTAGAGAACATTTGGGTGAAGAAAACAAGATAAAGGGAAACTACTGAACACTTATAACACTATAACCCATGAAATAAATTGGTAAATTGGCATTTTTGGGGGTTGAAACATCCACTGATGTTTCAAAGACTACTAGGCTCATAGCCTGAATTCAGGTAGGACTCGAGTATTTTCTCATCATGTTTCTTCATGAATAACAATTTTCATTAAAATACCATTAATGGAAACATTTATGGATACATACATAAGAAATAAGTTCTGTTAATGAATTTGTGTAGTGTGACACCTACGTAGCCTAGTACACTCCTTGGCATCTCAGATACAGTCCCAATTTCTTTCCTTCCTTCCCATCTCTCTCCATAAATCTTGTGGCTCCTTTCTGCATAAGGTTCCATTTCAAAAGGCCAAAGGCTAGAGATTGTGGGGAAGAAATACAAATTGGTTTCACCCCAGCACTGCCTATAATATGGTGATTACAGAATTTTTTATGGGAATGATATTTTGCAAGTCCATCAATTCTCTTACTTTTGAGGACAAAAAGTTACTAATTCCTAGAGTTGTATAAAAAACCCATAGATTTGAATAATGTCACTAGAAGACCAAGTCATTAAAGCTAACACAGCCACCCAGGGAACACAGTGCTTGGGTTAAAAACTGACACACACAGCAGCACAGGACTGAGGATTTATTTGGTTTGCTCTCAGGGTGCTTCATTCTATGCAGCTGCACCTATGACACAATAATGTTTCTTTGGATGTTATCAAAAAAGGGATATAATTATTGTGATAAAACCACCTTCCCACCACTCAGCTCTCCCAGTATTCTGAGTATTTTTTGTCACCAGTATTAGCTGCATATATAAACAAACATTTAATTATATATATTATAGGTATTTTATTTAGAATTTTTACCAGAGGTGAAAAAAAGAAATGCAATTTATGCTAAAAAGTAAATAAACTCTGCTCTCTTTCAGCATTGTGGTGGGTTCTCAATAACTAGAAGCTGGGGTTCCAAGTAATGTTAATGTTGTATTGTCTTTCATTACACTAACATTCATATTGCAGTGTACAGGTGAAATTATGATGTGATAAAGTTTGTTATTATGGATGGGATCTTTCCCATTTTATCCATTCTAAGATCTGGAAAACTGTGCATTTATTACCTTTTCTTCTTATGACTAGTTCAGTGAAATGATGCATTCTAAAAACTGAAATAAGACAACTATGATGAATTATTTCTGTGACAGTCCAAACTGTCACAGAAAAGTGTGTCTTGAATGTATGACTAAATAGTTGTGAAAAGTTTTATTACTGCATTAGTAAACAACCATTACTTAATGCTGCTGTGGTCTCCTTTTACAAAAGAAAGAAGTATGAACCTGAACACACATGTTCATACATGTCTGCAGAGAAGCTGTAAATCATTCGTGAAAAGAATAAACATAGGGAAAACTCTTTGTGCTAATACAGAACTTCCCCAGGATATTTTCTGCTCATGACAAGACGAGGCAGCACTACCTTCTTGTAACAGATTCACCCCTTACCCTCCCAAGAGGAAACATATCTGCCTGTCTCTCGTCACTGGAGATCCCCAGACTGAACACTGCACAAGCTCTATGTCCTGATCACTCAGAAAATATTTTCTTTAGATCTCTGGCAGGTCACTACAAAATCATTAGAGAAACTGCAGTTACAACATAAATAGCCATAAACCTTGAGCTTGTTTGGAAGTTGGTTCTAGCAGGGGGCAGGGCTGCTGTATACCCTTGACCGATGAACAGCACCATCTCCATGGGGAAGATCACCCTCTTCAACCAGGGTGCAGCTTTGGTAGGGAGGCACATGGAGCACTGAGGGGGAAGTGGACACCCACCAGGCCAGCTGGGTCAGCTCAATCAACCTGGTCATCAGTGGGTGACAGGAGTGGAGCCAGACTGCCCTCACATCCAGGGGTCTGGGTCCTGGTTGATTGAATATCAGCCAGCAGTGCCCTGGCAGCCAGGAGGGCCAACCCTGTCCTGGGGCGCATCAGGCACAGCATCACCAGCAGGGCAAGGGAGGGGATTGTCCTGCTCTGCTCTGAGCTGGGGCAGCCTCACCTCGAGTGCTGGGGGCAGTTTTGGGCACAAAATATAAAAGAGATATAAAGGTTTTTAAGAGTGTCCAAAGGAGGGTCATGAGGATCATGAGGGGCCTACAGATGTAGCCATACAAGGAGTGGCTGAGGTCACTTGGTCCAGCCTGGAGGAGACTGAGGGGAGACCTCATTGCAGTCTGCAGCTTCCTCATGAGGAGAAGCAGGCACTGATCCCTTCTCTCTGGTGACCTGTGACAGGACCCAAGGTAACAAACAGCATCAAGTTGCATGAGGGGAGACTGAGGTTAGGCAATAAGAAAAGGTTCTTTACCCAGAGGGTGGAGGAACACTGGAACAGGGCAGTGGTCACAGCACCAAGCCTGACAGAGTTCAAGCAGCATTTGGACAATGCTCACGGCACATGGTTTGAGTCTAAGTGTATCCTGTCCAGGGCCAGGAGCTGGACTCAATGATCCTTTTGAGTCCCTTCTAGCTGAGGATATTGTGTGATGCTGTAAGACCTGGAAGTAGCAATACTTGATTCCCTTGTCTCCTGCATCTGAGGTGTGCCCTCCAGCCCAAGAATGGGCAAGCAGCCACTGTAACCTCACACTCCACAGCAGGTTAACAAGCTCTACATGCTACATGACCACTGTCTCCATCCATTTAGCAGTCTAAGCTTACAAACAGTACCCAAAAAGAAACTTAAATGCCATGTTCAATAAAATACCGTCTTGTTTAGTTTTATTTTTTCTCAACAAAAAAAGTTACCATACATAATTGAAAAGGGGGAATTCCAACTACAAAGTCCTTATTGCAGTAAGGCCCTGTATTCCAGAAATCACAAGGTCTAAGCTCAATAGGTTCCTTTTTTATCTGTAAAGTTCTGAGGCAAGTTATTTGCCTAAACAAAGGCAAATGTAGTGCACGTGAGTTACTGTAGAGGACACCAACTGTTCTCCAGCTCCCAGCTGAGGATGACACGTGTTACCTGTAGTTTGTCTGTCATTCATGCCAGGCCCATGCAGCATGTGGGCTGGAATTCCAGGTGAGTCTCAGATGACACCAGATGCCTACCTTTAAGCAACTGAATCAAGCCCTTTGCCAGTGAAGTTCATGAGGCCTTGGCCTTTATCCACACAAATGTGGATGTCAGAGAGGGATACATGCACATCTGAATTTATGTGCCCACAGTACAGAAAAATTTCACCTTTATCTCTCTCACAGTATCTAAGTGGAAGTGAATGCTTTTAACACCGAAGTCCAAGGTTTTCCTGTATTGACATGATCCAGATCCTACAGATCTGTCCATTTGTAAAAGGGCACTGAAATTACCCTCACAAATGACATCAGTGTAAGTTTAAAGGTTTCTTGTCTTAATCAAAGTAAATCTACACATACTTCTGAACAACTGGCTGCTATTTTTACTATGCCAAGATGTTAAGCTACTGTACAGCATGGGGTTTTTTTGTCACTACTGACCTACCAACAAAGGAAATAGCGACATGTGACACAGAATCAGGGAAAAACCCTAAAAATTACATACTACACTAAGGTTTGTGACATTTTTTCTTTTCACTGGGAAAATGTATTAAAATCATTCTTACAATCACCTGCTTTAGAACTTCATGTCAATTAGGTGCTGGAAGGGTGAAAAAAGTTGTAGCAGGTCCTATATCCTTATAAGAGTTACTCCCTTTGTATATATACTAGTAAAAAACCACTTTGATGAATCATACACAAGAAGAAGTTTGAGAAGTTTCACTTAGGAGTTTTGAGAGCTACACACAGAAACTGTCGGAAAATATTCCCCAACATATTGGGAAAACAGATCCATATGACTCACTCTAAGAAACTCCCAGTGATTAAAAACTAACCAACAAAAATATTTATTTGCATCATTCAGGAAAAGAAATCCGGTGCCGATCCAGTGCAACTTGACAGGTTTTTGCATTACTGCAATAGCCATTTAACACATCCTCATTTAGCTTTCGTTATCATTTGTGACAGAGGGTAAAAAATTGCCTGCAGTACCCAAATGATATTATTATGGGTCTAAATAGACATTTATAAGTTAATTATATTCATACAAAATATTTATTATTGATGCCTGTCAACTGATGGATGCTTCCAGGAAGTACCTGAACTACTGCTTTCCACTTCAGTATTGGATACCAGACTCATTGAAGGAAAAAAGAGAGAATTAACTCTACATTGCTACATCCATTTACCCATATAAGACATAGGATTAAAATCTGTCTTGTTCCTCAGTTTTTCCTATTACTTTCACTTTTCAAACTCAAGAACACTGGACAATTATTTACAAAGAACTTTAAGGAATACAATGCATATGCAGGTCTCCTGTTCTGATGCAGGATGAGAGAAAATGTCCCTTGTTAGTGAAATTACTACTAATAAGAGACTTCATACCTTGAAAAAAGGTATGGGTATCCACAAGATATTAAAGAATATTTTGTGTCAAGATTTCAAATTAAGAAGAAGCAAGTCAAGTTTTGTCAAAAAAAAAAACCTTAAAAAATTCTCTCTACTACTAGAGGAGTAGATACCCTAAGACATCTGAGATTTGACACAGCCAGTAGTTGTTCCATCTTTACTTCTGAGGAAGGGAGTTAGGAGCAATCAAAAAGTCCAAGTGAAGTATTTATTCAGAATTTATGGTCAGGCAACATATCTGGCTACATAACACAAACAATTCAATGACAAAATTCTGCCACACCAATATGCAAAATTATTTATTTTCACTTTAATCATATTGCCATTTCAGGCATTACAAATTAAAGGTTTGTCTCTTAAAGCATTCAGGCAATTACAGGAAGAAACAGGCATTTTCATAGGTTTCACAGGGTCGTACTTCCATCTGCAGGCACCCAAGTACCTTCAAAAATCTTGAAGACCTACATCAAATGTAGCTCCCTCAGTGACAGACTTTGGATCTTCCAAACAACATGTCACTTCTTGCAGATGTCAATGAAAGGTTTGTTCTTTACCTGTGAGACAAACCAACCCTCAAATTACTTCCATTATAACAGATCACTTAAAGTTTTCATTTCAGTCTGCTTGTAACTCTTTTTTACTCCACATACATTTCACAATTTGGAATTTTTTTTATTATAGCAAACAGTTCTATTTTCATTAATCATAGAGATTTCATCTAAAAGTTTCCTATTGGGTGTCAAGCACTAACAGTACTAATATCTGTTTGAATGCTGAGCTATGTATTGGTAGTCCAGATCCCCTCAGCTGAAAAAAACCCCAGTGTCCTTTGGGACAAATGCAGTCCACAGTCCACCAACTGTATCTTCCTTCTACAAGTCATTCTAGGAAGTTTTCTTCATCTGACAATACAACTTTTACTCATAAATGGGCACACACTTCAGCAGTGGCTTCAAAAATTCAGAACTAGTAAAGTCTTAGAGGCATGAACTGTCTGAATACTCAGTTCAGCAGCAAACTGTTGAAAACCACCTGCTCCAAAATACAAGCTCACTGACACTGTAGGATTGTCTGTCATTAGAAATTTATTTGCAGGCCACCTTCTGCCACTTTTAAGCATCAATTATTTGATTTACACATGCATCTCATCAATTCCTCTGGTTTCTGTGCAGAAAAACAGATGACATGATCAACCAATAGCCTGGAATTTTGGCTGAACTAGGTGATCTCACTGATTTCTGTATAGGGACCCTCCTTTTTCCTAGGAATGTAAACATCTGAAAGCACACAGAGTATCAAAATTTGCCACTCTTAGAAACCCAGGTGGTGGGAGAGGGGGGAAAGTTAGGGAATTAAAGAGCTGAGACTTCTGAATCTGAAAGCAGATTTTCAAACAAACAAAGCTTTCACCTTGAGGGTAAATAGAAAGATATAAAAGTAAGATCAGGGAAAGGTGATTATGGTCATATATTAGTTAATTTTTGTTTTTTCAAAGGACAGAAATTTTTAAAGTTTAAAAATGCCTCCAAATGTGGCCAACAAACTAACCATGTGGACATACTTTTCCATAATAGGAATCCTATTTCTAGCAGAACTACATCCTAATGGTCTCAAAAGCAGCCTAGTTATGTAGCCTAATTTGATATGATGTTTACACAGATTTTCCCACACTTGGGGTCCAGAATGTAATCCAGTAGATGGTTTCTCCTAGCATATGAAGTTTTTGAGGATTATTTCATCACAAACATTAAGGTAGCACACATGGATATCCTTCACATTCATTTCTATTAATTTCTCCCCAAAACCAAAGACCAAAGATAATGATAATACAAACTGCAATGAGCTCATTAATGGTTTTGTGATGGACACTGATGCATGAACAACTCAAACAGTGGATTAAGATTTTTACCAAGCTGGAAATTTATCAAGATTGTTCTCTTCTATTTTGAAAACATGGAAACATACCTGATTTTTTCCTGAAAACAAATTTAAAACTCTTTCCCTTTATAGGGTAATACCCAGGGTGAGATGTCAAATATCAACTGCAGAAGTTACATACAAAAGTTGTGTTGAATTGCTCAATCTGTCCTTGAAAGATTTTGCCAATTTGACAGGCCATTTTGAAGGTGTTTCCTGTCAAATGGTTTATCAAAATTTCCATGATGATTTTATAACTTCATTTACCACAAAAGAATGCACTTACTGGCTTTTCAAGTACAATTGGATGATCAGGAAGAAACTCTGGTTTCTTCTGAGAGAGAGAAACATTTGAAAGCTTCAGAAGGAAATCTCTGCTGTATTGGATCCTTTCTGTGAATATACAAAATCACTAAGTTTAACATTCTTGTTTAAGGAATTAAGATTGGAAATTCAGAAAAATTATTTTGTAACTTATATAATAGTAGAAATGCTACACGTGGAATATAAAGATCAGTTTTAAAAACAGAAGTAATTTAGGTCATATCTTGCATCAGGAAATTCTGAAGTAAATAGAGCATTTCACTTTACCTGCATCAAACTGACACAGTAAATCAACACAAAAGAAGAAAAAAGGTGATTCCAACCTTACAACAGACTCCCTGTATCTTGTTCCAGTTAGCAGAAACACCATAAACTGGTCTTGAAACCCACAAGAAAATCTGTTTATAACTCACTCCAAAGTGGCACGTATTTCTAAGTGACAGATAACAAAAACGGGGTGTCTCTTTTCTTGGAGCTAATAAGTTAAATGTCTTTCAACACCTAAAAGTAATGAAAAGATCTGCTGCACGTAAAATAGCAAACAGATTAATAGCAGTGAAATACTTTTGAGGGATTATGTTGGATCAACAAGTGTCAGAGCCTTTGCTCAGAACATGTAGGTTTCTCATTTTATAGCACTACTAGAGTTTATAGCACTGTGTCTACTATGGCATAGCTTTGGATACAATATATCTAGCAATGTCTGTATTTAAGCTGATATTCTCAAACAAGAGCAGAAACAAGAGGAAAGGAATTAGGCAAACAAAGAACAAACCTTATCTCTGGTCCTTGATGACAAAGAAGCATATTGCTTTAGAAATAATGGGCTTCCTGCAAGATTGTTACACTGTCACCTGATGACCAACAGTTTTTCCTTCTCAGACTGAGGGATGTTGAAAAGAGAGAAGCTGATATCAACGATGACACAAATCTTTTCCTGCCTTTGAACACAAATGATGCAGTAACTGGTGAACCTAAGGGAGGGCATGTGGGTAACTTTGAAAAACAAACAGTTTAAAGAATACGAGCATACTTGAAAACTTCTGTCTTCTTTTTACCTCCCTTTGATTAAAAATCTATGAAGATGATGACTTCTGTAAGGCCTTTAACACAATCCCCCACAACATCCTTCTCTCTAAATTGGAAAGATGTGGATTAGATTGGGGGACTGTTCACTGGAGGAGGAACTGGTTGGACAGCTGCATCTGATCTCATGTTGGAACAAGTGGAGTGGAGAGTCCCTAAGCTGATCACAGGGTTGGAACACCTCTCCTATGAAGACAGGCTTGGGTAGTTGGAGATGTTCAGCCTGGAGAAGTCTCTTGGGATACTTTGGGACAGCCTTCCAGTACCTAATGGGGGCCTACAAGAAGGCTACAGAGGGACTTTTCAGAGGCATGTAGTGATAGGAAAAGGGGGAATGGCCTTAAGCTGAGGGACAGTAGGTTTAGGTTAGATAGGAGAACAAAATTCTTTACTGTAAGGATGGTGAGCCAATGGAAAAGGCTGCACAGAGAAGTTATGGATACCCCATCCCTGGGAGTGTTCATCATCATGCTGGGTGGGGCTTTGAGTAACATGGTCTCCTGGCAGGTGCCCCCACTCATAGCAGGGGGTTAGAACTTGATGACTTTTTAGTCCCCTACAACCCGCACCATCCTATGATCCAAAGAGTAGTGGGCATGTCTGGATGTAGATCAGTGAGTGATGAATGGTATCCCTCAGGATTCCATATTTGGACCAATTCTTTTGAGTATCTTCAGCAATGACAGACAGTGGGATCAATGGCACCCTCAGCAAATTTGCAGGTAACACCAAACTGAGTGGTGCAGTTGGCACACCTGAAGGAAGGATACCATCCAGAGAGACCTGGAAAAGCTCAAGAAGCAGGCCCATGAAAACCCCATGCTGCACTTAAGAACTGCTGAGACAGATGATTGAAAGCACAGTACCACTGAAGAGATATTAAATAGAAATTATTATCTGGAACTTAAAGTACATCTGAACATAAACAGAGCTCTAGAAGAAATTTTACTGTGCAAGTAAAAAAAATGAAGAAAACAAAAGACTTATTTGTAAGAAGTAGCTGAATAGTAGACCTCTAAAGTTGTGTAACTCAGAAGGAAAAGATTACAACTATCAGCAAACAAACAAAAGCCCTTTGAAAACAAGTGTGAGAAAAAGTTTGACAATGGGGAGAATTGTGGAGCAGACTCAGAGAGGCATCACAGAGCAAGTAACCACTGAAAACGATCCAAAGGGTTGGATTATACAAGAGATCAGGATCTGATGAGAAGCTGTTTAAGATCTTGTAGAACAAAACAATCTCTACTCACCACAAGCAGAATCGATTATAAAGGATCAGAAAGAAATCACTAAACAGACAGAACTTGACAAGTCTGTCATCTAACCAGAAACCAAAAACCAGGGCTCTCTTCTATTTATCAAGATCAAAAATAGAAGAAATGAACCTGAGCTTTATAAAGATACATGGAAGACTTATTTTCAAGTCAGTAACACACAACAGAACCAAACTAATGCTCAAGAACCTGAGAGATGGTAACCTCAGACTGACAAAAATATGAAAGCCTCATTAAAACCTAATAGAATTCTTTCAAATTTTGAGTACAAATAGCAAAAGAACAAACTACATCTTCAGAGATTACTTAAGGACTGGAAAATACAGATGGATGCCTGATTACAGGCAGACATAGACAAATTAAATTGTCTCAAAGAACTGGTGACCTAACCTGGGTCACTGATGCAGTTTCTGTAACATGTTTAGAGATGAAGAATTAGGTAGGAATCAGGGCAGGGAAGGACTGTGAGAAAGCATTTGAAATCTGAGATTATCCCTTAATAAAAAAAAAAAGGAGCAAAAATTTGACTTGGTTAAACACCATTTCTCTGTGAGTACAGTGGCAGGCAGTACAGAGAGAAAAGCATAAGGAGCAAAGTTTAAGGACAGTACTGACACAGAAACAAATAGACCAGGATTAATCATAAAAAAATTAATTCATATCTAACCACCCAAACGTTATTATTTCAGAACCACCGTAATAAGAGCAGGACAAGGAAGCCAAAATGCTGAGTTCTCAACTTGTTTACATTCAGTAGTCTGTGTGCCACAACTGAGCCCTGCAGCAGGCTAAAGGATGCAACTCAAATCTGTACTTCTACACACACAAGCAATCTATATAAACTCAAGATTTAGTGTGAAGAATTTTTTTATGTTTGGGGTCTGTTTTTACAGGGGGTTGGCTGCAGTTTTTTGTTTGTTTGTTTTGTTGGGTTTGTTTGGGTTTATTTAAGAGTTGTATCCCTATATGCAAGCAGCTCTACCAGGGAAGTTCTTTACCTCACTTATGGTGAATTTTTATACTTTCTCTAGAGTGCTATGTGAAAAGCAGAAAAGTTTCACTCTGCTCTCCAAACTATCAATGCACTGGCTGATCAGAAAAAAATAAAGTACAGCCCATATCACTTCAAAGTTCAGTTGGCCTTTTTCCAGAAAATAAAATCCTGACACAGCTCCACATGCAGTATTTTACCTTTTTTTTCTCCTGATTCATGTTGCTTTGGTTGACAGAGCATCATAGTTTGAGTTAAGATCTTCACTTCAGTCATTTCAGATGACTAAGATAGGAAGGAAAGTTATGAAGCTTATTTCCTTTAAGCATATTAAAACAAGGATACATGTTTCTTAGGTAAAAGTAACAGTTGTAGTACAGTTTAATTTGAACCTGTAGAATGTTACTTTTGATTACATACAATAAAGGAATAAGACAATACAGATGAACATATTTGAGAGATATTTTTATACAGAACTTTACAGTTCAATTGTTAGTCTTTAAAAAGAACACAATTAACCCTTCCTTTTCTATCATCCCACCTAGAACGCAGCCACAAGCTGCTACATTTGGGAATAATAACAGCAGGAAGAACTTTTCTTAAAGACCAAAGGATGGACTTGGATTCTTTCATTTAGCAGAAAGGAGATGGTCAAAAGTATTATTGAAAAGTCTTATCCATATGCTACATTAAAGAAAAAGTTAAAAAAATATATAAAAAATACAGCTATACCTATATCAAACAAAGGCAAAGTGCAGCTACATGTAGCTAAATACTGATGAAACTGAATATTACAGCACTGATGACCAAAGGCTTATTTAAAAGGGAGTAGTTTGTTCTCTTCAGTAATTACTGCTCAAGAGACAAGGCTAAGTGTTAATTTCCCTGTGTTGGATCAAAGATAGGCTCCCAAGACCTTGATTTTTAAAAAAAAAAATTAAAGTCAAAAGCAGCTTGCACAAGCTTAACAAAATAAAGAACACCTACTGGATTACTAAAACTCTTCTAAAATAATAAAAAAATAAAGTAAAAACTAAGGAACAGGTATTTGTTCTCACAAAAACCCCCATCTATCAACACTCTGAAAAAAACATTCAAATCATAATCTTTAGAAAGTCAAATTCAGGCTATGAAACATGAAGCATTCCATTTGGAAGACTTCAAACTTCATTTTCCAGCAAACAGCTATAACCAATTTCAAGTCCGAAAAACATATCTGTACCATGTCCAAAGTCAAGCACTTCTAGCAATAAAGCATAAAGTTTTATGATGTTTGCTGTCTCAAATGAATTTGTACACATGCTAACAACAAAAAAAATTCTAATTTTATTATTTATACATAAGTGAAGACAGAATACATGTACTCTACATTTCAAAGAGCTGACTTAAATTCAATAAAGACTAAAGAAATGCCACACAGATTTTTGTAAGAACCTTAAATTCCTAAGCTGCATTTTTCAGCTATTAGTGCATGCAAATACCAGGGAAAGGCATTCCTGAAACTCGTAATTCTTTTCAACAGTTCTGACACTGCTGGTTTAAAACATTCAGAGTCAAGGACACTCCAAGCTGGAAACAGTTTTCATTTGGTTACATAATAGATCAGCTGACCTCCAATTTATAAATAATTATATATTTCCTCAATACTCACCCAGTTAACCTTACTCTGCAAACATACTTCAGTGCTGCTGGGTAATTCAGTTCGAATGTTTAACGCAATGGGTGATGCTGGTGAGCATAAAACATTAAGAAAAAATAATTTCAATAGACACCACAGTATTATTTTGTGATACTTGCCCCAAGAACACTCCTTGCTGCACAGAGATTATACAGGCATTTATTCACAACTTAGAAGCTCCACATGACCACAGGACCCCTCTTCCGTTTCTTCCATAAATTTCATACAAAGTAAAAATTTATGATGTCACTTAGCTGCAGTCCACATCAGCACAGCTGATGACTTTCTGGCCACCAAAACTTTCTAACTTAACAATAACAACTGTAGTACTGCAATAGCTAGGCTTTAATCTATAGAAATTTAAAATTTAAACCAAAATATTCACACTTGACATAAATACTGGAAGTTTTTTGGGTTTTTTGGGTTTTGAAATTGTATGAAAGCTAGATAAGAACAATGCAGTGCAGTATACTGTACCTGAGGCATCAGTACTTGCAATAAAACCCAAATAATCTGTTAAATTATTTGTATTTTATGTTTTCAATAGTAGGATCAGCCACCCCAAGAAATCCAAATTTAACAGAGAAGCCTGATCCAGCTTTCTGAAGCTACATTTCAGATGCCAAACTAGAAGAGCAGTGCCAAAGAGCTCTGCATAAATCTAATACAGTTTAAATTCAGATTTTATCACAGAAATGATGTGCTAAGATCAACACACAGCAAGCTATTTACTCACTGTAGTTTAATGAAATAATTTAAAAACAAAACAAAACAAGACACCTTACACATCCTTGTTACTTCCCAAAACATAACCCAAACTTTGGTAAAGTGAACTGCACCTTAGCCAGGCTACTCACCTTGTTTAGAAGACAGTTGATGCACAGGTCGTGCTGGCTGAAGGGATTTACCAATAAACTTTTTTGCTTCTGTAACATTTTGAAACATCGCACTTCAAAAAAGCAGCTGAAATCATTAGCATTCAGTTTCACAAATGGATGTTAAACAAGAAGAGCAATCTACCTACTCCTTGTTAGTGGCACTTGACAAGGCAATATTATATCTGGGCAGGAAAAAGCAGAAAGGTCTGATGCATCAATTTTTTTAGATGATTAAACATGCTGGATAAAATTTGCATGAAAACAGAATCAGACACTTCTCTCATTTTTCCTTCCAATTGAGCTACCCTAGCTTCTTCTTAAGAAGATTCTTTCCCTGTATGTCTATGTACAGATTTGGAGAAAGGAGATGGGGACATGATGGAAATAAGGGAGTTTCTAACATTTTAGTTCAACCAGTTTTTAATTAATTAGCATCAGTATACCCCTTATCAATCTGTTGTCTGCACAGGAGTTCCTCACATATCTATATAAACTTAGAGGACTGTTTTTTAATAGCTACTTCAGTTAAGTTAATACAGTTTTGTATCTTCCCACTCAGTTTAGCTACTATAGAAGCATCAAAAACTGTGAAGGTGGTGCTGGGCTGAAAAATCTCACACTTTAAGTAAGCAATCAGTTGGAAAATGTTCTTTTTTAGTATCTGTATCCTAATGGATATCCCTCTCATTCCCATCTCTTGTCAACTGGGAGATTTTATGATTTGAAGGAATTTCAGCATTTTTAGAGAAAAAGAATAGCAGAAAGAGCAACTGCCACAATATAAATGATACTGATTTTTTTTTCTACAAGAAAGTTTACAAGACAAGGGAATAACTGTTATAACAAAAAAATTCAAGAAATAATCACAACTGCAAGGGTTACAACTACATTGTCCACTTTCAGTACAAAACAGGAAAAGAGAAGCTAGGCTGTTAGACCCAGTATCATTCACAACTTTACTTGGTCTTTATGTTACAGGAAGAAAACTAAAAATCATCTGAGAATTTACTACATTATAATTTTTTGAACCCTTCTAACACAGTCAAATAATTTTCCAACACATGAAGTTGGAACCAGGTCTAGAAACTGTTTCATGGTTACTGTCAAATTAGAACAACTTAACTAAAGCAAGGAAAAAAAATCTCGTTTGGTTCTCTGATTTTCCTACCCGCTCATCTTAAAAAAGGGAGACTTCAAAGCTGTAGTCAAAAGCAGCAATGAAAACTCCTGCAACTGAATTAACTAAGACTACACATATGGATGACATATTTGATTTTACCCAAATTATGAATGCTTGTATAAATCACATTTATCCTAGATAGTGAATTTCCACAGAGAACAATGCAGTAATTATACACATTTGCATAACAAGAGTGAAAAAAACCCACAACAAACAGGCAAGTTTTCCTTCATGCCCTGATGACAAATGATATGCATGCTTTTTAAAAACAGGAAAACTTGTTAAAGAGGCTGCCTAGCTTCTAGAATGCAGCATACCTCTATTTTTTCACAGTGTTCTGATAATAAAAACAAGTTTTGTGGGGACAACAAAACACATTTTGTCACTCTTCCCTCACCCTCCCCCAGGAAGACTCTGGAAATGATCTCAACAAGTTATCTAGCCCAACCTGCTCAATTAATAGAGTGTTCTTTCTGACCAGTGTCAAGGAAAGTGGAGAAGGAGTCGTTTTAATAGCTGAGAAATAAACTGCTTCCATGAGAGACTACTGCAGTAGGGGCGGCATTCCAAGAACTGTCCCTTCCAAGGCCACACTGCTTCTCTGGGGACATTCCCATGGGAGACCTGCCCAGCAGAAGGGAAGCCTTGTGGCACCAACAAGCGGGCCTAGAAGCAGTTCCGTAGAACCCAAGAATTTTTTTCAGCATATTAATAACCTGGACATTGACGGCAGCCATTTCCCAAGAGCCCACCTCAAGTGTTTGGAAGGCTTTTTTCCTAAATGCGTGAAGGGGATTTGACGCTATTTTCGTGAAAAATCCCCACAGGTAACCGGAAACTGACCGTCCCCTCTAGCCCGAAATGGCACCGCACTGGGAACCCCACAAAGAAACAAAACCCCCACCGCCGCCCGGCCCCTCGCCCCCTGCCCAGCCCCCGTGCCCTGCCGTGGGCCGGGGGATGCCCAGCCCACCTCCAGCCGCCGGCAGCGCCCCTGCCCCGCGATGCCGCTGGCCGTGGTCCCGCTGAGCCCGCTCCGTCCCTCAGCGCGGCCGGGCGGGGCGGCCTTCGCGCGGCGCCTCGGCCGCGGCCGCGTGCCGGGCGGGGCCGTTCAACGTCGCGCCGCGGGCCGGGCACGGCCGGGGCTCCGCGGGGCTGCGGCGACGCTTCCCGCCGCTTCCCGCCGCTTCCCGCCGCTTCCCGCCGCTTCCCGCCGCTTCCCGCCGCTTCCCGCCGCTTCCCGCCGCTTCCCGCCGCTTCCCGCCGCCCCTGGCGATTCAGGGCAGCGGGGCCGCCCTATGAGGCCCTCCCCGCCAAGGAGCAGGAGAGGCGGGCTGAGGTGCTGCTGCCCAGCTCCCTCTGCCCAGCTCCCTCTGGGGTTAGAGCTCAGAGGACTCGAGATGGGTAAAGGTGTCCTCCTCCTCTGTCCCACAAACGCAGTCATATCAGGGCCTCACAGTGGTAATTGGAAGAAATAAGTGACTTTAGAACACAACTGTGAGGCCTCTACAGCTAACCTCATCCAGAAAGAAATGAGCAATTTGCAGGCCTTGGAAAGCTGTCCGTGAATTGGAAAGCTGCCCTCATGGCATGGGGCAGGAGGGACGAGAGAACTGCCTCTGGCTTCTCAGTTACAGAAGTGATGGCATCCTGTATGGTTTGGAAATTCAGAGTTTTTCCTCCTTTTTTGCTCACAACATGTAATCAACAGTAGCAATGAACACACCTTGCTCACTCCCTGAGAAGCACACTAAAGTTCCCTGATGTTAGTTTGCTAGACTTCACCTTACTTAAGTTTGCAATATTAATTAAAAGTCCTTAAGTTTTTGCTGATTTTTTTTTTCTAACATATGTATTTCATATCACCTACTAAGAACTCCAGAAGTTCAGAATATGAAGGTAATGCCAAGTACATAATCACACAAATAACAAGCAACTATTAATATCCAATGTTAAGATTTACCTGGCTAGTTTATAAAGACTGTTTTGTTGTATATTGGCTCTGCTTTGCTACAGTCTCTGAATTTTATTAACTTAGGTATTCAGAGATGAAGCTGTCCCTGAAATAGTGGCTATTATATACAGACATATTATCCTACAGTATTCTCTCCTAACACATCTTCCAGTTGGTTTCCTGAGCTGTTCATGCATGATGTCCTATCAGCCTTCTCTTTACAGACACTGGTGCACCAATCTGCATACTCACTAACCCATTTGCTGCTGTTTAAGGTCTGATTAAAAGTAATTTCTCCCAAGTGAATTAGTTTATACTCAGACATGTCCTGTTTCTTCTGACCCACCATCCATTCTCGCAAGATTGTCATGTAAAACAGTTGCTCTCCTATTCTTATCAACCATTCCCTTAGCTACATAAGAACTAATTATAAATTATTAATATGTAAGTGCCCATAAATATTAAATGTCTCTGGCTATTACTCCAGAGCTGTTACTGATGGGAAAGTCAATGGGGCAACTAAAATAAAGGTATGGTTTTTTTTTTATAGAGCTGTTGTGCTTTTTGAAAGAAGCGTGTCAGGTGCTGCAAACCAGATTTACACAAGAGTGACACTATCCTTCTTGACATATTGAAATGGTATCACCTACACATGTAGCAATAGGAATTCTTCCAGTATTTTTGCATATTTAAATATGCTAAGGATGAACAAAACAGTAAAAAACCTCACATGTGTTTTTTAAAGGGGCTGTAAACTGGACTGCTGCTGGGTTGTAAGGCAAGGAGAAGGGGCAGGAACAAAAATACGGGGGGAAAAAAGGAGTGTGCCAGGTATTTTGAAAGCTTGCTGGGAAGATGGGAATATTGGGTCTGGCAATGGCTGTTTTGTGAGGCTGCCCGTGCCAGCAGGAGCAGTTATCACCCCGCACGCTGCAACGTGAGCTGGCAATGCCGGCATGGGCTGCAGCCATCGCCAGATGCCAGCAACCTGCTCTGCTCGGCAGCCTCGCCCGTGCCCGGGGAGAATCGTGCCTCCCACTGCGGGAAGTGGAAAATACATTAGCTTATCACTTGTCTCCCACTTTGTCTGGTGCTGGCAATTACACTACTGAAAATTTCTATTTCGTTTGGTTGGTATTGTTTATGTTCTTAAATGATGATAATCCAGTGTTCTCTCAAACACCTGATATACACAGTAATTAATTTGAAGGGGCAATGAAGGTCTAGCCAAGAGAGACTTAGTATATGTTGCAAAATATAAATATTAAAGGTTTTTCTAGCTGTGTGAACAAAATGCTTATATGTAAGGAAAAAAAAAAATCCCAAAACCAACGTTTTTTCTATTTGATGAAGAAATAATAATAATAATAATAATAATAATAATAATAATAATAATAATAATAATAATAATAATAATAATAATAATAATAATAATAATAATAATAATAATATTCAGAATAATCTGGGAAATAATTTTTTTTAACATACAGATTGTGCTCCTAAAGGCTGTAGATTGCAGAAAGTGACACAGTCACACTTGTTCTCTGTACTAGATATGCTTCAGGAAAGAAGAAAACATTTATTAAAGACAGTATCAATATTGCACGTGTAAAAATGAGCAATTGCACATCTAAGTGAGCGTGTAATTGTAATTGCATGTGATCTTAGGTTTGTAATGGATGGCACTTAACAGCAAAGTAATGGCTTTGTGCTGAAATGAAAGGACTCTGGGGTCAGCCTGAGGGCACACTTGTAGCTGCGAGTTTGAAAAGCCATTTTCAATGTAATTTGATACTCAGTTCTGCAGCCAAATCCAATCATATTTGCATATGTAATTGTAATTTATTTAGCAGTACTTTTTTGGGAGATTTTTTTTTTCTTAAACCCACTTTCAAAATAATTTCATCACAAAGCAAAAAAGAAAAAAGAAAGGAAACCAACCCTCCTCTCAAACCATTATTTCCAACACTGTATGCTTTATTAAGTCAGTCAACAGAACAAACTCCAAGAGACAAGAATGTGTATGTAAATATATATATATGCAAACACAGACTATTTTGATTGTACTTTTGTGAAGTGGCTACTTTCAGCTGAAGTAGTGATTTGCCCTGTGGGGGTAGCCCAGGGAAAGAACACAAAAACTCTTCTACCCCCTGACTGTTCCTGAAATTGAACTACTTAATATATTATCGAGGTTCATCTTTCAATAGGGTTGAGAATTCAGAATATTAATCACGAGTATTAATCTTGTTCTTTTTGACTACAGAAAGTGTTGAATTAAAAGTGGGGAAGCTATTGCTGTATTTAGTGCAACTATGTGTAACTAGAGGAATGTTTATGATCAGCATATAATACTATATAAAATATCAAATATATTTTCTTCACATACAAAAATTCTCTCAAGTCTGTGAACTGTCACACTTCTCAAATTACGATTCTGTATCTTCCTTTAAAATTAATTTTCTGGTAACATTAATTGTAACAGATTCTCAATATTTTTCTTAAAATTTCTGATTCCTTTAAATGTGGAGAAAAACTCAACAAGGTGGATCAAAAGCACTGTGTAAGTACCAAAGAATCCCTGCATGACAGACAAAATTATTTTATAAATAAAATACATATCAAAACTAAACATTCATTATTTTGGGGGAGGTCTGCCTTGTTCGTCCCTATTGCTGAGGATGAATTGCACAGGTAAATTCCTGCACCTGAACTGAAGGTGCATTCAGGATGCACTGAATATTCTCAGTCACTGCAGACATCAAACTCAACATCAGTGTTTCAACTGACCTTACTTTGTAGGCTCTGGAACACCAGCGGCATGTCCTGCTTCTTGAACAGGATCCCAGAAGCCACAGGCAGGAGGATTAAAGGGCAGAAAGGCCCATGAAACGTGTAGGCTCTGCTGTGTCACAGAGGAGCTGGGCAGCAGGGTGTGTGCTTACTGCCTGGATCAGCACTGGCACTGCACCTTTATAAGAGCTGCCCTTTTGTTTTGATACACAAAACGCTGCCTCTGTTGAAGAATTAGCCTGTGGAGAGCAAAACTCAGATGCAGAGGCTGAGTTTGCTATGGGATTGCATTAAACAGTGGGAAAAGCTGCCATGGGGCAGCCTAGAGAGGGAAAACTGATAGACTGCAGCTAATAGCTTGACAAACTTACTCTGTATATAAAGGAGAGTATTAGCAAGTATCAAGGTATCTGTTGTTGTTTGTTGTTTTTTTTTTCAGTAACAATATAATAAGGTAAAGAAATTAGGAAAGATCTGTGGTTCTGCTTAGGATCAATCAATAAAAATTAATCTATCATTATTTATGACAAAGTTTTACCATCTATGTCTGTAAGTCTACAACATATGCTAACATAATCTACTACATATGCTTAGTAGTATAGATGAAACAAAATAAAAGACAAAAAAAACCCTGACACATACAGTTCTCTTGTGTGGTTTTAGATATTCACAGGGAAAGAGACTCACACCTTTAATAACTAATAATATCAAAGTTCATTTTGCTTTGAGAGAACTGAAATTCTGAAATCACAGCTTAATAAATTTAGTGAAAGTTTTGCTCATTTTTCCTGGGCTAGAATTTCACTTGTTATTTGTATAGATTCCTTTACTCTCAATTCTTACACCTGATGCATCTATCATAGCTGAATTACAAGACCTTTATATATGTTGGAATTAGTCTCTGAATCTGAAAAAAAATCTTCAAGAGAAATCAGCTCACGCTTCCATGCAATGAAGAATTCTGCTTTCCAGTATTTCAGTCATGGGAGTTGGGTTTAGTTTTTAGGCTGATTGAGATTGTTGTCATAGCTTTTAATACCATGAGTATATATAGAGTCTTATTACTAAGACATTGCTACCTTTAGATTCAGACTCAGTCAGCATGATTCATCAAATGGCACCAAAACCTGTACTGATAAATAAAGATGCAGTAGAATGTGGACAGAATAGTCAGGACCAAGAGCATAACAAAAAAAAAAAAAAAAAGACTAAAGTTTGGAATGTGACATAAGGAAACATATTAACTGTGCAAAAGAGTAGTGGTTATAAAAAATACACACATTAAAACTATGCATTCATGCTTCTTTGTATTGAGATAATTGTTTGTGTCATAGCTGTGACATGGTCATCAAAATTGTTGACAATTTTAGTTTACATGCCAAATAGGAAATATAATTTCAAGTTAATACAAGTGGTGTGTGTTCAGATGTACATATATACATGAGATTAAGAATGACCTAATTGAAAATCAATCCTTTGTAAATTCATCCTCTTTTACACACTTTTATGCACAATCTGAGAAATAAGATTTTATTTTCCACCTTGAAATACAGTGTAAAATGGCTAAATGCATATTGCTAACTATTGAAATGTAATAATTATGACCCCATTTAGCTTTTGCTAGATGTGAGGTATGGCTGATTTACAAGGAATCAGAATAAAGTTCCTCACTTATATTACTATTTAAATTATTTATTTACATGAGAAAGATTAATATTTCTATAGCTTTTAAGTTAGTACCTGCCTTACATCAGTTCACTGTTCTTCTATGCAGTGAATATCTAGTAGCCTCCAAAGATGAACTGACAAGACAGCAGCCAGTGTAACTTCAGTTGATCTTTCTGCATTATGAAGTACATTGTCTCCATTTCAGAAGAGGCAGGGGATGAGCATTAGTCTTGTCCTAAAACAGAGTTTGGAGCATACACCTACCCCCTGCACAGAGATAATCTGGCTGCTGTGTGTGCTGTTGAAGACTGAGAATGCAAGAAAGAACAAAATGTTGTGCTTCACTTCACTGTGTGGAACTGTGATCTCCTGCCATGTGAACCAGCATGAGAGAACCAAGACAGTGCACAGAAGCAGACTGAGAACTAGCAGTTCAGAGGAGTGCAGAACAAAGTCTAGCGAGTTTTGTCTGTCTGCTTAGCAGCTGCTTTTTCTCTGCCAGAAATAGCAGTTACATAGACTCAGGGAAATAACTCCTGCCTGTGCAGGGACTCCTTCTGATAGAAACTAATTGCCAGAAGCAGGAGAGCTCTGGCAAGGGAACACTTGCACTGGTTTGCACTAAGGGAAAATAAGTGCATTGTGTGCCTTGGCTTGGCATTGCCTGCTGCAGATCATCCTGCTAAAAGAAGCCAGAAACTGCACACTTTATGCTCCAATGCACCCATCCTTTATTGACTTTCAGCTATCTAAGCTTGCCACTTCATTGTGGCAGTGGACCCATCAGATTTTGGCTGTTTGGTATCTCAGGACAGCAGACTGTTCTGGCCAAGAAGGAACTCTTTCTCACCCAAATGCTCTTGATTGTTTACTGTGTGTCTCTTAAGCATAAAGACAGGAACAAAGCAAAGGTCACCAAAAAGCAAATGAGAAGAAGGAATGACATCAAACCAGAAACAAAAGAACTGTTGCTGTCATTAACCAAACATAGAAATAATTAGAAAAACCCAAGCACACAAACAAAAAAGCAAAATTACTACCTAAAAATTCTATTTTGGAACTGAAGCCTTGCAACTACCCCAGGAATTAAAATTAATTTGATTTTCTGAATATGCAGAAATTTCTTTTTCTGTTTAAGAACTGAAAAAGAGTAATTCACTGCTTGTAACATGAACAGTTGAAGTCTTTGATGTTTGTGAGAATAAGGACCCATCATGGCCCCAAACTGGCTAAAACGAAAGGATTTTAACTTCATCTTATTAAAAATAAAAAAGAAACATCAAAAAAATCAGATCAAGTTCTCATTTCTGTGTAGGAAATACTGTTTGTTGATTAGTCTAGGAGCATAAGCTTGCAGAGACATTTGGCCCCATAAAGCAGTTACAGGTGTTCCTTTGTTTTAATTAATAAGTCTTACTTTCTAGGGCTTTAGAAGTATTACATTAATAATATATCTTGGTCTGGAACAAATTTATTCCAGTAAATAATATCTATCTATTTTTTATTATTCTACCTCAGCTTATACTAGAACTTTTAAAAAATATATTTTTATGGAGCTTTAATCTGGATTTGGTGTTTATCATATGAGTGTAGTGAAAGAAATGTGCAAAAAAATTGTCTGCTTATATAAACTGTGTAAATAAAAATGCATTTTCCCTCCAAGTTTGTAAATACAAAAAACTATTTTTAAACAAGTATTTCACTTTTCATGCTTTTAACTGCAACTACCAATCAAACTCAGCCTTTATGAAAAAATCTGTATGTTTCTGGAGTAATCTTTCAAATAACTTTTGCAATTTAATCAACAAATTTAACCCACTTTGAGATTTATTAAGTTTTTAATCCAAAGGTTTTAATTAAGCACAAAAGCATTTAGGAAGTTGAGATTTTGAGGGAGTCTTCTCAGCCATTCTTCTGTGAAGTCTATAACCAGGATATCAGTTTCCATGAGGAAACATCATGTGAGCTGCTGTGACCCTCTCCACCTGTCCCACCTTCTCCACCCAGGAAAGTTAAACAGGGCTGTCAGAATCCCACTGAACATTAGGCATGTGCTGCCCTGGATCAGGAATTTGTTCAGTGGAAAGTGACTTCAGGGACTCCACTGTGGTATCAGTCTCTCTATCAACAATACCATATTTTGCAGAAGTGATCCATACTTGATGTCCTGAGTCCAAGCAGTTAGCATTGTTGAAACTACATTCTATAGTTGTACTAAACAGAAAATGTTCTATCACTCTAGTCAGTGTCAGAAAAAGAAATTGTTATATTCAGTGTAGCATATTTTCCTCATCAATTCAGAAAATATTGTAGACTTAAAGAATGGCAGAGATTCCATAAATAATAATTGAATAGGAAACTTAGGGTTCAGTCAGCTCACATAAATATCTCATTAAATCAACTCACGCCAAGGCTTTCCTTCAAGCCAA
Source organism: Molothrus aeneus (assembly GCF_037042795.1). Classification (NCBI taxonomy): domain Eukaryota; kingdom Metazoa; phylum Chordata; class Aves; order Passeriformes; family Icteridae; genus Molothrus; species Molothrus aeneus. Next base: position 133,649,778 of record NC_089646.1, on the reverse strand, counting down.
GATTAGGATCTGCTGTTACTTGAAAATTCCACTCAAGTTTTCCAGCTCAGCCAGCCCGTGTGCTTACAAGTGTGAGACCAAAAGCAGCTAATCCTAGTAGAGAAGTAAATGAAGGTTGGTCTCTTTCACCAGGCAGCAACTGACAGAACCAGAGGACGGTCTCAAGCTGCATCAAGGGAAATATAGGTTGGATATTAGGAAAAAGTTTTTTACAGAAAGGGCGATAAAGTTCTGGAATGGCCTGCCCAGGGAGGTGGTGGAGTCACCCTCCCTGGATGTGTTTAAGATAAGACTGGATGTGGCACTCAGTGCCATGGTTTAGTTGAGATGTTGGGGCTGGGTTGGACTCAATGATCTTGAAGGTCTCTTCCAAACTAGTGATTCTGTGAATTTCTGTGAATTCTGTGGAATTTCACAAATACAAACATTGGAATTGTAAAAAAAAATTACCTTCTTTCTCTGCCTACTGTCAGGAATCAGATTGGTATTAGCAACACTTGATGCTGTATTAAAATACATGAGCTGCTGTGGGCATAAAAAGATGCTGCACTGTGTGATGGAAGCAGCGTCCTGCTCCTGTCACTGTAGCAAGGGCTGGCTGCTGTGACAGCCAGGCTGCTTCTCTGCAGTAGAGAAGGGCAGGGTCCCACCCCAACACTGCCTCACTGCCTGTGTGTGACAAAAATTGCTGTCCCCATGTGCAGCCATGCATCAGAGTGAGCTCTCCACACTCCTGACCTGCTCTGTTTTCCTATGCTAAAGCATGGTCAAAGTCAATAGTTTTCAAGCTTTTACTTTGGAGTTCTAAAACCAAACAAACAAATAAATACTTTTTTAAATTTTTTCCCAATCCAATTGCACTATATTTTTAGTCTTAAACTCAATCGAAACAGAAGGGCTACAGAGTGGTGTTGTTCTGTATTAATGACATTAGCTTAAAATCACTATATTTAACAGATTTTCTTTTCTGCTTTCTTTAAAACTTTAAAACAAAGATGAAAAAATGTTTATTCTCACACACAGGTGAAATTTTTCCTGAGTCTTATAACCTAGCCATATTTCAGATCACTTTGCAGGACAGTTAAAATCACCAACTGATCCTACCAAACTGCTCCAAAGCAGGGTGCAGGGGTAGCTGGAGTTGTATAGAGCTATGTGGTTTTATTTAAGCATAAACAGCTTTTCCCTGATCTCATTCCTGGCAAAACAGTACTACTTGAACTGAAACTGCACAGAAAATATACATGAAACTTTTGGGATGAAAATTTTTTATCTAAAAGATTAATATTTGACATTATAAACAACAAAGCAAAATAAGAGACAGCTACAGCTCAGATTTTAAAGCATGCTTCCCAGTTCATTGACCTGTCCATCAAAATAAGAATAGTGTGCATTTATGCTAAAAAGAATGTAAAGTATTGTTTTCTCACTCCTAAATAAGAAAGGTGCACAAGCTACAAATAACACTATAGACTTTTTTAGCCCTCTTCCACACTGATTAGAGTGAGCTCAGCAATTTTTGATGGGGGGAAAAAACTCAAAAACCAAAGAGTGCCAGTTTGTCAGACTCAGATTTCTGAAAGGAAGACTCTTTGGGTGCCTGCATTGTCAATGAAACACAGCCAGAGAATGCCTGTGAAAATTTCTTCTTTCTGCTGGTTCATGTGGTTGGTGGCTGTTTGGGGTTCCTTGCCATACAGTCTGCACAGGGCATAGGGCTCCAAGCTTGCAGAGCTTCTTGGAAGTTGTGTTATACCTTTCAATTACTGTTGAACAGAAATTCTGTATTAAAGATTCACATCTTCAAGGTACTCTATGTTTTATCTCTCTGATATAGTTGGAAATTATATTCAGTATGTTGTTAAAGCACTCCTTAAACAGGCAAGAATTTGGTACACTTCATAAGTTTTACCTGAGAAACCGGCAGATAAAACACACAGTGGTATCAGTTACAGATAGAAAATTTTAAAATATGCAAAGAAAAATATCATCCCATTTACAAAATTAAAAGAGACCCCATATACTCCAAGAACACTACACAAATAATATAAAATTCTCTACTTATTTCCTATCTAGTCAATTTTTCTAATTTTCTTAACAAATTGAAAGCATGGCAAGAAAGATATTATGCATGGGTAAGAGACTTCATTAATAGACAATGAAAATTTAAAGATTGTTTTGGAAATACTAAAAATTGATGCTTGATCCTCCTGTGAGCGTAATATGCTGTATATCATTTAACCTGTCAGCAAATTCTTTCTCATACAATTTAACACAAATCAGTCCTGAAATTCCATCAGCCAAATCATTTTTCTTAGGAAATATTGCAAAAAAAAAAAACCAAAAGAAGTGGCAGCATGCCCTCAGAGGTGTTTTCTAACCTCAGTCTCTAATTCCCTTCTCCAGTTATTTGGGGTGGTTTTAGACATTAAGCACTGCATGTAAATCTAAGGAAGGTGGAATTTATTATAACCATGTCGTTACAAATTTATATAAATTCATGCAAAAGAGCTCCTATTAAATTTACTTTGAAATAAATGGTGGTTTCTCCATTGCACAATATGCTGTTACTGGATAAAATGCTAATATGCAACTTTATGACCCTATGCACTTCATCCAGCTTTCTCTTTTAGCCATAAGTGTTCCCTGACCCACTTGATAATCATTTTACTAAGTCACTGCAATGACACACAGCTTTTCATCTGGATTGATTTCCAATCCATAGTCATATCTACTGCTTTTGCTCACAAGATTTAGCTGAACACACTTCTTTCAAATGAACTCCTAGAAAGAACCATAAAATCCACTACACAGGTCCAGATCCAAAGTCTGTTACTGTCATGTCCTTTTTCTTTGTTTTCCCCAAAAGCAGCCAGCATGAACACCTACAAATGAATACTAAAGCAGAAGAGGTGATACAGGGATACCTGCCTGGTAGACTCCCCCAGATTCCACTGAAGTGTAACATAACAAGTTGCTGGCTAATCAAGCTAACAAGCAGCTTTATTGTTCTAAAATAAAACCCCTTTTGTGGCTAAAGCTGTAGGAAACTGAGCCTAGATATTCTTTTCTTGTTGGCTCAAATATCCATAACAAAAATCTTGCAAATAACTTTAATCAGATTAAATTGCTCTCTCCCCTCTCCTTCAAGGCCTCCACCCAGCCTTTTGCTCCTTCACCTTCATGCAATGTGCTGCAGGTCGACAGCATCAGTGAAATCACAGAAGGAAATCTGAATTAAGGAGGCACTTTCAGAGTTATTTTCAAGCAGGATATTGTCCTACACCTATAATGTGTGTACAGTGCAGTTGCTCATACTCCTCCAGTACAACTCTGCTGCTAAATCCTGGGATTGGTATAGGCACAGTTGGAAGGCTGAGGAATGGGGACAATTTAATCTGGCAACTGAGACAAAAATTGTAACTCCCCTGTAAAGAGACTAATTTTAGGTATGAAGGGGGATTTAATACAATGAGAGTCCAGCTTTCAAACACTATACATTCTATGAAATATTATGGATAAATTTTTTAGTTCAACTAATTTAGTGATACTCATTTCCTCCAACCCTGATCTATTTTCCCACAACAGATTCTCTGAAAGGGGAAGTTCAGTCCCTGGCACTGTTAATCCAAATCACACAAGGAATTAAGTAGGAAACCAGGATGAATAAATATAATGAAGTCACTCAACTTGCTCTCAGTTTCTAACAGCTGGAATTATAAGATATAAACAGCATACAAACTTGACAAAGTATTAACTATTTCCAAAAAGCTGGTATGCATGGCTTGCCATATCTTCGCAGCTTGATAATCACTATATTTGAATAATTTTACTGATGGGTTTCTCAAGCTTGCTTAGAAGAACATTTCCAAGATATTTTTAGAGTACATACTTCATTCAGTGTGGAATTTTTGCTGGTGGAAAAAGCAATGAGGTAGATCTAACATGACAAATCATCTTGCTGCTACTCACCTATTTATTATTCAAGGCCTTCAAGTTACTTAGAAAGATTTTCTAGAACTTCATATGAAGCTGCTGCCCTGGCATTCCCTCTGTTTATAAAGGCATACACTGAAAGACAATATCAATTTCTCAGCAATAACCACTCATGACTCCACAGCTGCTCCAGCATCTTCTCCAAGCACTTCATGCTGAATTTCTTATCAGACTAGTCTGAAAGATTTAGCTTCTTTCAACATGCTACTTGTGACAAAGATCTCCTAATTTTCAGAAACACTACCCTCTTGTCCTCATAAGACAACATAATAACATGTATGGTGGGTATAAATAAAATCAGTCAAAGACTTATTAATCAGTAGGTTTATAATTTAAAAACTGCATCCAGTTTAAGATCTGAAGTGTTTCCTAGCCAAGGACACACAGTTTGTATAAAAGCTCTGGTGGAAAGGAGTGGAAGGAGAACAGGGAACAGGGGGAACTAAAACCTCAAGGACGTAAATCCTTAATCCTGAATTTGAACAGGACATTCCCATACCTAGCACAAAAATAGTACCTTAAGGAAAAGACTATTGAAAATGAACAAAAACAATGAGTGATTATAAAACCTGAAAGTTGTTCTAGTGGTCTGTATGCACAGGACAGGATGTTAATTTTTTTTTAAATTTTAAGTTCAGAGAAGTTTATTGGATTGGTAAGTAGTTCAGCACAGAACATCACAACTGTCTACAAACAAGTCCGCTTCACAAACGGCCACATCCATTGGAGTCCCTCAATGTCCCATCAGATTCTACCATTACATTCATTAGCTGGTAAAAATATCACAATTCTATGTACATTCTATCTACCAGCAGTGGTTGAAATGTAATGACACTTTATAGGAATAATTACCATGTTTTACTTTGCAAAAGGAAGTAGAAGCTAACATTGTGCTAGTACCCTGATCCTGACAGAAGTAAGTTGCTTTATCCATCCCTTCTGCTGAAAAAGGTTGAGAAGAAAAAGAAGAAACACAAGACAGGAAATAAAGTATAGCTTAACACAGGGGAGAAAAGTACAAATTCAATTGATTCATTAAAATAACATCATACCCAGCCCCCTCCCACTTCCAATGCCACCCTCACGGAAGTTACAAAAGCAGTGGATAGTTTTCTGTACAGCCCTAACCTACTTTATGTCACAATGTGGAGTGCAGGCAGTATTTTGAAACACCAAGTACCAGGAAAGAGTATTCACAGATTCAAAGGCAAGTGAATACAGCAAATCTCAACAGTGAAGGGATGTAAAAATCACTAGGACAAGAAGGGAGTATATTAGTCCATCAATAAGCCATTGACTCAAGAAAATAGAATCCCAGCACTGGTTTCATCCATTATTTACATCCTCATTCTTCCTAAAACATCAAGATAATTGCAATTTATTATTGCTATCTTATATTCCTGAGGCTGCCATTTGGCAAAAATGCAGAGGTCACCTTTAGTGTGCCATACTTTTGTGGTTCCTGTATCATATCAGCAAATTTGTCCACTTACACATTCTTATATACATATAAATAACAAAATACATTTAAGTTTGAATAATAATCTTTATTTCTTTATTAGTTTATTTGTAAAAGGTACATTGTAATCCTGAGCTACTGCTTTTATACATTTAGCGTCATACAAAGACAGATCATTTACAGTTCGATCATTTACATTTATTGTGCTCCAAAATCCTTATCCGAATATCATTTTGACTTAGCAGGAACATAGATCATTTAAATTACATGTATCCCTGAAACATCCATATTAATTTACCCATCTGACCCCATTAGCTAAATTACTAGTTGTCTAAATCACTCAGGACATTCCTTCTGAATTTAGCAAAAACTTGTTTAAAATTATAAAGATGGGCAGTGCAAGAACTGGTCCCTCAATCCTTTCTGAATACATCATTAGAAAAAACTTTCTGTTTCCGTATTCTCTCGGCAAGTCAGTGCTAAATTGATTAGATGTACTTTGATGGAATGGTCCAAGTAATAGTTTACTAATTTCCTTATTACAGCAGTTAATGAGAATTTACAGTGTCTCCCTTTGCAGTGACCAGTGTCATAACTCTCCCAAGCAGAAAAATCTGATGTGATCAGAGGAAAGTAAGAGGCAACCCATCAACCATCTTATTGTCATCTACATGACACTGAAGTATTACAAACCAAGTCATATGAAATGCTTCCCTTAGACCCTGTAAAGGAACTTGTACAAGTAACCAGAGTTAAGTTCCATAATCCGAGCATGGCTTTTAGGATTTGCCAGTTAAAAAAAACAAACCAAACCAAACCAAACAAACAAAAAAAACCCCAACCAGAACAAACCAAAAACCAAAACCTCAGTCCCAGGATCCTTGAGGAAAAAGCATTTATCCTAACTGAAATCCAACCCTGGATAAATGGAAATTTAATTGGACTACCAAAATAGCATCTCTCTACCTGAAAAATCTCCAAGCATACAGTGTTTACAAATGTCTCTCTAGCAACAGTGTCAGTCTTTTAAACACTCACAATTTTCATTTCCTGAATAAGGTCACTATGATCTTAGGCAAAAGATGCAGTAAAGCAGTTCAAGCAAAATGCTTATTGCTTAGGTTTTAAAGCAAGCCACTTGAATATAATTTCAGTTAAAATGTTAAGTACAAATGTGAAGCTACTGTAGAAACACTTATAAACACTCTTGCTTTTGAATTCTTACTGATAATCTAGAAAAATGGCAGACGGATTTTAACATAACAAAGGAAATGTAAAACTTAATACTGTTTGAAATACAATTCAACGCCTATAAAGACAGAGTTATGAACATGTAAACATAGCTTTAGTATTCAGAGCTAGGGAATCTAGCAGCAAAACAAACTATTTGCATATTATGTAGTGCAATGAACATTTGTTCTTAGAGACCCCCAGTCTTTAAACTACTTTGAACAGAATGGAATCCTTACAGGAAAGGTTTTAAAAGTGTCCAAGATGTAATATCCAGAACTACTAGGTGTTCATCTATAACCTAACAATTTTCTATGCAAAATTGTGCTCTGGATAGCTGACTTTAATGGCCCCCCAGTAGCAGGCTCGAATGAGGCAGATTAAACCTAAGAGATAAGCAACAGCCCAAGAAACATATGTTGCGTGAAATCGCCTGGCGAAATCTTGTGTACCAACCTAAAAAGAGAAAACAGTAGTGTCAAACATACAGCACTGTCTGTTCTTCAGGGAAGAGCAAGTTATATTAAGGAGAAGCATTTCAGCGACTTTTCAACTCTGGTAAGGGTAAATTAGGTGTTTTATTAGCTTGATTTTACATAACCGTAGGATAATGGAGCTTGAAAGGGAGATCAGGAGACCTCTAGTGCCAACTCCCCAATCAAAGTAGGGTCAACCCCAAGGTCACACCAAGTTGTTCATGGTTTTAACCCAGCTAGGTCCCAAATAACTCCAAGGACGGAGGCTACACAAGCCTCTAGACAAACTTCATAGAAAAATGTTTTCACATAATTTCCCAATTCAGTAAGGTCATGAAAAAAGGAAAAGAA